>NW_006921919.1:792831-812856 GCF_000298275.1 Orycteropus afer afer
ACTAAGTTCTGGTTTCTCAGCAGAAACCATGCAGGCAAGAAGGCAATGGGATGGCATATATAACACATTGAAGGAAAAAAAACTTCCAAACAAGAATCATATATCCAGCCAAACTGTCCCTCAAATATGAGGGTGAAATCAAGACATTCTCATACAAACAGAAATTAAGGGAATTTGTGAAAACTAGACCAGCCCTACAAGAAATGCTAAAGGGAGTCCTTCCAACAGAGAACCCACAACAGAGCACAACATATTTAAATCAAGACACTTGGTGCCACTACCTAGAAACCAAACTCATAAAATTAGCTGATAAGAAAAGTACACAGAAAAATAAGGTAGTCAATCTGCAGATGACACCAGCAGCAAAGCAAACAAAAAAGAATAAAAGTTTCAATTACAAAACTTCCAAATGGAGAAGAAAACAGGACAATGTCTTTATAGAATAGACTGTTCCAGACTTAGGGAGGTAAGAATTTACTTCAGGGTAACTACAAAGATAATTAACAATCCTTCTGAGCAAACTCAGAAAAAAAAAAGAAAAAGAAAAGAAAAAACATAAGGGCTTAGTAAATACAAAACCAACAATAATGAAGAAAAGAGAAAAAACTCTTGATAACAAAATGAAATCAGCACAGAAAAATATTTGGAACAAAGCATTCACCTACAAAACAAAACAAAACAAAAACCCACAATAGAATGATAGCAATAAATTCATAACTATCACTAATTACACTCAATGTGAAATACTATGTGAACCAGTCAACAGAAAGAGAGTGGCAGATTGGATAAGAAAAGAAAACATCTGCATTGTGGTAAACTGTGGTCAATGACATGAGACAAACTATATGTGAACTGCTGTATGGAAAGTGAATTTGTTCTGTAAATCTTCACCCAAATCACAATTTAAAAAAATAAATAAAATGAAAGAAAAGAAAAGAAAACATCAATATGCTCCCTATAAGAGACCCATCTTAGACATAAACATAAAAATAAATTACAGGGTGGAAAAAATATATCAAGCTAATGGCAAACAAGAGGAGGCGTGGCAATATTAATTTCTGATAAAATAGGCTTCAAGGTCAAAGCTAGCATAAGGGATGAAGAAAAACACTGTATGATGTTAAAGGGTCAATTGTCCAAGAGAATATTTACATAATAAATATCTATGCAACCAATGAAAGAGCTCCAAAATACATAAAGCAAATATTAATTGAATTGAAAGGAAAAATGGACAACTCTACAAAAGTTGTAGTAGTAGTAGTACTTGTTGTTGTTGTTAGGTGCCATTGAGTCATCTCTGACTCATAGCTACCCTGTGAAGAGCAGAACAAAACACTGCCCAGTCCTGTGGCAGCCTCATGATCCTTGCTATTCCTGAGCCCATTGTTGCAGTCACTGTGTCAATCCACCTCTTTGAGGGCCTTCCCCTTCTTCATGAGCCTCCATAATAGTAGTAGGAGACTTTAACACACCACTTTCAAGGAGGGACAGAACAACTAGAAAAAAACTCAACAAAGATACATAAGAACTCAACAACATAATCAACCAAGTTGAAATCATAGACATATACAGAGTGGTCCATCCAACAAAAACACAATATACATCATTTGCCAGTGGACATGAATCATTTTCCAGAATAGATGATATGGTAGGACACACACACACACAACAAAAGCCTCCATAAGTTCAAAAACTTTGAAAGCATCTTCTCAGATCACAATGATATAAAATTAGAAATCGATAATAGGAAGACCAAGGGAAAAAAATCAAATATGTGGAAAATGAATAATAACTGCTCAAAAACTACTGAGTAACAGAAGGAATTAAATGTGAAATAAAAAATTCCTAGAAACAAATGAGAATGAAGATACAACTTACCAAAATCTATGAGACACAGCAAAAGCAATACTCAGAGGTCAATTTATAGCAATAAATGCACACATCATAAAAAAGAAAAGAATCAAAATCAACACTTTAACTCAATAACTCCAACAAATACAAAAAGAGCAACAAAACAAACCTACAGCACCCAGAAGTAAGGAAATAATAAAGATCAGAGCAGAAACAAATGAAACAGAAAACAAAACAAAAAAATAGAGATAATCAACAAAACAAGAAGCTGATTCTTCAGAAAGATTAGCAAAATAGATAAACCACTTGGAAATTTAACAAACAGAAGGAGAAGATGAAAATAACACAAATACCATATGAAAAAAGGTGACATCACAACACAACCAAGTGAAATAAAAAAGATAATAACAGAATATTATGAAGAACTGTATTTTAAGAGATTTGAGAACATAGAAGAGATGAACAACTTTTTAGAAACACAAAAATTACCTAAACTATCCCAGTCAGAGATAAAATACTTGAACAGACTCATAACAGAAGAAGAAATTGAGCATGTCATAAAAAACTCCCCACAAAAAAAGTCCTGGTACAGATGACTTCACTGAGGAATTCTATCGAACGTTCAGGGAAGAACTGACACCTATACTATTCAAACTATTCCAGAACAGAGAAAAAGATGGAATACCCCTAAATTCATTATATGAACCAAGCATACCAAAACCAGGGACAGACACCACTAAAAAGGAGAACTTCAGACCTATATCCCTCATTAATATAGATGCAAAGATCTTCAACAAAATCTTAGCCAACAGAATCCAACAACATATCAAAAAAATAATACATCATGATCAAGTGCGATTCATACCAGGTATGCAACGATGGTTCAACATCAGAAAAACAAGCAATGTAATCCACCACATAAACAAAATAAAACAAAAGAACCATACAATCATATCAATTGATGCAAAAAGGCATTTGATAAAATTCAACACACATTCCTGTTCAGAACTCTCAGCAAACTAAGGATAGAAGGGAAAATCCTCAACACAATAAAGGGCATACGTGCAAAGTCAACAGCCAACAGCCAACATTATTGTTAATGGAGAGACTCAAAGCATTCGCCTTGCTGATGGGAACCAGACAAGAATGCCCTCTATCACCACTTCTATTCAACATTGTATTGGAAGTCCTGACCAGGGAAATAAGGCAAGAAAGAGAAATAAAAGGCATTCAAACTGGCAAAGAAGAAGGAAAGCTGTCTCTATTCTCAGATGATGTGATCCTATACACAGAAAACCCAAGAGACTCAGGGGAAAAAAAAAAAAATTACTGGAACTAATAGACAGGTTCAGCAAAGCAACAGGACACAAGAACAGCGTACAAAAATCAGTTGGATTCCTCACATCAACAAAGGGGTCTCTGAAAAAGAAATAAGGAAAACATTAGCATTTACAATAGCTACTAAAACGATAAAACATCTAGGAATAAATATTACCAGGGACACAAAAGACCTGTACAAAGAAAACTACAAAACACTACTACAAGAAAATACAAGGGATCTACATAAATGGAAGAACATGCCTTGTTCATAGATAAGAAGACTGAAAATGTCAATACTACTCAAAGCAATCTACACACTCAATGCAATCTCAATCCAGAATCCATCAACATTTTTTAAGGACATGAAAATACCAATCATTAATTTTATATGGAAAGGAATGACATCTCAGATAAGCAAAACACTGCTGAAAAAGAAAAGCAAAGTAAGAAGTCTCACACTCCCGGACCTCAAGACTTACCATAACCTTGGGGACATCATGCTCAATTGTTTCACACAGTTCATAAAAATTTTGTTCTGCAACCCAATTTGGTGAATAGCGACTTGAGTCTTCAAAGCTTTTGAGTGGCCATCTAAGATGCAAGTATTGGTCTCCTCTCATCTGGAGCAAAGAGTGAAGAAGATCAAAGTGATTTGGAAACAATTAGTCCAAAGATAATATGAACCAAGAAGATCTCAGCCTCCACACCCCGAGACTGGAAGAACTAGATGGTTCCTGACTACCAATGCCAATCACTCAGAAAGAGATAAAATCTGGAGATCCTGGATAGAGTGGGAGGAAAAATATGGACCAAAATACAAAAATGACTAGAATTGCTGCTTGGAGAGAGACTGGTGGAATCCCTGAGACCATGGCCCTGGTTTACCCTTTGGGTCTAGAAATGGACTCACTTGTATGGATTGGTTCTCAGCCCAGAAGCAGAAAGACCAACATAAAGAACACCTACCCCAAGTTGATGCACACACCTCCTCTAGAGGGATGCACCTCTTGGATCAATCCGCCATGAGACATCAGAGGGGTAGCATTCACATAGAGGGAAAGCTGGACAGAGAGGAATGCACAGATGAGAAAGGCACAGGAAGGGGGTGTCACAGGGAGGAGAATTTTTTTTTTTTATGGTTGGGGATGGTAATCAAGGCCATGAAGTCAGATGTGCATGAAATGATGAATGTAAAGCAAGTTTGCTATGTAAATATCCACCCAAGTCACAATAAAAATTTAAAAAAAAAAATATGTGCCGAACACTAATGTCAAAAATGAAGAAGCTGAAAATTTTTATCAACTTCTGCAGTTTGAAAGTGATTTAAAAAAAAATGAGATTCACTCATAATTGCTGGTGATTGGAATGTGAACACTGGAAACAAAAAAGAAGGCTTGATAGTGGGAAAAATGGCTTTGGTGATAGAAAGAATGCCAGAGTTCAAATAATAGAATTTGTAAGACCGATGACTTTTTCATTACAAATATCATTTTTCAACAACATAAATGGCAACTACACATATGGACTTTACAAATGGAATAAATACGAATCAAATCAACTACATCTGTTGAAAGAGAATATAGAGAAATTCAATATCGTCATTCAGAACAAGGCTAGACACCCACAGTAGAATAGATCATCAACTGGTCATATGCAAGTTCAACTTGAAATTGAATAAAATTAAAATAAATCCATGAGAGCCAAAATATGACCCAGAGTATATCCCATTTGAATATAGAGACTATTTCAAGAATAGATTTGCTGCACTGAACACTAATGACCGAAAGTAAGACAAGTTGTGAGATGACATCAAGAACATTATACATGAAGAAAGCAAAAGATGATTAAAAACACAAGAAAGAAAGAAAAGACCAAAATGAATATCAGAAAATAATCTGAAACTTATTCTTGAATGTAGAGTACCTAAAGTAAATGAAAGAAATGATGAAGTAAAAGAGGTGAGTCTATGGTTTCAAAGTAAAATGTTATAATGAGATGTGCAGAGAACTGGAGTTAGAAAAACAAAAGGGAAGAGCATGCACAAGATTTCTCAAGCTGAAGGAATTGAAGAAATTCAAGCCTCACATTGCAATACTGAAGGATTCTATGGACAAAATATTGAACAATTCAGGAAGCATCAAAAGATGATGGAAGGAATGAATACACAGACTCACTGAACCAAAAAGAATTGGTTGATGTTCAACCATTTGAGGAGGTAACCTATGATCAAGAACCTATGGTCTTGAAACAAAGAGTCCAAGCTACACTGAAGGCATTGGCAAAATACAAGGTTACAGTTATTGATGGAAAACCAGTTGAGATGTCTCAACATACAGATGCAATGCTGGAGGTGCTCATTTGTCTATGACTAGAAATTTGGAAGAAAGCTACCTGGCCAATAGACTGGAAGAAATCAATATTTCTGCCCATTCCACAGAAAAGTGATCCAAGAGAAGGTGGAAATTATAAAACAATATTATTAATATCACATTCAAGTGAAGTTTTACTGAAGATAATTCAAATAAAATTACATTATTATATTGACAGGGAACTGCTAAAAATTCAAGCGCCAGATTTGGAAGAGGACATGGAACTAGGGATATCATTTCTGATATCTATGGATCATGGCTGAAAACAAAGAATACCAGAAAGATGTTTATTTGTTTTCAAAGACAATTGACTGCTAACCAGAAGGTTGGTGGTTCAAACCCACTAGCCACTCCATGGAAGGAATATGAGACAATCTACTTCTGTAAAGATTTATCACCTTGGAAATCCAATGGAGGTCACTATGTGTATGAATTGACTTGATGGCAGCAGGCTTGGCTATGCAAAGGTATACAATTTTGTGGATCATAACAAATTATGGATAATTGCAAAAAATGGAAATTCCAGAATACTTAATTGTGCTCATGAGGAAACAGTAAGCACTTATTCAAACTATAAGGGGATATTGCATAGTTTAAAATCTAGACAGCTGTACATCAGGGTTGTATCCTTTCATCATATTTGTTCAATCTGTATCCTGAACAAATAATCTGAGAAGCTGGACTATATAAAGAAGAATACAGCATCAGAATTGGAGGAAGACTCATTAGTAACCTACAATACACAGATGACACAACCTTGCTTGCTGAAAGTGATGATGACTTGAGGAACTTACTGATGAAGATCAAAAAGACTGTAGCCTTTGGTATGGATTATACCTACACATTAAGGAAAGAAAAATCCTCACAACTGAACCAGTTAGCAACATCATAATAATTGAAGAAAAGATTGAAGTTGTCAACAAGGATTTCACTTTACTTACATTCCTTCTCTTGAAAGCAACAGTCAAAAAATCAAATGACATATTTTGGTTAGGAGTGACTGGAATCTTAGAAGCTTATAAGCAGCCATGTAAGATGCAACAATTGGTCTCTCCTCTCCTGGAGCAAAGAAGAAAGAAAACCAAAGATCCATGGAAAGAATTAGTCCAAGGGACTAGTGGACCATGAGAACCTCAGCTTACATGACCCTGAGAACAGAAGAACTAGATGGTGCCTGGCTACCACTGTCAACCACTCAGAGGGGATCAAAATAGGAGATCTTTGATAAAGTGTGAGAAAAATGTGGAACAAAACTCCAAATCATAGAAAAAAGTCCAGGTTTATCTGTTGACAGAGAGATTGGTGAAACCCCTGAGACTATGGCCCCAATTAATGCTTCAGCCCAAAATTGAACTACCTCTCATGGCTTCCAGGCAAGCTGTAGACAAGCGTGTAAGGTGAACATTTACTCAAGGTAGATATACTTCCTAAAGCAATCAAACATGGTAGACCAGAAGCAGTATTTGCACAAAGAGATATTACAGAGGGCAAGAATGCATAGGAAAGGACACAGGGCAAGGGTAACCACAAGGAGGAAGTAAGAAGAGAGCTGTTACATTATGGGGATTGTAGTTAATGTCATGAGACAAAATGTGTATGAACTGTTGTATGGAAAATTAATTTGCTCTGTAAAATTTTACCCAAATCAGAATAAAAATTTAAAAAATCAAATGACATATTACACTGGGAAAATCTGCCACTACAGACCTCTTTAAAGTGTTAAAAAGCAGAGAAGGCACTTTGAGGACTTAAGTACACCTACCTAAGGCTTCTATACATGAGAAAACTAGACAATGACTAAGAAAGACCAAAGAAGAAATGATGTTTTTGAATTATGGTGTTGGCGAAGAATATTGAATATACCATGGACTGCCAGAAGAATGAACAAATCTGTCTTGGAAGATAGCCAAAATGCCAAAATGCTCTTTAAAAGTGAAGATGCTACATGTGAACTGCTGTATGGAAAATGAATTTGTGCTTTAAACTTTCACCCAACTCACAATAAAAATAAAAAAAGATGATGAGGTTTCATCTCATGTACTTTGGATGTCTTGTCAGAAGGCACTAATTGAACTGGTAAAGTAGATGGTTAGTGAAAAAGGAAAACTATCAATGTGATGGATTGACACACATGGAACAATGGAATTAAACATAACAATGATTGTGAGGATGACACATAACCAGGGGTTGTTTCTCTCCTGTTCTGTTCAGAACTGATATGACAACACCTACCAACAACATCAGAAAAAGAGACTGACAGAACAGTGATAACAAAATATGGAAGTTGATCTAAAACATATAGGAATAGTATAAAAATGGTATTTTGGATCAGTATGGGAAAGGCAGATTATTTAACATAAAGTTTTCAGATTTAGCAGCAATATAGAAAAAAAATATATTTTTTTTATGTAATTCATGTATTGCACAAAAAATTCCAAATATGATTCACAAGTATATAGTAGAGCTGACAAAGGGAAAGGCTGTAGTCACTTCTTGGCCAGAGCCAGCTAAGCAGAGAGAATGAGTAGTTGGACCTGTGGGCTTGGGACCATAATTGCAGGGGACATCATGCTCAATTGGCATAACATATTACCCAAAATATTGTTCTACATCCTTCTTTGGTGAGTAGCAACTGGGATCTTAAAAGCTTGCAAATGGCCATCTAGATGCAACTACAGATCTCTCCTTATCCAAAGCAAAGAAGAATGAAAAAAACAAAGACACATATAAACAATTAGTCCAAGCAACTGGTACACCACATGACCCTCAGCCTATATGACTATGAGACTGGAAGAACTAGGTGGTGCCCGTCTACTACTGTTAACCACTTGGAGGGAGATCTCTGTAGGACATCCTGGATAGAGTGGGAGTACAATGTGTGACAAAACTCAAAATTATTTTTCTTAAAATAAGGACCACTGAGACTATGGCCCCTAGCTGCCATTGAGGTCTGGAATTGAACTCACTCCTGTGGCTTCTAGCCAAACAAAAGACAGGCATATGAGTTGAATATTTACGTTAGGTAGATATACTTCTTGGAGAGATAAATCACGGGACAATAGAAAGGCTGTATAAGCACAGGGAGACAGCTTGGGGAGCAGGAGTGCATGCGAGGGAAGGATACAAGGAAGAGGAAACTAAGGGGAGGAAGAGGGAGAGAAGATGTTGCATTGTGGAAAATTGTAGTCAAGCTCATGAGACAAAGTGTATGTGAGCTGCTACATGGAAAGTGAATTTGCACTGTAACTATCACCTAAATCACAGTAAAAATTAAAAATAAAAAATTCCAAATATGTCAAAGATATTTAAAAATTGAAAAGTAAGTATATAAAAAATAAATATAAAATCTCAGGAAAAGGAAAATTTTTTTCTGAGTTTGTTGCAAAATTAAGAAGTTATAAGAGAAAAGATAAATTCAACTGAACAAAAGTTTAAATTTCTATACATAAAAATAATGCCATAAAATAATCAAAAGACAAATGACAAATAGGAAAAAAATGCAATTTTTATCACTGAACAAGGACTAATTTTCATATATGTATGTGTAAGAGTTTTACAAATATGTATAAGAGTTTTACAAATCATTTTTTAAATTGATAAATCAGGAGTAAGAAGAGCAAGGAAAATTAAAAAACAATTCAAAGGAAAGGAAATATAAATGGCCATCAAACTTATTCACTGCAACAATGATGTCCAAAGAATTTAAAAACAAGAGAAATCAAAGTAAACTATTAATACAATAAACTACATTTTTTAAAATCTAAAATACTGTTGAATATCAAATACCATAACTCAGTAACTTAGCTACCATATTGTGTAACAAATTTACTCAATTATAACTTGCAAGAGTGCAAATTAATAAAACTCTAATGATGGGAGCTCTGGTGGCATAGTGTCTAAGTCATTTGACAGCTAACCAGAAGGCTGGCAGTTCAAACTCACCAGCCACTCTTCGTAAGGAAAGTTGGGCAATCCTACTTCCGTAGTGATACCTCCTTGGAAATCCAAGAAGGCGTCGCTATGAGTAGGGTCTGACTCAATGGTAGGGAGTTTGTTTTAAAAGTTCTGGTAGCATAGTGCCTAATGCACTTGACTGCTAACCAGAAGGCTGGTGGTTCAAACCCACCAGCCACTCCTTGGAAGGAAGGTTGGGCAATCCTACTGTAGAGATACTGCCTCGGAAACCCAAGGAGGGGTCACTATGAGTTGGGGCCAACTCGATGGTACATAACAACAGCAGCAACAACAATGATGTCAATTTCACAATCTATATCAAAATTATAAATGCACAGACCCTTTAATTCAGCAAATCTACTTCAAGAAATTTATCCTACTGACTAGGTAATCCATGAGAAAAATAGGATATGTAAAAGGGGCTGAGAGGCCAAGGGCTGTGACAGAGGCCTGCTTGTGGGCATGGCCAAGAAGATATCTTGACCGAAGAAATGCGATCCCAAATTATAACCTCTTGCATCCCTTATAAACTCCATAACTGAGTATAGTCTGAATTCTGTGTGGCCACTGCAATGAATTATCAAACCCATCAGGGAAGCAGAGATTGTCACGGGAGGGGCAGCTAGTGTCAGAGTTGGTAAAAAAAAAAAGTTAGAGATTGGAGGTATGCCTAACCTTCACCTTATGGGACTCAGCTGTGCTGATGATCTTGATTTTTTCTCCCCCCATTGTAAAATTAGACAAGACCTGACACCACTGCACCAGTTTTACATGGGCTAACTATGAAAAAAATAAATTAGGAATGTTGTTGTTGTTGTTATGTGCTGTCAAGTTGGACCTGATCATATCGACCCCTCCTTGGGTTTCTGAGACAGTATCACTATGGACGTAGATTGCCCAAACTTTCTTCCAAGGAATGGTTGGTGGGTTTGAACCGCCAGCCTTCTGGTTACCAGTCAAGTGCCTTAGGCACTGTACTGCTAGAGCTCCTAAATTAGGAATAACAGAATTGAAAGAAAGGCCATCACTAGTGATCCCATAGATATTACAAGAGTAATAAAGAAATATTAAGGACAATTCTATGGTCACAAATTTTATAACATAGATAAAAGACCCAATTCCTTGAAATATACCAATGTTCACAAAAGGAGAAATAGGTAATTTGAGTACACTTGCATCTATTAAAGAAATAGAATCAATAATTAAAAGCTTTCCAAAACAGAAAACACTAGGCCCATTTGGTTTCACTAGTGAATTCTACCAAATATTTACATAAGAAATGCTAACAATTCTCTACAATCTCTTCCAGAAAGTAGAAGCAAAGGGTATACTTCCTAGTTCATCTTCTGAGGCCAACCTTACTCTAATACCAAACCAGACAGAAACATTATAAGAAAAGAAAACAGCAATCCAATATCCCTCATTAACATAAATACATAATTTTTCAAAAAATATTTGCAGTTCTTATCCAATGGAGCAGTTTAGAACAACTAAGGGAGAAAAACATGTCTGTCAATTTGTCATCCTGTGATGGCTTTAATATTGCTAGGAGGCTGAAGGATATGCCACCAGTGTTGCAAATACCAGCAGGGTTACCCATGGTGGACATGTTTCAGCCAACCTTCCAGTTTAAGACAGACTCAAAAGAAGGAAGAAGTCATCCAGTTCCCAAAGAATTACCCAATGGAAACATTAAGAATAGCAGTGAAACACTGTCTGATGTATTACTAGGAATCTTTATGAATAGCCCTGAAACATTGTCTAATGTAGTGATAGAAGATGAGCCCCTCAGATCAGAAGGCACTCAAAATATGACTGGGAAAAGTGCCTCCTCATAGTAGAGCTGACATCAATGTTATGAATGGAATAAAGCTTTCAGGACCTCCGCTTGCTGATGTGGCACAACTCAACATGACAAGAAACAGATGTAAACATCCATTAATATTTGGAACATGAAATGTACAAAATATGAATCTAGGAAAATTGGAAGTTGTCAAAAATGAAAAGGAATGAATAAGGATTGATATCATAGGTATAAGTGAGCTGAAATGGACTGGTTTTGGCCATTTTGAATCAGACAATATGATCAGCCATATTATCTACTATGCCAAGAGTGAAAAATTGAAGAGAAATAGTGTGGCATTCACCATCACAAAGAATGTTTCAAGATCTATCCTCAAGTACAATGCTTTCTGTGATAGGATAATATCAACACACCTACAAGGAAGGCCAGTTAATACTACTGTTATTGAAATTTATGCACCAACCACCAGAGCCAAAGATGAGAAAACTGAAGATTCTTATCAACCTCTGCAGTCTGAAATTGACTGAACATGCAAGCAAGATGTGCTGATTATCACTGGGGATTGGAATGCAAAAGTTGGAAACAAAAAAGAATCACTGGTAGTTGGAAACTATGGCCTTGGTGATACAAATAACACTGGAGATCACATCATGAATTGTGCAAGACCAATGACTTATTCATTGCAAACACCTTTTTCAACAACACAAATGGCAGCTGTACACAAGAACTTCACCAAATGGAGTACACAAGAAACAGATTGACTACATCTGTTGCAAGAGGTGATAGAAAATCTCTATCTTCAGCCAAAACCAGGCCAGGAGTTGATTGTGGAATAGACCATCAACTGCTCTTATGCACATTCAAGTGAAAGTTGAAGACCATTTTAAAAAGTCCAGAAGAGCCAATATATGGACTTGATTATATCCCTTTTGAATTTAGAGACCATCTGAAGAATAGATTTGATTCAATGAACACCAATGACCAAAAACCAGAGGAATTGTGTGATGACATCAAGAACATCATCCATGAAGAGAGCAAGAGGTTATTAAAAAGACAGGAAAGGAAGAAAGACAAAAATGGATGTCAGAAGAGACTCTGAAACTTGCCCTTGAGCAAAGAGTAGCTAAAGCAAATGGAAGAAATGACTAGATAAAAGAGCTGAACAGAAGATTGCAAAGAGCAGCTGGAGCAGACCGCCAATTACTATAATGAAATGTGCAAACACCTGCAGTTAGAAAACCGAAAAGGAAGAACACACTTGACATTTCTCAAGCGAAAGACTGAAGAAAAAATTTAAGCCTCGAGTTGCATATTAAAAGATTCTATGAGCAAAATATTGAATAATGCAAGAAACATCAAAAGAAGATGGAAGTCACTGTACCAAAAAGAATTGGTTGATGTTCATCCATTTTAGGAGGTGGCACATGATCAAGAACCAATGGTATTGAAGGAACAAGTAGAGGCTGCACTGAAAGAACTGGTGAAATGTAAGGCGTCAGGAACTGACAGAATACTTATTAAAATGTTTTAAGAAACAGAGGCCATGCTGGAGGTATTTACTCATCTATGCCAAGAAATTTGGAAGACAGCTACCTCGCCAACTGATTAGAAGAGATCCATATTTGTACCCATTCCAAAGAAAGGTGATCCCACAGAATGTGGAAATTATCAAACAATATCATTAGCATCACATGCAAGTAATATCTTGCTGAAGATAATTCAAAAATGGTTGTAGCAGTATATTGAAAGAGAACTTCCAGAAATGCAAGCTGGATTCAGAAGAGGACTTGGAATGAGAGATATCATTGCTAATGTCAGATGGATCTTGGCTGAAAGAAAAGAATACCAGAAAGACATTTACTTATATTTTATTGACTATGCAAAAGCATTTGATTGTGTGGATGACACCAAATTATGGATAAAGATTGTTAAAGGACAGGAAAGGAAGAAAAGACAAAAATCAATATCAGAAGAGACTGAAACTTGCTCTTGAATGGAGGGTAGCTAGAGCAAACAGAATAAATGATTAAATGAAAGAGCTGAACAGAAGATTTCAAAGGATAGCTTGAGAAAAGCTGTGAAAGTAAAGTATAACAAAATGTGCAAAGACTTGGAGTTAGAAAACTAACAGTGAAGAACATGCTCAGTATTTCTCAAGCAAAAAGAACTGAAGAAAAAAATCAAGTCATGAATTGCAATACTGAAGGTTTGTATAGACAAAATATTGAATGATGCAGAAAACATCAAAAGTAGACTGAAAGAATACACAGAATCACTGTATCAAAAAGAATCAGTCCATGTTCAACCATCTCAAGAGGTAGCATATGATCAAAAACTGAAGGTATTGAAGGAAGAAGTCCAAGCTACACTAAAGGAATTGGCAAAAAAACAAGCTCCAGGAATGGACAGCATACCCATTGGTGAATTCCCATTGGTGAACTGATTGGAAAAAAACAATCTTTGTGTCCATTTCAAAGAAAAGTGATACAACCGAAGGTAGAAATTATCAAAAACTTCATTCCTATCACATACAAGTAAAATTCTGCTGAAGATAAGTAAAAAACAATTAAAGCTGTACATTGACACATAACTTCCAGAAATACAAGCTGGATTCAGAAGAGGACTTGGAAGGAGGGATATCATTGCTGACATCAGGTGGATCTTGGCTGAAAGCAAAAAAGAACAGAAAGACATTTACCTGTGTTTTATTGACTATGTGAAGGCACTCGACTATGTGGATCATAACAAAATATGGATAACATTAAGAAGAATGGGAATTCCAGAACACTTAATTGTGCTCATGAGGAACATATACATAGAACCAAGAACAAGAGGCTGTTGTTCAAAACGAATAAGGAGATACTGTATGGCTTATAATCAGGAAGAGTATGTGTCAGGGTTGTATCCTTTTACAATATTTATCGAATCTGTATCCTAAGCAAGTAACTCAAGAAGTTGTACTATATGAAGAAGAATCTGGCATTAGAATTTCAGGAAAATGCAGATGACACACACTTGCATGCTGAAAGTGCAAAAGACTTGAAGCATTTACTGATGAAGATCAGACTACAGCCTTCAGTATGGATTACACCTCACCAACAATCCTCACAAGACCAATAACAAACATCAAGGAAAATGGAGAAGAGTTGAGTGTAAAGTTTGTGTGTGAACTTGGCTGGGCCTGGTTGAGTGGCTGTGCAGCTGGTGGTAGTTATTGCCCAGGATGAGACTGGCAATCAACTCCATGGTGAGATCTACCATAAGCAGCTGATAGCTGCCTTTGGGATGTAGTCTTCTTCCTGTATATAAGGAGAAGCCTTGGGAATGGTCTCTAGCCTATGGAATGCTTGGACCCTGCATGTATCTGTGTCATTGTTCAGCAGCCTGCCATGCTCTGCCGACCTTGGGACTTACAATGGACTTAAGTTAATTGCCTGCCCTGTGGTTTGGTAGTATCAGGACTGTGCCTTTTTCTTGTCAAACTTGGGGCTTCTCAACCTCAGCAGCCAGCAGCTGTCTGAGTGAAGAAACACCTCGAGCTCCAGTGGCAGGGAACAGGAGGCAGAGCTGGACCCCAAGGTTAAGAGGCTTTCACCCAACCCCTAGAGCCTGGCACTTTGAACTTGGACTTAAAGCCTCCAAACTGTAAGAATAAACCCCTGTTTGTTAAGGCCATCCCATTTGTGGTATATTTCTTGTCAGAGTGGCACTAGGTAACCAGAACAAATTGTTAGGGATTTCATGGATTTCATTTTACTTGAATCTACAAGCCACTGTTTTTTCAATAGTCTCATATGCATGTGAAAGCTGGACAATGACATAGGAAGACAGAATAATCAATGCCTTTGAATTGTGATGTTGGCAAAGAATACTGAAAATACCATGTACTGCCAGAATGAACAGATCTGTCCTGGAGGAAGTATAGCCAGAATGCTCCTTAGAAGCATGAGTACTTGGACCTGTGGGCTTGGGACCATAATTGCAGGGGACATCACCCTCAATTGGCATAACATACTACCCAAAATGTTGTTCCACATACTACTTTGGTGAGTAGTAACTGAGATCTTAAAAGCTTGCAAGTGGCCATCTAGATGCAACGATGGATCTCTCCTCATCCAGAGCAAAGAAGAATGAAGAAAAACAGAGACACATATAAACAATCAGTCCACACAACTGGTACACCACATGATCCTCAGTCTATACGTCTATGAGACTGGAAGAACTAGATGGTACCGGCTGACCACTGTCAACCACTGGGAGGGAGATCTCTGTAGGAAATCCTGGATAGAGTGGGAGTAGAATGTGGGACAAAACTCAAAATTGTTTTTCTTAAAATAAGGACCAGGTTTACTGGTCTTATTAGAGCCTGATGGAACCACTGAGACTATGGCCCCTAGCTGCCCTTCAGGTCTGGAATTGAACTCACTCCTGTGGCTTCCAGCCACCTAATTTTGTCATTTTGTAAGAAGGGACCAGTTCCTGAAGAAGGATATCATGCTTGTAAAGTAGAGGGTCAGCGAAAAAGGGGAAGGCCCTCTACGAGATAGATTGACACAAGGCTGCAATGATGGGCTCAATCATGGCAACTATTGAGAGGATTCTGAGTCTCTTCTGACATCTATTTTAGTCTTTTCCTTTGTCCTATCCTTGTAATGACGTTTTGCTTTCCTCATGATGTTTTTGATGTCATCCTACCACTCATCTTGTCTTTAATCATTATTGATGACTGTGTGAAATCTATTCTTTAGATGGCCCCTAAATTCAGGTGGGATATCCTCACAGCTGTGCTTTGGCTTTTTTGAACTGGTTTTAATTTTCTTCAGCTTCAACTTTAACTTTCATGTGAGCAATTGACTGTCTGTTTCACATTTGGCCCCTGGCCTTGTTCTGAACGACGATAATGACCTTCTCTGTGTCTTTATCCAAAATGTGGTCAGTTTTTCTTGTATGTTCTAGCCAGTGAGGTCCACATGGATGGGTGCCATTTATATTGAAAAATAGTATTTGCAGCAAATAAGTCATTGGTTTTGCAAAATTCTGTCATGTGATCTCACTATTGTCATATTTTCTAACTACTGATCCTCTTTGTTTCCAACTTTCATATTTCAATGTACAGTTACTATCAATGGATCTTGATTATGTATTTGATCAATTTCAGACTGTAGAAGTTGGTAAACTCTTCAATTTCTTTATCTTTAGCATTATGGTTTGGTTCATAAATTTGAATGATAGTCATAGTAACTTGTCTTCCTTGCATGCATATCGATATTATGTTATCACTGCCAGCATGGTACTTCAGAATAGATCTTGAAATGTTCTTTTTCACAATGAATGCTACACCATTACTCTTCAGTTTTTCATTCCCAGCATAGTAAACCATATTATTGTGATTCAAAATAGTAAACGACAGTCCACTTCAGCTCACTAATGCTCAGGACATCAATCTTTATGCATTCCATTTCATTTTTGACAATTTGTAATTTTCCTAAAGATGTACTTTGTACATTCCATATTCTAACATTAATAGATAGTTTTAAATGTCTCTTCTCATTTTGGGTCATGCAATGTCAGCAAATGAAGGTCCCCAAAGCTTTCCTCCATGCATGTCATTGAGTTCAACTCTACTTTTAGAAGGCGGATCTTCCCCAGTCGTATTTTAAACACATTCCACCTATAGGACTTACCTTCTGGCACTATACCAGAAAGTGTTCCACAGCTACTCATGAGGTTTTCACTGCCATATATTTTAAGAAGTAGATCACCAGGTCCTTTTTCCTTGTCTCTCTCAATCTGAAACTTCACTGAAACCTGTCCACCCTAAGTGACCCTGCTGGTACTTGAAATACCTGTGGCCTAGCTTCCAGCATCACAGCAACTTGCAAGCCACTATAGTATAACAAATTGGCAGGCAAATGGTGGTTAGTTAATAATAATGTGTCAGTATTCATTCTTCAATGATAATAAATGTATCATACTACTGCAAGATGACAATTACAAGGGAACAATTTGTAGGATCTTTTGGTTACCTTGTGCCACTTTGACAGGAATATACCACAAATGGGATGGCTTTAACAAGCAGGAGTTTATTCTCTCACGGTGTGGAAGCTGTGAGTCCGAGTTCAAAGTGTCAGACTCTAGGGACTGGATGAAAGCCCCTCAACCCTGGGCCTTAGCTTTGCCTCCTGCTCCCAGCCCACTGAAGCTAGAGGACCTTCTTCACTCAGCTGCTGGCTGCTGAGACCGAGGTTGGTTATTTGCCAAGCCCAAAGTTGGCAAGTAAAAAGGCACAGTTCTGATGTTACTAAACCACATGGCAGTCCTAATTCAAGTCCACTGAATTTCCCAAGGTCAGCAGAGCAGGGTAGGCTAGTGAACAACGACATGGCTGCCTGCAGAGTTCAAGTGTTCCATAAGCTAGAGACCATTCCCAAAGCTGTTTCTTAAATAGGGGAAGCAGACCACATACCCAAAGCAGCTACTCAGCTGCTCCAGTAGATTCCACCACAGGCTTAATTATCAGTCTCACCATGGGGAATAACTACATTCAGCTGCCCAGCTGCTCAACCAGGCCCAGCCAAGTTGACACACAAACTTAGCCACCACATAGGGGTGTTGTTCTTATTGTTAGGTGCTGTCGCGTCAGACCCAACTCATAGTGATCCTTCCTTGGGTTTCCGATGAGTTATCACTACGGAAGTAGATTGCCTAACCTTCCTTCCAAGGAGTGGCTGGTGGGTTTGAACTACCAGCCTTCTGGTTAGCAGTCAAGTGCTTTAGGCACTATGCTACCAGAGCTCCCCCACATAAAGGTAGGGATGGTATATGGAAACTTTCTGAACTGTCAGCTCTATTTTTCTGTAAATATAAAACTTCTCCAAAAAATAAACTTCATTAATTTTAAAAAGTGAATGAAGCCCAGTCTGATTCTTTAAGAGACTTCTTATCAAAACAAATTTATATTTGCCTATGTTCCATATCAGACAGTCTTCCAAAACCTCCTTTACCCTCCTAATAAATGTTTGAGTAAAATTAGAAATCATGTTATTTTAGATCATTCCTTGGTATCTCAATGAATAGAAATCAGAAAATGTATGCTTCATGGTAAATTGTCTATTTTTTTATTTGCAACATTACTCAAGGTAGAATATTCATAGCTATGGATGATTCACTGAAATGTCTTTCCTGAAACTAATCACTTTCCCAAGTTATATTTCAATGAGTTGAAACAAAAATCATCCATCACCAAGACAGGAAGTCTTGGATGAAATTCCGGACATCTGGGAGGAACTGAATATCCAGAATGATTTAGTCTTCTCTCAGAAAAGAAAGGCTATTAGAAAGAACTGTCAAACAGCTGTGGGTATAAATACATAGTATATAATACACAGACACAAACTAAAAAATGAGAGCTCTAGAAGGAAACTAATATAAGAAAATAGAATGAGGAATTTGTCAGTGTCATTCACTTACTTGATTGTTATTCACATATAAATAAACAAATATACATAATGATGATAAAAATCATAAGGGGCTGCATGAATCAATGACATCACATTTTACTGCCTGAATAATATGTGTTTGTAACATACCCACCAATTGCTCTTTTATCAATGTGCTACTATTGATTTGTGTAGCTTTGCAGAAACTTCCTACAGAAAAAAATACTCAAGAAAAAGACTGTGTAAAGACCAGTATTATGGTGTTCATGTTTTAGACTCTCCCACAAGTAAGTCTTCTCTAAAGAAGTGCTAAACCCATAAAGAAGGTTCAGTATACATGTGTCAATAATTTTAAATACAGTCCGCTTTGACAAAGAAAATTATATACCCTTTATAGAAAAAGAATGGTAAAAATAATGATTTGTATAGTATTGTTGATGACAAAGCAGCCTGATTGTTAGCTTTGTCCACCTCCAGAAGAGCTTTAACTTTGGTCAGGTGGGAACAAAACCAATGATATCTTTATACATACTTCAGTCAGAAAGAGACAAAGGAGGGGAGAGAGAGAGAGAGAGAAAGGCTTCTGACAATACAGATGCTATTTATCTTAGTCAAAAGGATGAGGCCATTGTCCAGCCCAGAGAAACATTCTCCATTTCTTGTACTTGAAGTTTTTTGTTTGTTTGTTTTAAGTCATTGAACGCAGGACGGGAGACCATAGTCAAATCCAAGTATAGGTGTTCCTTGACTTATGGTGGAGTTCCATACCAATAACTACTCCATCTGATGTTAAGTAAAACACCTTAGTTTGTTTTAGTTTTCATTGTTATTGCCTTTTATTATCAGTGTCTTTATACAGCCAATCTTTATTCATCTTTAGAAGTTGGGCTTATTATATATGAGAATAATAATATCAACAAATTATACACTGCAACATGGTATGTAGTGCATATTATTAATAAGATGTACAAAGAAGACAGTCATAAGTGTGGTTCATCATACCTGAAATATGTCATAAGTCAGGGACTACCTGTACGTAAAAGAATTACCTAATACTTTTCTTTCAAACTACTCTAATTTTTTTTGGCAGATAATCAAACTGGTAATAAATAGAGCTAAAAACTTACCAACACCATTGGGCTAGAAAGAGAGCCAATTTAGGAACTACAGATATCAACTTTGTTTTAACTATTAAAGGGTTTGGCCATCTATACATTCAAATCACTGAATAATTGCCAAATCATCTCTGACTTAGATTGTTGTTGTTGTTGTTAAGTGCCGTCGAGTC
>NW_006921919.1:815506-831243 GCF_000298275.1 Orycteropus afer afer
CAGCTCACTAATGCCGAGGATATCAATCTTTATGCGTTCCATTTCCTTTTTGACAACTTCCAGTTTTCCTAGATTCATACTTCGTACATTCCATGACTTAGATTAGTCATTAGAAATTGCAGTTCCCTTTCAACAATGTATTTTAACTTTATGAAGTGTAGATTGTTTCACTTAATATATTTATTGCATGTGCAACTTTGCAGTAGGAAAAATTTAGTTAATCACAAGTAATATTCTGAAAGAGCAAGGATTGGAGAATCTGAAAGGTTAGGAATATACAACTTCATCTCTATGTGGCTGCCACCATTGAGTCTCCAAACCAACTCATGAAAAATATGTGTCAACCCTAAAATCTTTAGAAAAATGGTTTTTTCCCTGTCATTTTTTCTCTCAATTCCACACTTAGGAAAATTGGATGTATCACTTGCATTAATCCAATTTTTTTTCTTTATTTTAATCTCCCTCTCTCCAAGCTCTCTGGCTGAAAACCTGGATCTATCATTCTTATTACGTAAGCAGATTGTTGTAAGACAAATTAACAACCTGCAACATGCAGATGCTGAAAGTGAAAAGGACTTGAAGCACTTAGTGATGAAGATCAAAAGCTACAGCCTTTAGTATGTATTACACCTCAACATAAAGAAAACAAAATTCCTCACAGCTGGACCAATAAGCAGCATCATGATAAACAGAGCAAAGATTGAAATTGTCAAGGATTTCATTTTATTTGGATCCACATTCAATGCCCATAGAAACAACAGTCAAGAAATCAAATGACATATTGCATTGGGCCAAAGAACTCTGTAAAGTTTTCAAAAGCAAAGATGTCACTTTGAAGATTAAAGTGTGCCTGACTCAAGCCAATTTTATTCTTTTCTTTATAAACTTCTCAACAATTATCTTTTCTGAACATGACTCTACTTCTATTACTACTCTTTCCTCAACCCACTTTTCTGGGTCACTAATGACTTTACAATTCCCTCCATGACTTTCCAATATAGGATAGAGTTTTCTTTTGTTTCATTATCATCCTTATCCTCTCACTAGCTCTCTCTGCTGCATTTTTTTATGCTTTTTTTTAAAAAAAATAGCTTTATTAAGGTATAATTATGTACCATAAAATTCACCCCATTTTAAGTGTACAATTGAATGAATTTTACTATATTTATAGAGTTCTACAATCATCACCACATCTAATCTTAGAACATTTCCATCATGCTAAAAAGAAACTATGTGTCCATTTACAGTCACTCCCCAAGACACTACTGAAGACACTCTCCTTTTGTAAACCCTTTGACCTCTCATCATATTATTAGCTTTATCAGTCAAGGTCATCATTTGAGATAGGATAATTCAAGAAGAGTTAGTTATAAAAAAAAAAAAAAAAAAATTGTGCATATAGGAGAACCACAAAAGATAGTGCAGTAATAAAGGACTTACCACCCTAGGCCAAAAGGAATAAAAGAAGCAAGGATTAGTAAAATATAAAATAAAATTTGTGCAGTCAATAGCCATGGAATAACAGTGAATTAGGTCAAGGGACTTAGTCAACCTGCAGCATCCTCACTGGGAGAGAACTAGGGAAATAGATGCCCTGGTTTTACTATCCTGCTACTTGTTTATCTTCTCAGGGTTCCTCGTTGTTCAAACCCATCTGGAATGGAGGTGAAATGAGGACACTGATGTCCATTCAAATCCATACTGATCCATCCCATTGGAGAGAAAGAAGGACAAGGAACACTGGAGAGAAAGAAGGACGAGGAATAGGGACAAACTGAAGATATCCAGCAAAATATACCCCTTTTATTTCTTACCATCCACTTTTATCTTTGGTTGGTTAAAAAGTGGTAACATCAACACATGACTAGGGGATGCACCTGTCCTAACATGTACTTCTTCACATTGAAGCTTCTAGATGAATAGGACATTGGAATGGGCTCTTAATTGGACAGTTAAGGTTTCAACTTGAGGATGACACCTAGTAGATTTGGACATTCTCCTTAAAATATAGTATATACCTTGAAACAATGACCATGACATGATTCTCCATTGCTAATAGCTACAACATATGGGTCTGGAAACCAAGTGATAGAAGTAGAAATAGTCAATCTGACTATCATTTTAAGGTCCCACTTAGAAAATTTGCTGTTGAGGAGATACTTCTACCCATGGATATAATAAAAACTTTAAAAATCTCTAGCTACAGATAGCCTCCTACTCTATATAAATCTGTAACTCATCAAGCAGTAAAAGGAGTTAGTATATTGGTAGAGGGAATTATCTCTGATTATCATAAAGTAATGAAGTTGTTGCCACATAGTAAGGGTAGGGAGGAAAATATTAAAACTAAGAGGAAAACTTCTTAGACGCGAGAAAGTCCAGACTTTGTCTCTCATACTTTGGACATGTATCTATGAGGAGAGACCAGTCCCTAGAGAAGGATATTATGCTTGGTAAAGTAGAGTCAGCAGAAAAGGGGAAGACTCTCAACAAGATGGATTGCACAGTACATGCAAAAATCGGCTCAAGAATAGCAATGCTTATGAGGATGGTGCAGAACAAGACAGTGTTTCGTTCTGTTGTACACAGGCTCACTGAGTCAAAATGGACTCTCTGGCCCCTAACAACAAAAAATTGGAGACACATTGGTACTTCTTTTAGTGCTTGCATCTCTGACAAATCATGAATGGATATTTGTTGATAATTATTCCAGTCTTTTGCAGCTAAGTATTCTTGACTATCTCCCAGAGCTCACCAGAGCGCTACTCCACAGAATAAACTGGTTATTAAAATGTATGTCTGTGTCTGCTTCTGTATTACTTTCCTGTTGCTGCTGTAACAAATTATAGCCAACACAGTGGCTTAAAGCAATACACATTTATTCTCTTAAAAGTATTGCAGTGAGAAGTCCAAAATGGATTTCATTGGGCCAAAACCAAGGTATCAGCAGTGCCAGACTTTCTGTGAAGGGTCTAGGGGAGAATGTTTCTTGTCTTTTAAAGTTTTTAATGGCCTCTTCTTCAATCTTCAAAGTACATCACTCCAACCTCTGCTTCCATTGTCACATGGACTTCTCTCCTGTGTTAAATGTCCCTCTGCCTCCCTCTTTTAAGGAAATTTGTGATATCATTTACAGACCACCAGGATAATCTCCCTATCATAATACCCTTAACTTAATCACTTATGCAAAATTACTTTTGCAGTATAAGGCAGCATTAACAGGATCTAAGGAATAGGACATGGACAGCTGTGGGGGTCCTTATTCAGTCTACCACAGTTTCCTTCCCTTATCTAATTTGCTTCTTTTATTTCCCTACCATGTTTCATCAAATCAGCTTTCAAACTGTTGTTGTTAGCTGCCATTTAGTCCATTCCAACTAATTGCGACCCCATGAATACCCAGAGTCCAACACTTCCATAGAGTTTTCAAGGCTATGACCTTTCAGAAGCACATCACCAGGCTTGTCTTTCAAGGTACCTCTAGGTAGCATCGAACTGCCAAATTTAGTTTATAGTTAAGCGCTTGACTGTTTGCACCACCTAGGATTCTCATACCAGAGTCTCCATCTGATATTAGGATATCTACAATTACTTACTAATTAATAGCTGTTATGGGGCCACTCTCTCTTGTTTAAGTCATGAAATACCTATAAATATATGTATGTAGTCTTGTTCTTCCTCTTCTGTACAGTTTTCTGATAGTAGTTTTTCCATTCCACATACTAATGGTGATATTTTAAGTATAAACTATGAAGTTTAAAAACCTTAACAAGAGCTACAATGGTATATGGAACTTGGTCCCTCCGTTTCTCCCTAGCAACATTCTCTCCCAAACATCCTAGACTGATTTTAGTTCTATAAAGGCACAAAATATTTTCTTCCTGCCTTAGATATTTTGTTTGGTCTTCCTCAAATATAAATCCTCTCATTAATTGCTTAGTTAAGCCCTCCTCATCTTTTAGGTCTCATTGTAAATATCACTGCCTCAGAGTGGTCTTCACTAACATCTTATCAAAATTAAGTAGCTCATAACATCCCGTATTTTCCCTTTTTATCTCTTGCCACAATTTGCAATTATATATATGTATCTGATTAGTTCTTAGCATCTGCCACCATAGCCTCTAAGCTCACAAATCAAAGATCATATCTGCTACTTTCTTAAACACAACGCTTATTGCCATGTCTGGTGCATAGAAATTGATCAATGCATAATTGGGGAAAAATGAATAAAGAAATAGGTGAATGAAAGGCACCTTAGTCTTGGGAAATATTCTGTGGGCTGGATATTTCCTACTGAAAGAGTGAGCACCCTTTTTATTTTCTTTTATCTATTTTTGTCAGGACTGTGGAAAAAAAGATCTTTTTAAATG
The DNA here is from genome assembly GCF_000298275.1 of Orycteropus afer afer. Taxonomy (NCBI): domain Eukaryota; kingdom Metazoa; phylum Chordata; class Mammalia; order Tubulidentata; family Orycteropodidae; genus Orycteropus; species Orycteropus afer. Next base: position 819,877 of record NW_006921919.1, read on the forward strand.
CAGTGCATAAAATATTTAAATTCCACAAATAAGCTTTTCCCCTCAATTTTATCCTGCAGGCTATAAATATTTAGTGCTTTATTCACTTTCATATTCTCTAGCATAAACTAATTCCCCTTCTTAGTAAAAGATAAGCAATGTTAGAATCTGTAAATAAGTGGCACTAGCACATGTAGGTCCTAAGCCTGGCAATCATTAAGGTCATTTGTCTTCCTTTTGCTTTTCCCAAGCGTTTGTCCTTTTCCTTGTTTTGACTTCACCGTGCTAATTTTTTTTTTGGTCCATTATTTTCTAAAGGAGGGAAGGAAGTTAGCAACTATCATTATCAATTAAAAATTACAGCAATCTAGATTTGTTTATGGTTTTCTTTTCTTTTTTGATTTACAACTAATTTGGTTATCTCTGCTGTCATAGCTTCCATGTCATCCTCACTAGTCCCCCACTCTTTTTTCTAATCTCTTTTCCATGCCATTCCACCAAAAACTAAACCTACCATACTGCCTCTTAGTCCACCAGCCATTCCTCTGAAGGAAGATGGGGCAATCTACTTCCATAATGATACTGCCTCAGAAACCCAAGGAGGGGTAGCTATGAGTTGGGTCCGACTCAACAAATAACAACAACAACAACCTGTCAATATACTCCTGCAACCATTTTTTAATTATTTTCAGCAAAATTTGCACATGATGTTAATGATATTGTTCAGTAAATTTCACATTCTGTTAGATCACCTTTCTTTGAAATAGGTTCAAATATGGATCTCTTCCAGTCAGTTGGCCAGGTAGCTGTCTTCCAGCTTTCCTGGCATGAACAAGTAAGCACCTCCAGTGCTACATCCATCTGTTGAAACATCTCAATGACTATCTCATCAATTCCTGATGGCTTGTTTTTTGTCAATTCCTTCAGTACAGCTTGGAATTCTTCCTTCAGTACCATTTGTTCTTGATTTTATGCTACCTCCTGAAGTAGCTGAACAACAACCAATTATTTTTGGTACAGTGACTCTGTGTATTACTGACATCTTTGCTACTTCCATTATCATTCAATATTTTCCTCATAGAATCCTTCAATATTGCAACTAGAGGCTTGAATTTTTTCTTCAATTATTTCAGCTTGAGAAATGCCAAGCATATTCTTCACTTTTGGTTTTCTAATTCCAGGTTTTTGCACATTCCATTATAATACTTTACTTTTTCTTCTGAAGCTGCCTTTTGAAATCTTCTATTCAGCTCTTTTAGCTTATCATTTCTTCCATCTGATTTAGCTGTTCTCCATTCAAGAGACTCAGAGACTCTTCTGACATCCATTTTTGTCTTTTCTTCCTTTCCTAACTTTAAATGACTGTTTGCTTTCTTCATGTACATTGTTCTTGATGTCATCTGACATCTCATTTGGGTTTTGGTCATTGGTGTTCAATGCATCAAATCTGTTCTTCAGATGGTCTCCAATGCAGATAGGATTTCATTAGGGTCATATTTTGGCTCTTGTGGACTTAATTGTCTTCAGCTTCAACTTGAAATTGCATATAAGCAGTTGATAGTCTGTTCCACAGTCCACTCCTGACCATGTTTTGACTGACGATATCGAGATTCTCCATCACCTTTTTCCATAGATGTGCTAAATCTGATTCCTGTGTACTCCATCTGGTGAGGTCCATGGATACAGTCATTGTTTATGTTACTGAAAAAAAAAGGTATTTACAACGAATAGGTCATCGGTCTTGCAAAATTCTGTTATGATCTCTGGCATAATTTCTATCACTGAGGACATATTTTCCAACAACCAATGACTCTTCTTTGTTTCCAATTTTCATATTCCACTCTCTAGCAATAATCAATATATCTTTTTTGAATATTTAGTCAAATTTAGATTGTAGAAGTTGGTAAAAATCTTCCATTTCTTCATCTTTGGTTTTAGTGGTTGATGAGTAAATTTGAACAATAATAGTAGCATTAATTTCCTTGTAGGTATATGGATATTATCCTCTCACTGACAGCACTGTACTTCAGGATAGATCTTGAAGCATTCTTTTTGACCATGAATGTGATGTCATTCCTCTTCAGTTTACATTCCAGCCATAGTAGACCATATGATTGTCTGATTCAAAATGCCAATTTTATCCCACTAATGCCTAGGATATCGATTTTTATGCATCCCATTGCATTTTTTATAACTTCCAATTTTCCTAGATTCATACTTCATTTATTTCACATTATGATCATTAATGGGTGTTTACATCCATGTCCTGTCATTTTGAGTCATGACCCATCAGCAAATGCAAGTCCCAAAAGCTTTACTACATCCATGTCATTAAGGTCACTTCTACTTTGAGGAGTTGCCTCTTCCCCACTATTATTTTGATGCCTTCCAACCTAAGGGCCTCATCTTCTGGCACTATATCAGACAATATTTTAGGGTTATTCATAAAGTTTTCAAATAATATATCAGACCATGTTTCCCTGTTAATCATAAATTTTTCTGTAGCAGATTTTTTTTCAGGAGTGGAAGGCCCCTACCTTCTTCCCAGTTTGTCTTTATCTGGAAGCTCTTCTGAAACCTGTCCACCATAGGTGACCCTACTGATATTTGAAATGCCAGTGGCATAGCCTTTAGCCTCACAGAAACATATAGCCACTACATTATGACAAACTGAGAGACAAGTGGTGGGGGAATTTAGGGTAGGGATTATCAAAGATGTGAGGATGTTCCTATTTTGGAGAGTGATGAGTGGTAACTTCAATGATAAAGTGGCATTTGAGAAAAACTGAAAAATGTGAGAAATGGGGCTGTTGAGGCCATGTGAGGCAGGGAAGGCGGAGGGTGCCAGACTAAGGAAAAGTAGTACAAAGGCCCTGAGATAGGGTAATTGATAAACAAGAAAGAAGCAAATGTAGATGAAGCAAAATGTGTGGGGCATGTAGGGGAAGATGAAATGTTAGAGTCATGGATCAGCTTATGAATGCTTTGTAAGAATGATACTAACTTAGGGTTTTAACCTTAGGAGCTCTGGTAGCATAGTGCCTAAGGCACTTGACTGCTAATCAGAAGGCTGGTGGTTCATACCCTCTAGCCACTCCTCAGAAGGAAGATGGGGCAGTCAACTTCCATAGTGATACTGCCTCAGAAATCCAAGGAGGGGTCACTATGAGTTGGGTCTGACTCGACGGCACATAACAACAACACATGATTTGAGGGTTTTTTGTTTTGTTTTGTTTTGTTTTGTTTTTTCCCCCTCCAGGATCATCCTGAATGCTAGATTGAGAATAGACTGTAGAGGAACAAGTGTGGAGGATGGAGGCAAATCAAGAAGCAATAATCCAGAAGGGAGGTAATAGCAGTTTTGGTGAAGATGGTAAAAAAAAAGATAGGATTCTGAATATATCTAGAGATTTTATTGTGTTATTCTATTTGGATAACAAAATATACCATTATCTAAATCTATTCAGTTCCTGAACATTGCAGATTAAGTTTGTATGCCAAGGATTAGCCCTATTTTAAGGGTAGAACTAACAGAATATTCTGATGGATCAAATGATGGTAGGAGAGAGGAAGCAGAGATAAATCCAATTGCCTGAGTAACTGGAAAGAGGAAATTGGACTTACTGGAATACAAATAACTACAGTAGGGGAAGTTAAATTTGAGGTGTTTACTTCATATCTGAGTGGAAATGTCAGTGGAAAGCTGGATACACAAATCTGAAGTTCAGGGGAGAGGTGTGAGCTATAGAAACAGAATTGGGAATTGTCAATATGTAAAGGTAGTGATTTTTCTTTTTTTTTTTTTTTTTGATCCATGTCAAGTTAGCCATGCTGAAACTATGTTTCCAAAATTTCCTTCCTTGTATGTTCTCATGTTAAAGGTAACTACAAGAGATATCTATGCATAATTTGGAAGATGGAAGTGTGCTATCAGGCTATGAAGGCTGATGAAGGTGCCAGACACAGCTTACGCATATTGTGCTGGTCTTCTGGAGCACCTTAATGACATGGAAAGCCACCCAGATACGTAATTCCTCTAGTTCCCACCAAATATCTTCTTTCAGCTTCTCCAAGTTCGGAGCCAGCATATGTTCAGCTCCATGGTAAAGAGAGGCAACTTCCTCCATATTGTTGAAGTTAGAGGCAATGAGAGACGATATAGGTTCACATTGTCTTTGAGGATTCCAATATTCCCTGAACAGTGAGAGTTTCCTTCATTCTCCACCACTCATGTCCAGATTTTTTTTCCAGAATGTCAACCCTCGCTGATATACAATGCCCCGAAACCCATGACAGATACAGAACCAACAACATTCCACAGACTCTTTACCAGAAACCCCAAAATTATTCACCCCTATAACTTGTGTCTTATTCCATATAACTCATGGGAGTTCTGCTTACCTGATCAAACTCTGATGCAAATAATGCTTAAAACCATGCAGCTAAAAGAAATTAAGGAATTTTGAGAAGGCAGCTCTTCCCCAGTTGTATTCTGAGTGCCTTCCAACCTGAGGGGCTTATCCTAAAGCACTGTATCAGACAATGTTTCACTGCTCTTCATAAAGTTTTCCAGTAATATAGCAGAAAATATTTCACTGCTATTCATAAGGTTTTCAATGGCCATTTTTTCCAGAAGCAGATGGTCCCCTCCTTCTTCCCAGTCTGTCTTAGTCTGGAAGCTCTGTCAAAACCTGTTCACCATGGGTGACCCTTCTGGAATTTTAAATATTAGTGGCATAGCTTACAGTCTCAGAGTAACACACACGCCACTACAGTATGACAAACTGACAGACAATTAGTGGGAAAGAAATTCCATAGGAATTATTGTGTGGATATAGAAAAAAACAAAGGGGGGGGCAAAGGATTAAGCACGGGGATAGTACTCTTTATGTAGGTCAGTCTGAGGAGAAGCAAGCAATACTGGAGAAGTAGCAGCCAATAGAGTAGGAAAAGAACCAAGTTAAGAAAGTTTTTCAAGAGGGAATGATTAATTACACCAAATGTTGCTAAGAGATTGAGTAAGATAAGCAACAGGAGTTGACCATTGGATTTATCAGTGTAGTAATCTTTGTTGACCCTGGCAAGAGCAGTTTTGGTGAAGTAGTAGCAGCAAAGAAATAGTTGAAATTAAATTCAAGACAGAAAGGGAGCAGAGGAATTACCAATAGAGAATATTGACAACTCTTGAGGAATTTTGTTGTAAAGGAAGCAGAGAAATAGCCTGATAGCTAGAGGGGAAAGAGGAGGTCAAGAGAAGTTATTTTAGAGGAGAGAGCTAAATGCATGTTTGTATGCTTATGAAACTGATTCAGTAGAAAGGAGAATATTAATCATTTAGGCATAAAAGGAGTAGAGTGTTGGAAAGATATTCTTGTATGGTCAATAGGAATAAATTCTAGGGCCTTAGAGAGAAGCACTAACTACTTATCATAGTAATAGCTGGGAGGGAAGAGTCCTTAGATTCAAAGGACACGATAGTAGGAAGATTTATTGGTGGAAGACTATGGAAGTTCTATTCTCTTTGTTATAATAGGAAGCTAGATCTTCAGCTGAGCATAAGGATAATGGAGAAACTAGTGAAATAGTTGGTTCCAGGAAAATGAGTTGGTAGACTAGGGCAACCTAGATTGCCAAGGCAGCACTAAGAGTCAACAAAAGCTTAAAAATCTCAATGCCATCTAGTCAATTCTGACTCATAGCAACCCTATCAGACAGAGTAGAACTGCCTTGCAGGGTTTCCAAGGCTGAAATCTTTAGAGAAGCAAACTGCCACATCTTTCTTCTGCAGAGTGGCTGGTAGATTTGACCTGCCAACCTTTCAGTTCAACAGCTGAGCATTTAACCATAGTGCCACCAGGGTTTCATGTCTAAAAGATTAGTGCCTATGAATTTTAATTGAGACAAGTCAACATGGTTTTCTCCACACAGTTGAACTGTGCAGGGACAACTGTAGAGTTAGTGCAGAATTAGGTTTGACCAGGAATGAGAGCTTGCCAGGAGTGACAAAGGAATAAACTATGAAGATTTTATAACTTTTACTATATGCAGAATCAATAGTTTCTCCATGTCATTACACATGTTTGATATATTCCTTTGCTCTCATTAAGAATTTTATTAACTGTAGCGTATGTGCTTCTCTATTTTCAATGAATATGTATTTGCTCAGTACTACTAATAATAGTTAATATTTACTTGGCACTTAACTATGCTTCCATTATCTTTCTAAACATAGTCCATATTGTTATTTTTTTTAATTTCATATCAAACCTATAACAGGTAATATTATCTGCTATTTCCAGACGAGGGCACTGAGGCACAGAGAAATTTAATAACTTGCCTGACATTGGACAGTAAATAGCTGAGATATAAATCCCATATGAGGTTTCAGAATCTGGGCTTTTAATCACTGCACTGCAGTTGCCCATGAATTAAATAGCCTGGCAGGATCTATAGGGTACCAAAAATAGGTAAGGTTTAATTAGAAAAGCACTTAGGAAAACATACCCCATGAAAGAAATAGTGAGCAAAAAAGATTTATATAATTATATTAATAAACAGTGTTCACTAACTGATAATTCCTAAATCTAATAACAAGAATAATAACTGATAATTCCTAAATCTAATAACAAGAAGAGGATGGATAGAGAAAGAAAAACAAAGACAAATCCAGGATGGTAAATGCTAGGGGAAAGATTGAACCTAGTGCACTGAGAAAGAGAGTGATTGTGACTGGTTGTCACAAGGCCAAGTTGTGGTCTACAGTTTGCTGCCTTGGCATCAATTAATTTCTCCTAGTTGCCCTTTCACCCACTACCTGACACAGCTATTCCTATTGTATCACATAGTCTTTCAAAAGTTGTGGTAACTAAATGGATCTCTGGCCATGTCACGGTTTCTGATAATAAAACTCTTTACTATTTTATAACTCCATCTTTCTTGAACCTCCAGACGATGCCCCATAGAGGTTCTTGTGATAACAACTTCTTTTCCCACACTAACACACTAGAAACTTTCACACTGTCAAATAAGATATAAGCACACACTAACCCTAAGATTTCTACCCCAAAACTTCAGTATAGGTTTTGGGCCACAAGATCATTCTCTGCCTTTCTCTTCCACTGCTTGGTTGAATATATGCCGCTTTCATGCCCTCCCTATGTGTCCCTGTATCAAAGTGTGCTGTTTTCCTCTCTGGGACTTGTAAGTAACAAATTTGTTTGTTTTCTGGCCTTTCTGAGTGTGTTTCATCTCCTGGTGTCATATCTGGTAGACCATCCAAGACACCTAGAGATCACTCACAATGGTGTGAGGTATAATTGTGTTTGGGTGGGATCAGTGGGAACTAAATTTATTTATGAGGGAGACAGGGTATGGGACAGTAATTGGTGGAGTGGGAAGTTGCCAGGAGTGAGGGAGGGAAATAATGCCTTAGGGTGTATAAACAAAGCATAATCTTTGCTGTTTAGTAATTGGGACCCTCTTCTGGAGAGTCTTATATAAAGAGCAAAGTACACTTCACCTAAAGAGATATGGAGAAAACTGATGTCCATGGGAATAGGTGGAGAGGAAAGACTATAAACTCACTGCAGTCCAGTTGGCTCCAACTCACAGTGACCCTTCCTTGGGTTTCCAAGGCAGTATCTCTAAGGAAGTAGATTGCCCAGTCTTCCTTCCAAGAAGTGGCTGATGAGTTTGATAAAAGTGATATATTCATCTTTCCTTTCTTATACACTTAGGATATTTTAGTTAGTGCAAATTGTGCCATTTCTTTCTTAGAAACTAATAAATGTTTAATAAAGGTTAAGTAGAAAAATAAAGAAATATTCATAGAATTTGGTTAACTACCTGGATAAGTGAATAAAGAAAATCATTTCCATAGCCCAAGAAATTAGCAATGTTAATGAAAAAATGAGAATGCTGAAAAAGGAAGCTGTTTAGAAAGAATGAAAGTTTCAGGCTACCAGAAAAGGTGAAAATATTATGTTTATCTGCAATTCAGCCACATGTGTCAGAGGTTGCTTGTTAGTTCCTTAAGAAAAGTCACATCCATCATCAAAACCTGGTAGAAAATTATGATTTCTGGTCACAAATTTATTGTGTATCTCCAGAAGAATAATGAAAAGAGATGTACTTTCTTTTTTTATTTTTTTTTCCTTCATCCCTCAGTGGAAAGCTTGAAAGTAACAAAATAAAAACAGCAGCTGTGCTTATAAATATCCCCATCTTACTGTAAGAGAATTGTTCATCTAGATGCAAACTGGGTATGTAATTATATGTTTACAAGACATACATAATAATACCTGGATGGTAAACACTAAGAAAATAAGATGAAGAAAAAAGAAAAAAGAAAAAAAACTAAATGTTGAATACAAAAAGGCTTTAGAAACACCCTCCTGCTCAGTGTCCTTTATGAATAAATTTTATGTGTGCAAACAAAATAAATTAATTTGACAGCTAACAATATCAACTGAAAAAAATTACCTCTTAGTAAACTGTTGTGAATTTAGACTTTTTTTCCCCAATTTTCCCAAGCCTCAATGTGTGAAATTGTTATGGGCAAAATACTGAAGAATACAAGAAGCATAATAAAAGGAGGAAAGGAATATACAGAGTCACTGTACTAAAAAGAATTGGTCGATGTTCAACCTTTTCAGAAGTTAACATATCTTCAAGCACTGATAGTACTAAGGGAAGAAGCCCAAGCTTCATTGAAAGAATTGACAAAAAATGAGGCTCCAGGAATTGACAGAATATTCATTAGGTGTTTCAACAAATGGATGCAATGATGGAGGTGCTTACTGGTTCATGCCAAGAAATTTGGAAGACAGCTACCTGGCCAACCAACTGTGCCCATTCCAAAGAAAGTTGATCCAACATTATGTGGACATTATTGGACAATATCATTAATGTCACACACAAGGAAAATTTTGCTGAAGATAATTTGAAAACACTTGCTGTGGTATATTGACTGGGAGGAGTATGTGGGATGAGTGATATCATTGCTGATGTAAGATGGATCTTGCTGAAAGCAAAGAATACCAGAAAGATGTTTACCTATGTTTTATTGACTAGGCAAAGGCATTTGACTGTGTGGATCATAACAAATTATGGGTAACATTATGCAGAGTGGGAATTCTGGAACATTTAATTGCGCTCTTGAGAAGCCTGTCATTTGAACAGAATATGAGGATAGTGCATGGTTAAAATCACCAAGATTGTATGTCAGGGTTGTATATTTTCACCATACTTATTCAATCAGTATGCTAAGCAAATATTCCAAGAAGCAGAACTATACAAAGAAGAATGTGGCATCAGGTTTCGAGGAAGAGTCATTAACAACCTGCAATATTCAGATGACATAATCTTACTTAAGATGATTAAGTTAAGATGATTTGAAGCACTTACCGGTGAATATCAAAGACTACAGCCTTCAGTATAGATTTCACCTTAACACATAGTAAAGAAAAATCTTCGTAACTGGACTAATACACATCATGATGAGTGGAGAAAAGAGTGAAGTTGTCAGGGATTTCATTTTCCTTGGATCCACAGTCAAAATCCATGGAAGCAGCTGCCAAAAAATCAAATGCCATATTACACTGGGCAAATCTGCTGCAAAGGACCTTTTTAAAGTGTGAAGGAGCAAAGATGTCACTTTGAAGACTCAGGTGTGCCTATCCCAAGTCAAGGTACTTTCAATCACCTCATATGCATGTGAAAGCTGGATGATAAGTAAGAAAGACTGAAGAAGAATTGATGCCCTTGGATTGTGGTGTTGAAAAAACAATACTGAAAATAACCATGTATTGCCAAAAGAATGAACAAATCTCTCCTGGAAGAAGTGCAGCCAGGATGCTCCTTAGAAGCCATAATGGCCAGATTCATCTCACCTGCTTTGTTCATGTTGCCAGCAGGGACAATTCCGTGGAGAAGGATATCATGCCTGGTAGCTTAGAGGGTCAGAGAAAAAGGTGAAGACCCTCCAAGAGATGGATTCACACAATGACTACCACGATGGGCTCAAGCATAGCAAGGATTGTAAGGATGGCACAGGACTGGACAGCAATCCTTGGGTTTCCAAGGCGGTATCACTATGGAAGTAGATTGCCCAACCTTCCTTTGGAGGAGTGGCTGGTGGGTTTGAACCACCAGCCTCCTGGTTAGCAGTCAAGTGCCTTAGGCACTATGCTACCAGAGCTCCTGAAGGGAGCTCCTGAAGGGAGATAGATAGCTATGTGAAAATGAGAGCACAGATTGGAGTTGTGCTGCCACAAGATGAGGAACAACAGGATTGCTGAAAACCACCAGAGAAGCAGTTAGTTGTTTTTAGGTCCCATCAAGCTGGCTCTGACTCATAAAGACCCTATGTACTACAGTCAGTTGGCCAGGTAGCTGTCTTCCAAAGCTATTGTATCTGTAAGAGATCCATATTTATACTCATTCCAAAGAAAGGTGATCCCACAGAATTTGGAAATTATCGAACAACATCATTAAAATTACATGCAAGTAAAATCTTACTGAAGATAATTAAAAAATGGTTTCAGCACTATATTGACAGAGAACTTCCAGAGGTGCAGGCTAGATTCAGAAGAGGCTGTGGAGTGAGGGATATCATTGCTGATGTCAAATGGATCAAGGGCAAGCATATTTTAGGTCTTGTGGACTTGACTTGTTTTAATTGTCTATAACTTCAAGTTGAACTTGCATATGAGCAGTTGATGGTCTGTTCCACAATCAGCTCCTGGCCTGGTTTTGGCTGAAGATATTGAGCTTTTCCAATTCCTCTTTCCACAAGTGTAGTCAATCAGATTCCTATGTACTCCATTTGGTGAAGTCCACATATGTAGCTGCCATTTGTGTTGTTGAAAAAGAGGTATTTGTAATGAATAAGTCATTGGTCTTGCAAATTTCCATCACGCGATCACCAGTATTATTTCTGTCACCAAGGCCCAATTTTCCAACTACCAGTGATTCTTCTTTGTTTCCAGCTTTTGTATTCCAATCAGCAGTGATAGGTGACACATCTTGATTGCATATTCAGTCAATTTCAGACTCTCAGAAGTTAATAAAAATCTTCAATTTCCTCATCTTTGGCTTTGGTGGTTGGTGCATAAATTTGAATAATAGTAGTATTAATGGGTCTTCCTTATAGATATATGGATATTATCCTATCACTGACAGCATTGTACTTCAGGAAAGATCTTGAAGCATCCTTTGTGATGATAAATGCCATGTCATTCTTCTTCAACTTGTCATTCCTGGCATTGTTGTATGATTCAAAATGCCCAAAACGCAACCATTTCAGCTCACTAATGCCTAGGATATCAATCTTTATGTGTTCCATTTCATTTTGACAACTTCCAGTTTTCCTAGATTCATACTTCGTAC
>NW_006921919.1:831343-862529 GCF_000298275.1 Orycteropus afer afer
TCACTAATGCCTAGGATATCAATCTTTATGTGTTCCATTTCATTTTGACAACTTCCAGTTTTCCTAGATTCATACTTCGTACATTCCATGTTCCAATTATTACTGGATGTTTCCAGCTGTGTCTCCTCTATTTGAGTCATGCCATGTCACCACATGGAGATCCTGAAAGGCTTACTTTATCCATATCATTAAGGTTGGTTCTACTCTGATGAGGCAGCTCTTTCCCAGTCCTGTTTTGAGTGTTTTCTAACCCAAGGGGCTTGTCTTCCTGCACTGTGTCTGTCAATGTTTCCAAGCTATTTATAAAGTTGCCCAGTAATGTATCAGACAGTGTTTCTCTGCTATTCATGAGGTTTTCCCTGGCCAATTTTTGAGAAGTGGATTGCCTCCTCCTTCTTCCTAGTCTGTCTTAGTCTGTAAACTGCTTTGAAACTTGTGCATCAGGTGCAACCCTGCTGGTGTCTGAAACACCAGTGGCACAGCCTCAAGCCCCACAGCAATGTACAAGCCCCACAGGATGACAAACTGACAGACAAGATTGTCTCCCTTAGCTGTTGGAAAACTCTGCACTCTCCCCTTACCTAATTCCTACCTGATACCTACCACTATGTGGTCCCCGGCCACTCCTGGTCCCTCCCTTTACTGGCTCTAGGGGGCTTGGGGCTTAGGCTTGCCTCCTATCACTTTACCTGGATATCCTGACACTCCTGAGGTCCTGGCTTCAGGATGTAATGAGAAAAACTATGTCTTAAAAATACTGAGTCTCCAATCCATAAGTATGATGTATCATTTATTAAGATCTTCCCAAATTTTTCACTTCAATATATTGTAGTTTTCAATGTAAAGTCTTGCACCTCTTTAATTACATATGTTTCAGTAAGTGTTTTATGAGTCTTTTTTTAATGTTAGCAGGGTTTCTCTGTTTTGTTTTACCATTTAGATAATTTAGGATTGCAAATCAAATCAGGTTCATTTCTTACTTTCTAGTAACTATGCATTTCCACATTCTCTTTTTTCTTTTTCTCTTTATTAACCTATCAGAAGCAGATCATCAGGCCTTTCTCTCAAGGTCCCTCTGGGTGAGTTCAAACCACCAATTTTTGTTTAGTAGCTAAGAAATTAACCATTTGTACCACCCAGGAATATCTTCCACTCTACTGTTGAATGGAAATGGAGAAAGCAAATACCCTTATGCGGTGGTTATGTTTTTTGTGTCACCTTGGGTAGGCCTGGTTGACTGGCTGGGCAGCTGGATGTAGTATTCCCCATGATGAGACTGGTAATCAACTCCATAGTGGAATCTACTGTGAGCAGCTAAGTAGCTGCCTTTGGGTGTGTGGTCTGCTTTCCATATATAAGTAGCAGCTTTGGGAATGGTCTGTAGCTTATGGCACACTTGGACCCTGCATGTAGCTGTGTTGTTCAGCAGCCTGCCATGCTTTGCCAACCTGGGCACTTACAATGGATTTGAATTAATGGCCTGCCATGTGGTTTGGTAACATCAGGACTGTGCTGTTTTACTTGTCAACCTTGGACTTGGCAGCCTCAGCAGCCAGCAGCTGTCGGAGTAAGAAAAGCCTCTAGCTTTAGTGGGCTGGGAGCTGGAGGCAGAGCTGAAGCCTAAGGCTGAGGGGCTTTCATCAGCCCCTAGAGCTTGGCATTTTGAACTTGGACTTAAAGCCTCCAAATTGAAAGAATAAACTTCTGTTTGTTTAAGTCATCCCATTTGTGGTATATTCTTGTCAGAGGGGTACTAGGTAACCAGAACACCTTATTTTCTCCTAGTCTTAAGGGAAATGTATTCAATATTTTGCCATCAAATGTGCATTTAGTTACAAGATTTTTAAAAATTGTCTTTATAAAATTGAAGAAGTTTCTTTCTATTCTGTTTCTTTTAGAATATTTATTATGAATAGGTGTTGATTTTTTCAAATTCCTTTTCTCTTTCCATTAATAATTATTTTTCTTCTTTATTTTGCAAATGTGATGAAATGTATCAAATGTTGAAAAAATCTTGCGTCCCTGGGATAATCTTCACTTGGTCATAACGTATTGACCCTTTATAAAATTTTGGATTTGATATGCTAATATATATTAATATGTGGTCATATATATATATATATATATATATATATATATATATGTGGTCATGAGGCATAGTGGTGTGTAATGTTCTTTGGAATGTTTTTGTTAGGTTTTAGGGCTAGCTGCTCTCATAAAATGAGTTAGATTTGTTTCATCCTTCTTTTTTTTTTTCCTGAAAGATACTACAGAAGCAGAAGAAGTGAAGCATGTATATATAGAGTGATTTACTTTAAAGGAATGGCTCATGCAATTGTGAAGTCTAGTAAGTCCCAAATCTATGGATCAGGCAGCAGGCTGAAGGCCTCTGGTGGCTCATGGGATTGCAGAGGCTGGTGAATCCAAAATCTTCAGGTCAGGATGCAAGTTGAAGAGTTCTGCAGGTTTATATGCCAAGAATTGGAGGTCATGCGATGAGAAGAGTGGAGGGTTGAGAGAAAGAGAACACAAGTCTTGCCAGAACTTTGATTTATATATTGGAGGCAGGCCAAATACCCAAGCCAAACCAATTGGCTGATCACATAAGATCACATCATGGAGGTGATTACATTTTATTACATTATGGAAGAACAATCAGTCCACTGTCAGCCAAACCATTGAGAATTATAGCCTAGCTAAGCTGACACATGACATTAACTATCATAGATACTGAAAAAGATTGGTATTATTTCATAATATACCTTACATTGGTATAACAATAATCATTATTGAATGGTTGATAGCACTCAACAGTGAGGTCATATGCATCTGAAGCATTTTTTAACTTTTTAACTTTTTATTGTGATTCAGTGAGAGTTTACAGAGACTGTTTTCTATTTTATAGTTCATACACATTTTGTTTCATGACATTGATTGCAATCCCCACAAAGTCACAGCTCTGTTCCCACTTCCTCCTTGTAGCTACATTTTCCTTGTGTCCTTCTTTCCTATGTATTCCTGCCTTCTGAGCTTTCTCTTTTCCCAAATTCTGCCTTTTTGACCTCCCATGATTGACTGTTCTAAGGAGTGCAAATCTCTGATGTTCTCACCTCATAGACCTGTGTATTGTTTGTTGTTGTTGTTGTTGTTGTTATGTGCCCTCGAATCAGCCCTGACTCATAGTGACCCCCCCTTGGGTTTCCGAGGCAGTGTCACTACAGAAGTAGGATTGCCCAACCTTCCTTCTGAGGAGTGGCTGGTGGGTTTGAACCACCAGCCTTCTGGTTAGTAGTCAAGTGCCTTAGGCACTATGCCACCAGAGCTCCTATTGTTTGGCAGAAGGTTAAGCCACAAGAGTGTGCTCAATTCCAGGTCTGAAGGATGACTAGGGGTTGCACCATTCTCTGTCAGAGCAGTAAGCCTGGTCTTTTTGTTTTTTTATGGTTTTGAATTTTATTCCACATTTTTGTCCCACTCTATCCAGGACATCCCATTTTGATTCCTATTGGAGAGTTTGGCAGCAATATCAGGACACCATCTAATTCTTCTGGACACATGGTTGTATAGGCTGAAGTTCCCACAGTCCGCAAGTCTCTGGGACCAATTGTTTCCATGTGTCTTTGATTTTCTTCACTCTTCTTTGCTCCAAACAAGGAGAGACCAATAGATGCGTCTAAGATTGCTGCTCTCAAGCTTTTAAGTTGCTACTCACCAAATTAGAATGTAGAGCAATATTTTTGTGTACTATGTTATGCCAATTAAGCCTGATGTACCACGACCATGATCCCAAGCCTACAAGCCTGACAACTCGCTCACTCGAAATGTTTGGTTTCGGCCAAAAATTATCACAGTTATGCCCCTTGTTCTGTCCACTATATATATAGACATTTTTATAGCACATACAAATATGTATATGTAAATATTATCTGCCAAACTGATATATGGGCATGAATATATTCCTTTATGCCTACCTATACTCGATCATCTTGACTGCCCACCTACCTATCCACCTGCAGATTAATGGTTGTTACTATTGATAACGTAGTATTGAGTATGCAACAGTATTTATCATTGTTGTCTATACCTCCCATGCAATTGTCCATGTCTTCTTTTTCCTTGTGCTGGTCACTGACTTTTGATATATTGCCTTTCCCTTCATCCAAATCAACACCTGTCTCTTAACTAGTCAGAAATTTTCCTTCCCATGCCCTTCCATCTCTTGTAACCAACAAAGTTTCCTTCTGTGGGTAAACCTGTCCTTGACATTTTGTAAAGTTCCAATCTCTCCACACTCTCACCAGCATTTGTTGTTTTCTGTCCTGGTGCATTTTGCTATTATTGCTGGGGTGAGATGATATCTCTCTCATTGTTACTTCAACTTGCATCTCTCTAATGGCTAATAATTGCTGTGGTAGTTAAGGTCATGTGTCAACTTGGCTGGGTCTGGTTTTGAGTACTTGGACAGGTGGTGGTAGTTATTCCCCATGAAGAGACTGGCAATCAGCTCCATGGTAGAATCTTCACAAGCATCTGAGTAGCTGTTATAGGGATGTGGTCTGCTTCCCATATATAAGGAAAAACTTTGGGAATGGTCTGCAGATTTTGGCACACTTGAATCCTGCATGTAGCCACGTTGTTATTCAGCAGCCTGCCGTGTTGTCTGCAAATCTAGGGACTCTTAGTGGGCTTGAATCAATGGCCTGCCATGTGGTTTGGTAATATTAGAGCCATGACTTTTCACTTGTCAACCTTGGATTTGTCAGCACCAGAAACCAGCAGCTGCCTGAATGAAGAAAATCTTCCAGCTTTCATTCCATTTGACTCAAGGAATTTTTTAATTTCACTTTTTATTTATTTTATTTTATACATTTTATTTTAAGACCTTCTTTTACATTCAACATAACACATACATTTAGTTTCATTCCCCATTTACCATGTCCAACCCTAACCCAGTCCCCTCCCCTCTCTATCCTTTAACCCTCCCCCTGTGCCCCTCATATTTATGCACTCCTGTTTGTCCTGCATTTCCTCAGTTTGAATGTTGGTCCTCTGGTGTCCTGTGGTCTATCGCACTAAGGGATGTATTACCATAGAGTATGTGAGTGTGTCATCCTGGGTTGAGTGGTCTGCGTGTACATCTTGTTAAGTATTAGGCTAAGAACCAGCCCCTGGGGATGCGTTTATTCTAGGCACTGAATGTATTCCAAGGCCATAATATTGGGGGTCTCACCATGTGTTAGATTGGGTTCTCTAGAGAAACACAAAAACCAGCAAAGCGGAGAGAGAGAGAGAGAGAGAAAGAGGGAGAGAGAAATTTATCTTAGGAAAATAGCTCACAAATGTATAGAAGCCGGCAAGTCCAAAGTCCCTGGAGGAAACGTCAGGCTGGAGGCAGCCTTAGTATCTGCAAGTTCAGGGGGCTGAGAAATTCAAGGCTGGCAGGCAGTACACTGGTTGTTGAATCCAATGAAAGACAAATCCAAGATCTCCAGGCCGAGCGGTGGTCTGCTCACTCACAGAAGGTTGTAGTCAGCACACCAGGGTCTCAGTCCACCAAAGAATGTCTCTCTTCCCAGGATGTCCCTGGATATCCTGGAAGCAGGCCACGCCCCTAGGGAAACTCCCTTGGCCAGATTGGCCACTCAGAACACAGTCATTTGATCCCATCATGGGAACAACCACACAGAACTGGGGTCCAGCCACGTTGACACACAGCTCCAACTATCACACACCATATTTCATCTGACCAGTAATTCTGACCTGTCTGGTCCCTGTTCGTAAGGGGAATGCCTTGAGTCTTTCTCCATTAATAATGATGCTGGCCGTTGGCTTTTCATATATACCCTTTATTATGTTGAGGAATTTCCCTTCTATCCCTATTTTGCTGAGATGGATGTTGGATTTTATCAAATGCCTTTTCTGCATTGACTGATATAATCATATGGGTCTTCGGTTTTATTTTATTTATGTGGTGGACTACATTGATTAATTTTCTGATGTTAAACCACCCTTGTAAACCTGGTATGAATCTCATTTGGTCCGGATGTATTCATTTTTTGATATGTTGTTGGAGTCTGTTGATTAGGATTTTGTTAAAGATTTTTACATCTATGTTCATGAGGGATATTGGTCTGTAGTCTTCCTTTCTAGTGGTGTCTTTCCCTGGTTTTGGTATTAGTGTTATGCTTGCTTCATAAATGAGTTTGGGAGTATTCCATCTTTTTCTATATTCTGGAATAGCTTCAGTAGCATAGGTGTCAACTCTTCTCTGAATATTTGATAGAATTTTCCAGTGAAGCCATCAGGGTCAAGGCTTTTATTTGTGGGAAGTTTTTTTTATGGCCTATTCAATTTCTTCTTTTGTTATAGATCTGTTCAAGTTTTCTGTCTCTGAGTGGGAGAGTTTAGATAGGTCTTGTGATTCTAGAAACTGGTCCATCTCTTCTAGGTTCTCAAATCTGTTGGAGTACAGTTTTTCATAATATTTTGTCAGTATCTTTTTTTATTTCAGTTGGTTCTGTTGTGATGATACCATTTTTGTTTACAATTCTTGTGATTTGGATCTTCTCTTTCTCTTCTTTTGTTAGATCTTCCAATGACTTATCGATTTTATAAATCTTTTTGAAGATCCAGCTTCTTATTTTGTTGAATTTCTCTATGGTTTTTCTGTTTTCTGTTTCACTTATTTCTGCTCTGATCTTTATTATTTCCTTGCTTCTAGATACTGTAGGATTCCTTTGTTGTTCTATTTCTAGTTGTTGGAAGTGATGAGTTAAGTGTTGATTTTGTTTCTTTCCTCTTTTTTGATGTGTGCATTTATTGCTATAAACTGCCCTCTGAGTACTGCTTTTGCTGTGTCTCATAGGTTTTAGTATAATGTATCTTTATTCTCATTTGTTCCTAGGAATTTTTTTATTTCAGTTTTTGTCTGTTCTATTACCCAGTATACTCCTTGGAAGGAAGGTTGGGCAATCCTACTTCCCTAGTGATACTGCCTCAGAAACCCGAGGAAGGGTCGCTATGAGTCGGGGCGACTTGACGGCACATAACAACAACAACAACAATTACCCAGTAGTTTTTGAGCAGTGAGTTGTTCAGCTTCCATATGTTTGATGCTTTTTCCCTGCACTTCCTATTATTAATTTCTAATTTTATAGCATTGTGGTCCAAGAAGATGCTTTGTAATATTTCAATGCTTTTGAATTTATTAAGGCTTGTTTTATGTCCTAATATGTGGTCTATTCTGCAGAAAGATCCATGTGCACTAGAGAAGAATGTGAAATTGAGTTTTTTTTCTAGTTGACCTGTCTCTCTTTGAAAGTGGTGTGTTAAAGTCTCCTACTACTATTGTAGAGTTGTCTATTACCTCTTTTAATTCAGTTCATATTTGCTTCAGGTATTTTGGAGCACTTTCATTGAATGCATAAATATTTATTATTGTAAGGTCTTCTTTGTCAATTGACCCTTTCAGCATCATATAATGTCCTTCTTTATCTCATATGATGTTTTTCACCATACTGTCTGTTTTGTCAGAAATTAATATTGTCACTCCTGGTCTTTTTTTTGGTTTCCATTGGCTTGATATATTTTTTTCCATCCCTTAACCCTTAATTTGTTCTTATCTTTGTATCTATGGTGGGTCTGTTGTAGGCAGCATATCAGTGGGTCTTCTTTTCTTATCCAGTCTGCCACTCTCTTTCTCTTGATAGGTGCATTTAGTCCATTCACATTGAGTATAATTAGTGATAGGTATGAATCGATTGCTGTCACTCTGTAGTGTTTTTTTTGTCGTGTTGTTGGTGTTTCCTTGGTCCATGTGCTTTTCTGTGCTGAGTTTGGTTTGTTGGCTAATGCTTTCTCCCATTTCTTCTTTATTGTTGGTTTTGTGCTTATTAAACTCATATGTTTTCCTTCATTCTGGATTTGTTAGGGGGGTTGTTACTTTTCTCTGTGATTATGTTGGAGTATATTCTTGTCTACATTTTTAGAACAATTCATAGTGCAAAGACATTGTCCTGCTTTCCTCTCCATTTGGAAGTTTGTACCTAGAAGTTTTATTTCCTCTGATAGGTTAGTTGCTGTTGTTGTGTGCTGATTAACTTCCTTGGCTTTTAGAATACAATGTTTTATGGTGTTATTTTGAGTTTCTATTTCTGATTTGGTTTTAGTATTGATGCCACGTATCCTGATTTTGTTGATCTCTGTTGCGGGTTCTCTACTGGAAGAACTTCCTTAAGCAATTCTTGTAGGGATGGTCTGATTTTTACAAAATCTCTTAATTTCTGTTTGTCTGAGAATGTCTTGATTTTGCTTCATATTTTATGGATAATTTGGCTGGATACAGAATTCTTGGTTGGAAGTTCTTTTCCTTCAGTGTTTTATATATGCTCTCCCATTGCCTTCTTGCCTGTATTGTTCTACTGAGTAATCAGAGCTGAGCCTAACTGTTTGAGTATTACATTTATTTATTTATTGTATTTCTAACCTAGTCTTTTGTCCTGGCCAACTCTCAAAATTTTTTTTTTGTCTTTGGTTTTGGAAAGTTTGATTATAATATTCCTCAGTGTTTTTCTCTTGGGATCTATCTTGTGTGGGGTTCTATGAGCTTCTTGGACAAATATCTTTTCTTCTTTCATGATATGGGGGAAGTTTTCTGATACCAGGTCTTCCACAATTTTCTCAGTGGTTTTTTCACCTCTTCTTGTTCTGGAATTCCAATGAGTCTTGTGTGGTTCCTTTTCATGTCATCCCATAGAATTCTTAGGTTCACTTCCTTTCTCTTAAATCTTTGGTCTGGGGTCCAGGGATTTGTCTTCTAGTTGGGATATGCTTTCTTCAGCCAGTTGTAACCTACTCTTTTGTGCTTCCACTGTGTTGTGTAATTCTGTCATTTTGGTACTCATCTTCTGGATGTCTAACTGATGTTTTTGTATGAGTTCTGATTGCACATTAATCTTATTATTTTGTTCTTGAATGATTTTCCTGAGTTCTTCCAGGAACTGTCTGTGTTCTCCTTGTTTCTGTTTAGTGTTTCCTTAGGTTCTTGTAAAGCTCTATAGACATATCTTCTAAATTCCTTCTCAGATAATTCTATTGCCTCCTCTTCCTCCATGTTTAATGAGACCATTGTTTGTGGTTTTGCTTCTAATGATTGTCCTGTTTTTTTGTTTGATTTGAGGTTGCCTGTAGTTTCCTATATTATGTGTCTTTAACTGTTGTTTATGTATTGATTTGTTTTGTCTTGGTTTTAATGGTTTAATATTTTGAAAAGGTGAAGTTGGTGTATTTTATTTTATTTTTTAGTTATTAATTCACATATGCTTGTTTGCTCTGCAGTTTTCTTTGTGATGGTAGAATCACTGTGTGGAATGTGGATATGGGTTTCTGTTTGCTGTAAAGAGGGTTTAGAGTTTGATCTGGGAGGTTTTATGTTGGCTGAATGTGGTTTCTTCTATTGGATGAGTGAAGTTATTGGCAGAGAAGGTGGGAACAGAAGAAAGAAAGATCACTGTTGCTAGAGGTGGGTTCTAGGACTTCGAGTGGGCTGTTGTTTACAGGCCCACAGCTCAATTTCAGCAAAGATTCCAGTTGTTAGGGGGTTGGCACTTTCTGCTGGGCTCAAACACCTGCAAAAACTCTTGCTCCCGAGGGCCCTCAGCACAAAAAGCTGACTTAAGACAACTTCCCAGCTCTGTGATCTGCCACTGAGGTTTATCACTCTGGCCTCACCCACCCACAGTGCCAGCTCAACCAGCCCAGATGACGATTTGCCTCAGGAGTTCCTCTGTGGGTCCCACTCACCCTCAGCATCAAAGATCCACTTAGTTTCAGCAGCTCTGAAGTCGGGAGAGTGTCTACTAGTAATCTATGGTCCCAATATTACTGATAAAGTCAAATGCAGGCCTGTCAGTGCCACTAAGCTCACCCAAGCTTATGTGATGACCCACTGCAGGGGCACCTCCCTGGGCCCACCCTCCTGAAGCACCAATGGACTCACTGCATGGGTTTCAGTGAGCTTGGACGTGACTGTTTGCACCTAGCCAATCCAAATTACCAATAAAATCAGTGCTAAAGGTAGATCCTTGGGGTGATTGCTGGTATGTTGGTGTGGTCGCTGGTATGTTGGTGCAGTTTGTCTTCTTCCTTAACCAGGGAGGACTCAGATGGTCATTCTTGCCTGCCAGTCGCTCCCCCAGCAAAGTCTCCAATGGCTTTTCTTCATTGCCTGTCAGTGCTCCACAGGATAGATCTTCTGATCTTGTTATTTTTTTCTTCCCCCCTGTACCTTTCTCCTTTCTAATTCTACTTCTCTAACTTTGGTGCACTCTGACTTGGTGAGCTGTTCAGAATGACAGTGTCCCTAATTCAAACTGCTGTACATAGTTTTTCAAGCACCAAGATTCTAGAGGGAAATAGTGTGGTGATTACTGACGAGAATCCATTTTCAATTACTTAGTTCCACTTTTTATGTCTTCTATTATCCAGTTGTTTTTAAGCAGGATGTTATTCAGTTTCCATGTGCTTGCTTTGCTTCCCTCCGCCCCTCGATCTTCCTATTATTCATTTCAACTATTATAATATTGTTATCTGGGAAGATGCTTTGCAGTATTTGGATGTTTTT
Organism: Orycteropus afer afer; assembly: GCF_000298275.1. NCBI lineage: Eukaryota > Metazoa > Chordata > Mammalia > Tubulidentata > Orycteropodidae > Orycteropus > Orycteropus afer. The sequence goes on from NW_006921919.1 coordinate 841,965, forward strand.
AAAATTATAACCTATTCTATATTCTGGAGATTGTTCCATGTCAGCTGAAGAAGAATGTATATTGTGCTGTTGTAGAGTGAAGTGCTCCGTGTATTTCTAAAAGTAAAGTTGGTTGATTGTATTGCTTAATTCTTCTATGTCTTTGTTGTCTTCATTGTAGTGCCTAAGGCACTTGACTGCTCACCAGAAGGCTGGCAGTTCAAACCCACCAGCCACTCCTCAGAAGGAAGGTTGGGCAATCCTGCTTCCGTAGTGATACTGCCTCGGAAACCCAAGGAGGGGTCGCTATGAGTCGGGGCCGACTTGACAGCAAACAACAACAACAACAACAATCCTTCATTAAGGGAGTTCTGGTAGCATAGTGCCTAAGGCTACTTGACTGCTAACCAGAAGGCTGGCGGTTCAAACCCACCAGCCACTCTTCGGAAGGAAGGTTGGGCAACCTATTTCCGTACTGATACTGCCTCAGAAACCCAAGGGGGGGTCACTATGAGTCAGGTCTGACTCAATGGCACATACCAACAACAACAACATCCTTCATTAAAAGTGGTGCATAAAAGTCTCCTGTTACTCCTGTGCAATTATCTATTGTTCTTTTCAATTTTGTTTAATTTTGATTTATGTATTTTGGAGCCTTTCATTGGCTGTGTAGATATTTATTATTGTTATTTCCTCTTGTTCAAGTGATTAATCATTATATAATATCCTTCTTTGTCTCTTATGGTGGTTTTTGTCTCAAAGTCTAATCTGTCAGAAATTACTATTGTCACATAATGTTCTTTTTTGATTGCAATCTGCTTGATTTTTTTTTCTAACCTTTGATTTTTATTCTATACCTGTTTTTGTGTCTAAAGTTTGTCTCTTGTAGAAATCATATTGATGGATCATGTTTCCTTACCTATTCTGCAGCTCTCTGTCTCTTGATTGGTACATTTCTTACATTTACATTCTTTGCAATTATTAACTAGTATGAAATTTTTGCTTTCATTTTTTTATGTATTTTTGTTGTAGTGTGGCTAATTTCTTTGTTCCACATAATTTTCTGTGCAGAGCTCATTATTTTAATGAATTGTTTAAAATATTTTACTTCATTGACAGTGTTTTAGTATTTGCCAAATATTTGTACCTTTCTCTTTATTATTTAAATTAGGTTTGTAAATTTCTTCAAGGTTACTATGAGATTTATTATTTTCTTCCCAAGTTTAAAACAGTCCTGTCTGAGTCAGAATTTTCTTGACTTCCTTTCCATTTGGACTTCTTTATTTATGCTATTTATTCTCTCCTTTTGCTTTGCAGTTGTCCTCATTTACAAATTGATGTCTTTTGTTCCCTATTTATGGTATTTTAAGTATATTTTACCTTGGATCTTTCTATATCTGAATTGCATTCTGAATTTTGTTGTACTGTGTGTTGTTAATCACCAGTTGGTGTCTGCTGCTGTTTGTTCTCTGTCCATAGGACTCCCTTTAGACTCTCTTGCATGATTTGTCTGGGTTTTACAAACTTCTTTTCTTTCAATTTGTCTGGAAATGTTCTAATTTCACCATCATATTTGAGGGACAATTTTGCTGTGTATGTAATTCCTGGTTGGAAATTTTTTTCTTTCAGGGTATTACATAAATCATCCCCCTTGCCTTCTCGCCTGCACAGTATCTGCTGAAAAACCAGAACTTAGTCTTATTGGTTGCTCTTTATAGGTAACTTTTCATTTTCCTTATGCTGCTTTCAGGATTCTTTGTTTGTCTTTAATTTTGGAATGTTTGATTATGATATGTGGGTAATGTTCTTTTTGTTTCCATTCTGCTTGGGATTCATTGAACTTCTTCAATACATGTTTTCTTGTCCTTCATCATATTAGGAAATGTCTTTTCCAGCAAATCTTTGACAATTTTCTCTGGTTTTATTTGTCTCTTCTTGTTCTGGAATTCTGATCACACATATTATTCCTCTTGATGGTCTCTCACATAAATCTTAGGAATTCTTTTTTTTTTTAATCCTTTTTTCTGATTGTTCCCTTGACAAAGTAATGTTGAGAAATTTGTCTTCAATGTCACTAACTCTGTCTTCCATTAATTCTATTCTACTCCTTTGCCCTTTCAATGTGTTACCTATTTCTGAAATCTTGGTGTTAATTTTCTAAATTTATATTTGCTGTTTTTGTAAGTTTTTGTTTTTTCATTTATCTTGTCAGTTTGTTCTTATTTCATTTCCTTAAACTCTTCCAGAGTTTTTTCTGTGTTTCCCATAATTTTGTCAGTGTTTTCCTTAATTTTGCTAGTGTTTTCTTTGATATGTCTCTCAGTCCATCAGACTGAGGCACCTAAGTATAATTCTTTTGAATTATCAGGTAGTTCCAATACCACTTCTTCCATAGAAAGGTTTTCTGGCTCTGTATTTCCTTCCTTTGTTTGTATTACTCTATCTTGAGTCTTTGTGTGAACCAGGATTGTCATCCTTCTTCAAGACATAGTGATATAATTGTATTTATATTTAATTGGTGATTGTATGTTGGTGTGATTCATCTAGGTTTTTATTTCTTTTATTTTTATTTTATTTTGATATATCCAAGAGAGCATAGCTGGTATGGTTCTACATTTAATAGTTTGGCAGCACTCAGCTGTTCACTATTTGGTCTCCTGGTAGATGTAATGAAGGGTGAGAATGTGTGCACAAGTCTCTGTTAGTTGTTCATGTAGAGCAGTTGATCACAGGTTGGGCTGGTATGGTTACCATCTATTGTTGATCAGTTGGTGCAGAAACAGGTGGTGGCCATCACTCAGTTGGTGAGGCTGCAGGAGGTGTGAAGGTAGTTTGGTCATGTGTGCATAGTTGCTGTCTCTTTCATGTGTAACCAAAAAAAAAAAAAAATCACAGAAGCAAAAGACAGAAAAAGAAAAAATGGACAACAGCCAAAAGAAGGACAAAGAGAAAAAGGTAAAATAACAAAATCTGGGGAAAGGAATAAAGAAAAGAGAGAAAGAGAAAAATAAATAAATAAATACAAAAAAAAGAAAAGAAAAACAAGGGATGGGGCAAACAAAAAGAGAAAAAGAAAAACAAAGGAAACCAGGAAAAGGAAAAAAAAATTAAAAATTAATAAAGGAGGAAAAAAAGAATAATTACAAATAAAGAAAAGAACACTAGGATGTGTGTGTGTGGGGGGGGGGGGAAGCAGGGCTCCTGGGTGGTGTTCCTGCTGACCAAACAGTTGGTAAGGAGCACTGCACCTGATCCTGGCACTAGTCCCTGACTACCTAGAAAGCAATATGTGGTGGGGAACCTGAACCCAGATGATTTCCTGCTGACCCAGAAGATGTTTGTGGGCAAGGCACCTGGATGTAGGTAAAGTTCTGCCAACTCAAACAGCAGCTGGAAGAAAGGCGCTTGGTTCCAGAAGGAATTCCTGCCAGCATCAAAAGAAGTTGTAAACTGGGAGTCTGTCCCAGAAAAAGTTCCCACTTTCTCAAAAGGTACCTGGATGCAAGGCCCCTGTTCTCAGAAAAAAAATCCCTGCCATCCCAAATGGCAGTTGGGTGTAGTGTACACAGTCCTACAAAAAATTCCTACAAGCCCAGAAGGTGGCTGAGATCACGGCAGCTGATCTCAAGACCAGTTCCTTTCTACCCAAAGGTAACTCAGGACAGGGTGCCTGATCCAAGACAAGTTCCTCATGACCCAGAAGGTGTTCAGAGCAGGGTGCCTGGACCAAGAAAAAGTTCTTGCTTGTCCAGAAGGCGACTGAGAAAAATGCACCAGGTTCCAGAGGAAGTTCCTGTAAGCCCAAAAAGTAGTTGTGGGCAAGGCATCTAGTCCCAGACAAATGTCCTGCTTTCTCAAAAGGCAATTGGGCACTGGGCCTTGTTCCCAAGAAAAGTTCTTGTCATCCTAAAAGACAGCTAGGTGTAGGGTGTGTGGTCTCACAAAAAGCTGCTACTGGTGTAAAAGGTGACTGAGAACAGGTGCATAGTCCTGGGTCTAGTTTCTGCCTGCCCTGATGACAGCTGGTGGCAGGGTGCCTGATCCAACATGGAATTTCTGCAGGTCTAAAAGGTGGGTGGGGGTGGAGGATGGTAACACCTACATTAACTGGGAGGATATGGAGTACAAAGGGAATAAAGAGAATATTGCACTTTTATGATCATCAGCCACCAGTGCAGTTGCCCAGCAGAACCATTTATCAGGTGGCTACCCAGATCAAAATATCACTTACAAATACTCAAAATGGCCATGCCAACAGGCCAGTCAACAGTCAGCAGCTCTGTTTGTCTTCTTATTAGCTGTTTTCATTCAGTTTCTTCTATCAGTTGGTATTTATTCCAGTTCATTATTCTTCCCTTTGAAGTCACAGTTCTAGGATTATCTTCTATATCTGTTTAAATTGGTTTCTCATTTCTTTGTTGCAGAATTTCTGTGTAGCTTATCTGTCTATTCCACCATCTTACCAGAAGTCATGAAGCATTTTTGTACAAATATTTTTATTGCAAATTAAATTTCTTCTTTCAAGATTTTCTTTTTTTTTCCTAAGACAATTGTAGTAAATTGTGTTTTTCAAGTAATGTGTTAATTTCATTTATGCTCTCAAGTTTATTGGCAAATAAATGTTAAAAAAAAATCCTTTATTATGTATTTAATGTTTGTAGGATCTGTAGTAATACTTTGTTTATCTCTGATAAAACTAATTTGTATTTCCTCTTTCTGCTATAGATTGAACTGTGTTCCCCCTCAAAACAAAAACAAACAGACAACAACAAAAAATGTATTAAAATCCTAATCCCTATAGTTATGGACATAATCCTATTTGGAAATAGGGTTTTCTTTGTTTCATTAATTAGTCTATAACATGAAAGATGTGTCCTAAATCTAATCACATCTGAGTTATAAAAGAGCAGCATAGACAACACGTGTCTGTCACTTTGTTGAACCGTGGTGGCTTGTGTATTGCTGTGAAGCTAGAGACTATGCCACCAATATTTCAAACATCAGTAGGATCACCCATGGTGGACAGGTTTTAGCAGAGCGTCCAGACTGAGACAGACTGGGATGAAGAGAGGGGTCATCCAATTCACAAAGAATTGCCAGTGAAAACCTTATGAATAGCTTTGAAACTCTGTCTGATATATTACTGGAAAACATTATAATTGCCCTGAAACATTGTCTGATATAGTGCCAGAAGATGAGCCCCTCAAGTTGTAAGTCACTCAAAATATGACTGGGAAAGAAGTGACTTCTACAGGTAGAGTTGACCTTAATGATGTGGATAGAGTAAAGCTTTTAGGACATCTACTTGCTGATGGGGCATGACTCAAAATGGGAAGAAATAGTAGCAAACATCCATTAATAATTGGAATATGGAATGTATGAAATATGAATCTAGGAAAATTGGAAGTTATCAAAAATGAAATGGAACACATAAAGATTGATATCCTAGACATTAGCGAGCTGAAATAGATTGGTTTTGGCCATTTTTAATTAGACAATTATATGATCTGCTATGTCCAGAATGACAAATTTGAGAGGAATGGCATTGCATTCATCATCACAAAGAATGTTTCAAGATCTATCCTGAAGTATAATGCTGTCAAGACTATACTATAGTGACAGGATAATATCAATATGCCTACAAGGAAAACAAGTTACTACTACTGTTTTTCAAATTTATGTACCAAACATGAAAGCCAAAGATAAAGAAATTGAAGGTTTTTATCAACTTCTGTTATCTGAAATTGAACAAACATTCAATCAAGATGTACAGATGATTACTTGTGATTGGGATATGAAAGTTGGGCATAAAGAAGAATCATCAGTAGTTGGAAATATGGACTTGGTGATCAACATGAGCAGAGATCTCTGATAGAATATTGCAAGACCAACCATTTATTCATAAGAAATACTTTTTTTCAACAATATAAATGGCATATATACATGAGGATCTGGCCAGATAGAATACATAGGAATCAGACTGGCTATATCTGTGGAAAGAGGTAATGGAGAAGCTCAATAACATCAGTCACAACATCGTCAGGAGATGACCATGGAATAGACTATCAATTGCTCATATGCAAGCTTAAGTTGAAGTTGAGGAAAATTAAAACAAGTCCACAAGAGCCAAAATATGAACTTGATTATATCCTAAATGAATTTAGATATTATCTGAAGAGTAGATTTGAGCCATTGACCACCAACGGTCAAGTTGTGGGATGACTGCGGTGTAGTAAATTACTTAGTGTGGCTTTTCTAACCATAAGTCTTTGTAAACTCTGTGGTGGGATTTGCTGTGAGCAACTGAGGAGCTCCTGATTGTAAAAGTTATCATCCTGGGGTATTTCTGTTGGGCACAACACAAAGTAATGTTCTGGGAGGTTCCTGCTCTCTCTCAGGTACTTAGAATTCTGATGTTATTGACTCTGCAAGGCTCAAAAGGAAGCCTCTTAAAGGCAGAAGAAGTCTCTCTCTGATTGCTGGTTGAGGAAGATGTGCTGCCAAGAGAAACACATGCTCCTGAAAGAGACACGTTCTGCTGGAAAAGAGATGCAAGAGATATACATTGCTGAGTGAGACACTGAGGGACACTCACTGTTGGGAGAGAGACTGTGAGAGACTGTGGGCTGGGAGAGAGACTGAGCGTTCTTGCTGAACTTGAATTGTAGCCTGGTGCTTCCCTAATGAACCCAATAATCTGTGAGTTCTGTGTGGCAACTGCAGTGAATTATCAAACCCAGGAGAGAGGTTGTGGGTGTTTTGGGAGGAACAGTTGGTAAAAGGGCTGGAGGGAGGCAGCATGTCTGGCCTTGCAGTAATAGACTTTGGGTTATTGATGGTGATTCTGTCCTCCTCTTGTGGGGTTAGAGGAGGTCAGAAGATGTAGCCTCCTTGCCCTTTTTGCAATGACATAAAGAATATCATACATGAATAAAGCAAAAGGTCATTAAAAAGACAGGAAAGGAAGAAAAGACCAAAATGGATATCAGAAGAGACTGAAACTTGCTCTTGAATGGAGAGTAGCCAAAGTGAATGGAAGAAATGACAAGATAAGAGAGCTGAAAAGAAGACTTCAAAGGGCAGCTCCAGAAGACAGAGTAAAGTATTATAATGAAATGTGAAAAGACCTGGAGTTAGAAAAGTACAAGAGAAGAACACACTTGGCATTTCTCAAGCTGAAAGAACTAAAGAAGAAAATTTAAGCCTGGAGTTGCAATATTGAAGGATTCTATAGGCAAAATATTGAATGATACGGGAAGCATCAAAAGAAGATGGAAGGAATACAGAAAGTCAGTGTACCAGAAATAATTGGTCAATGTTCAACTATTTCAGGAGGTAACATATGATAAAGAATGAATGGTATTGAAAGAAGCCTAAGTTGCACTGGAGGAATTGGTGAAAAACAAGGCTTCAGGAATTGATGGAATACCCATAGAGATGTTTCAACAAACAGATGCAGCACTGGAAGCACTTATTTTTCTATGCCAAGAAATTTGGAAGATAGCCACCTGGCCAACCACCTTGACAAGATCCATATTTGTGTCCATTCCAAAGAAAGTAAGTCCAACTGAATGTAAAAATTATCAAACAATATCATTAATATCACATGCAAGTAAAATTTTGCTGAAGAAAATTCAAAAATGTTTGCAGCAATATATTGCTGGGATTCAGAAGAGGATGAGGAATGAGACATATCATTGCTGATGTTAGATGGATCTTGGCTGAAAACAAAGAACACACAAAAGATTTTTACTTGTGTTTACTTGTGTTTTGCAAAGATATTTGACTATGTAGATCATAAAAAATTATGGATAATATTGCAAAGAATAGGAATTGCAAAACACTTATTGTGCTCATAAGGAAACTATATAGACCAAGAGCCTGCTTTTCAAACAGAACAAAGGGATACTGTATTGTTTAAAATCAGTAAGGATGTGTGGCAGGGTTGTATCCTTTCACCATAATTGCTCAATCTTCATGCTGAGTAGATAATCTGAGAAGCTAGACTATATGAAGAACAATGTGGTATCTGTATTAGAGGAAGACTCATTAACAATCTTTGATGTATATGGGAGCTCTGGTGGCATAATGCCTAAGGCATTTGACTGTTAACCAGAAGGCTCGTGGTTCAAACTAACCAGCCACTCCTTGGAAGGAAGATTGGGCAATCTACTTCCATAGTGATACCGACCGCCTCAGAAACCCAAGGAGGGTCACCAGGAGTCAGATCCAACTCAACAGCAGTAAGGTTTTTTTGTTTTTTTGTTTTTTTTTTTGTATATACAAATGAAACAACCTTGCTTGTTGAAAATGAAAACAACTTGAAACAATGATGAAGATCAAAGACTGCAGTCTTCATTATGAATTACACCTCAACATAAAGAGAACAAAAATCCTCACAACTGGACCAATAAGCAACATCATGGTAAATGAAGAAAGGATTGTAGTTGTCAGGGGTTTCACTTTACTTGGATACACAATCAATATCCATGGAAAGAGTAGGCAGTAAATTAGACATCATATTGCACTGGGCCAACCTTCTGCAATAGACCTCTAAAGGTCTTAAGAAGCAAAGATGTCTCTTTGAAGACAAAGGTGTGCCTAACCCAAGCCATAGTCTTTTCAATTGCCTTATATGAATGTGAAAGCTCAACAATGAATACCTAAACCAAACTCACTGCTGTAGAGTCAATCCCCACTCATAGCAACTCCTCTTTGGGTTTCTGAGGCAGTAACTTTACAAAAGTAGATTGCCCAATCTTCCTTCCAAGGAGTGGCTGGTGTGTTTGAACCGCCAGCCTTCTGTGTAGCAGTCAAATACCTTAGGCACTATGCCACCAGAGCTCCCAACATTGAATAAAGAAGACTGAAGAAGAGTTGATGCCTTTTAATTATGCTGTTAGCAATGAATACAGAAAATATTGTGAAGTGCCAGAAAAACAAACAAATCTGTCCTGGAGGAAGTATAGCTGGAAATCTCCTTGGAAGCAAGAAAGGATATACCTCATCTCACCTACTTTGTTCATGTTGTTAGAAGGGATTAGTCCCTGGAGAAGGATACCAGCTTGGTAGAAGGTCAGTGAAAAAGGGGAAGACCTTCCACAAGATAGATGGATTGACACAGTGACTGCAACAATGGGCTCAAGTATAGCAAGGATTGTGAGGATGGTGCAGGAATGGGCAGTGTTCCGTTCTGTTGTACATAGGGTCACTATGAGTCAGAGTCAATTTGATGGCACCTCAAAACAACAGCAACAAAGACACAAAAGGGAGCACAAACTGAAGAAGACAGATGTCATATGAGGATTTCTAAGAAAACAAGGAACACCAGGGCGACAGATATTGAAAGAGACAAGGATATTCCCCAAGAATCAACAGAGTTTTCTCATAAAGTTAGTGCCTTGCATTTGGACTTCTCGACTACTAAACTGTAGGAAAATGAATTTCTTTTCTTTGAAGCTTCTCACTTTTGGTGTTTGTATTACAGTAGCAATAGGAAACTAAGATACTTTTTTTTTTTTTACATATCAGTCTTGCTAGATCAATGTTATAAATCTTCTCAAAAAAGTGACATTTGACTTTGTTAATTTTCTTTAAAAAAAAATACTGTGATTTGTGTGAGGTTTACAGAACAACTTCGTTGTCCATTTCAGAGTTCATACACATTTATACTTCACAATATTGATTGCATCTCAACAATGTAACAGCTCTGTTTCCACTTCTTCACTGGGGTTACTTATTTCCTATGTCCTTCTTTCCTATGCATTCCTGCCTTCTGACCTTTCTCCTTGCACAAATTCTGCCCTTCTGCGTGGTTAACTTTTCTAAGGAATCCACTTCACTCATGTAAATTTTCACCTCATAGGCTTGTCTATTGTTTGGCTGAAGTTAAACTACTAGAGTGAGCTCAATTCCAGGCCTGAAGCGTTACTGGGGTCCATAGTTTCACCATTCTCTATTAGGCCAGCAAGCTAGGTGGTTTGGTTACCTAATGCTGCTCTAGCAGAAATACCACAGGTGGAATGGCTTGAACAAACAGGAGTTTATTCTTACAACTTCTGGAGGCTAAAAGTCAGAGTTCAAAGTGCCAGGCTCTAAGGACTGGGTGAAAGCCTGTTAACCTTGAGCTTCTACTCTGCCTCCTGCTCCTAGCCCACTGAAGCTGGAGGCTTTTTTTCATTCAGAAAGCTGCTGACTGCCAAGGCTGACAAGCCCAAGGTTGACAAGTAAAAAGACATAGTCCCAATGTCGCCCCAAACAATGTGGTATCAAGTCCAGATGAAGTCCCAAGATTGGCAGGGCATGGCAGGCTGCTGAACAATGCCTTGGCCACATGCAGGGTTCAAGGGTGCTAAAAAACTGGACACCTTCCTCAAAGCTGCTTTTTATATACAGGAAGTAGACCATGTCTCTAAAGCAGCTACTCAGCTGCTCCAATAGATTCCACCATGGAGTTAATTGCCAATCTCACCATGGGAAGTAACTACACTCAGCTGCCTAGTCACTCAACCATGCCCAGCCAAGTTGACAAACACCCTTAACACACCACACTAGGCCTTTTTTATGATTTTGAATTTTGTTCCAAATTTTTCTCCCACTCTCTCCAGGATCTCCAATTCTGATCTCTTTCTGAGTGCTTGGCAGTGGTCTCTGAGGCAGCATCTGATTTTTCTGGTCTCAAGGTCATGAAGTAGCTTTGTTAATTTTCTATTGTTTCTCTGTTTTATATTTCATTAATTTCTATTAATTTTTATCATTTCCTTCCATACACTAATTTTGGGATTAAGGTTTATACTTTTTTTAAAAGTAGAAATTTAGATAATTTATACTAAATTTCTCCTTTTTTAAATATAAGCATGTAAAGATGGTAATTTCCCTCTAAGATTTGCTTTAGTTTCATGTAATAAATTTTGATATCTTATGTTTTAACAATCATTTGATTCAATAAATCTTGTATTTTTTTCTTAATGTTTCTTATTCAACCATGATTTACTTAGAAATGTGCTATTTAATTTTTAGGTATTTAGGATTTTCTGTATATCTTATTTTTGCTTCATTCTTTTAATTCAATTTCATTGAAGTCTGAGAATAACTCTGAAAGAATTCAAAGATTTATTTTATAGTTCAACATATGGTATATCTTGGTGAATGCTCAATGTGTACTTGAAAAGAATGTATAACCTGTAATTATTAGATATATTGTCTCATAGATATCAACTTGATCAATTTGGTGAAAGTGTCCTTCAAATCTTTTATATTCTTACTGGTTTTCAATCTCTTAGTTTTATTAAATACTGTCAGAAGGCTGATAAAAATCTATAAGTATAAGTGTGAAATTACATTTCTCCTATTATTATTGTCAATTTTTACTTCATGTATTTTGAAACTGTTATTAGATGCATACACATTTATGATTGTTATATTTTTTTGAGGATTTGAACTATATTATGAATATTACCTGTCTGAGACAAGTACAATCACATAAGCTATTATTTTATATTAGTGTTTGTATGGTATATCTTTTTCCGGTCTTTCAATTTCAGTCTATCTGAATCACTATGCATAATGTGTCTTTCACATAAATAATATTTAGTTGGATATTGTTGTTTATCCACTCAATCATTGCCTTTTAAGTGGAATATTTAGACCAAGTAAATATAATTATTGATACTGTTGCATTTAAGCCTATCATCTCACAATTTGTTTTTCCAAATTTGTTTTCTCCCTATTGCTTTTTTTCCTAACAGGCACTCCATGGGAGAAAGATATAGCACTCTCCTTCTGTAAAGATTTACAACTTTGGAAATCTTGTAAGGTAATTCTATTCCATCCAATAGGGTCAACTTGATGGCAATGGCAATGAGTACTTTTGTGTTAATCAATATTGTCAGAATCTGATTTTATTTCCTCTAATGGAGTCAATGGCACCTAACAACAACAACAATTGGCTATTTAAGGAGCTCTGGTGGCTTAGTGCCTAAGGCATTTGACTGCTAACCAGAGATTGGCAGTTCCCACTCCATGGAAGGAAGACTAAGCAATCTACTTCTATAAAGATTTACTGGCTCAGAAACCCAAAGGGGTCACTATGAGTCAGAACAGACTGGATGGCAGTGGGATTGGTTTGGTTTTGGTGGTGCTGCTGGTAAAGCATTGGGCTACTATCCAAAAGGTCAGTAGTTCAGAACCCACCAGCCACTGTGCAGGAAGTAGTCTGTTTCCTGAAAGATTTGCAGTCTTGGAAACCCTATGGGGCAGGATTACTCTGTCTTATAAGGTTGCTATGAGTCAGAATCAACTCAATGACAGTGGGTGGCAGTGTGGGGGAATTTGCTATTTAGTCATATGTATTTTTAATATTTAATTTACTCATAATATATACATGTTCTACTTATCAAAATTTCTTATATTATTTTATCACTTTAGAATTCCCACTTTACAAATGTATAATACTTAGATATATAGTACAATTCCATACAACTGCTACCCCTAATGTTTTGCTTAATGTTAACAACATTTACTTCTACATACATTGCAAACTTCATTGTGTGACATAATTATTTTTGCTTTAAGCAGTTACTGTTTAAGGAGAATAAAAGAATAAAATATACTATTTTCATATTAACTCACATATTTATTGTTTCTAGTGCTCTTTATTCCTGTAAATCAGAATTGCTAGATAGTGTCATTTCCCTTCAGCCAAATAACTTTCTTTTACATTCTTAGTATTGTAAGTTTGTAGGAGTTGAAGTCTTTCAGCTTTTACTTACATAAAAACACCTTTATCACACCCTGGTTTTGACAGACATTTTTGCTAGACAGGGAAATCTGAATTAACAGGTTATTTTTAGCACTGTAAGTAAATGTGTTCAATAATCTGCTTTTTCCATGGTGTTTGATATAAAGTTCACTATAATCTATAACAGTGTCCAACTGTGTACACCTACTCCTCCATTATTGACTAACTCATTACTCAACATTTTGCATTTTTAATAGTGAAAAAAACCACTATCTGACGATATTGCACATTAATGACATACACCTGGCAGTAATGAATGCCAAGGTGCAAGGCAAAAGTATGTTGGCTAAGGTAATTAAGATTATGTATCAAATTGTTAGTGCCATGTTTCTCAGTGGTTTGGCAGTTATGTAATGATGTAATTTGGCACTTGTATAATGATGTAATTTTGCAGTTATGTAATGATGTCATCCTCCATTTTATGATTTGATGTGGTCATCCTCAATTTGCACAAAATGACCAGGTCTTTGGAACTTTTATCCATGTCAAAAATTAGGAATGTGTGTATTTCTTTGTTCTTTAGATGTTTTCAAAATTTTTTCTTTTTCTTTGATTTTCAGCAATTTTATTATATGCCTAATTTTTATTTTCATTGTATTTATTATTTGGGCTTTTCTGAGCATATTGGGTCTGTACATAAATGTATTTCATGAAATTTAAAAAATTTATACCATTACTTTTCAAATATTTATTCTCTATTTCTGGAACTTTTATTACTCATATACTAGTTGTGTTATGTTTCTTTTAACTGCTTCTTTTATTGTCTGTGGGTCATATTTCCCTGGGTTGGTTGGTTGCATACCTAGAAGTTTTTGATTGTTTGTTTGTAATTTTCTATGTAGAAGTTTTGATCGTGTGTAGAACATTGTGGACTAAACTAACATTATTAAAGCTGGCTAATCACCATAAACTTTGCAAGGTTTACTTTTGAACATTTTAGAAAAGATCTAGCCAAGACACTTGCCAGTTCTTCTAACCTGGTGAGACTCAAACTCCCAACTCTGTTGGCTCTTATAGATCTTGTTGATCTTGGTTTTATACTTGTTATGGTGGGTCTCTATGAGTTGGAATAAACTTGATGACTTGCAATAACTTCAACATAGTGTATTCACAGGAGGCCTTATTCTAGGTACTGCCACTTATGTCTAAGAATTGACCTTTATTTTGTCTTAACTATCTGATTAAAGTGTTAATGAAGTTTCTCCACTGTAACTGGGCTGGAATTCTACTATCTCCCAGCATTGCTCTCCTCTACCACTCTGCTCTCAAACTCTTAGTAGCAATTCTCTGAAGAGCTTTGCATGGTCTCATTCGCCATACTGTCAGTGTAGTTTTCAACAAACTACATTAAATCCCTGGATCTACAAACTCCTAGCTCCCTATTCTTGTACAGAAGAGCTCTGGTAGCATAGTGCCTAAGGCAAGCATAGTGCTAACCAGAAGGCTGGTGGTTCAAATCCACTCCTTGGAAGGAAAGTGGGGCAATCTACTTCTGTAGTGATACTGCCTCGGAAACCCAAGGAGGGGTCGCTATGAGTCAGGTCCAACTCGACGGCACATAAAACAACAACAACATTCTTGTACAGGAGTTCCTGAGTAACAAAAACAGTTAAGTGCTTGACTACTAACCTAAATGTTGTGAATTAGAACCCAACCAGAGGCACTTCAGAAGAATGTCCTGACAATCTGCTTCTAAAGGTCATATTTTTTAAAATCCCATGGACTGCAATTCTGCTCTGCATACCTGAGGTCAGCATGAGTCAGAATCAACTCAACAACTGGTTTGTTTTCTTAGTTAACCCCTGTATAACTCCTTACTTTCTGATTCATTGTCCCATAGTTTCCAGCTATTTTAGCAGCCTCAAAACCTGATCTCTCTCCTTCAATTCATTGGGACAACCACGTTCTATTTGGTCTCCATGTACGACCATTGGGTTATTGTCTTCACTCCAGGTTACATTTGGGGTTCATTTCATGATTACGTCTTCTCAGAAATTGGAATCTTGCACTGTCTGTTGTTAACTTCTGTCTCATGTATTTTTCCCAGTGTTCTAACTATTTAAAAAAAAAAAAAATCAAACTCACTGTCATTGAGTCAATCTGACTCATAACGACCCTTCCTTGGGTTTCTGAGGTGGCATTTCTACAGTAGCAGGTTGCCCAGCTCTCCTTCCAAGGAGTCGCTGGTGGATTTAAACTACAAGCCTTCTGGTTAGCAGCCAAATGCCATGACCTTCTGCATCATCTTCCCAGATCTTTGTTTCCTCAGCTTCTTCAACATTTATGTAAAAGCTTATTATTATAATAAATCTATCAAGCCGTTCTGTTTCTCTGATTGAGTCCTAACAAGTACAGTAGTTTGTGATATAATTTGTTCAAAAAAAGCAGAATTTAAGCATTAGAAACCAATTCTATTTAAAGCCATTTATGGCTCTGTTTCTATTGTTGAAGAGGACACTAGTTAATCATATCATGTATTGGCTAAACAGTTACTTAAACAGTTGTCTGTAGACACTAGTGATCACATGCCTATAGATTGCAAAATTTTGAACAAAAAAAAAAGAGTTGCTACCATAGCACATTTTAGTAGAAACTAGGAATATAGAATGGGTTGGTTGCTTTTAAGTGTATGGAAGAATTTAGAGAAAGAAAATTATGAACTCTGGGTTATAAGCTCAGTTTAAGGTATGGCAAGGGAACAGAAAGGTTATATGACTTACTAAAGAAAATAGCTATAGGGTCAAGACTTCTGAAAAACAAAACCATAGCATAAACCTATGGGTGCCAAATTCCTAAATGCAATCTAAATGTAATGGCTCGAGCTTTAAAAAATCACTTTCATTATGATTAAATCTTCTCTCAACTACTATACTGTTCTAATTTTTCATATGCGGTTATTAAGGCAAATGTTTAAAACTATATAAAGTTAAGTTATTAATTTATATCTAAATCTAACAATTTTAAGTGTCTTCTTTGTCTATCTGTTATGGCTTTTTTTGGGTTTTTGAAACATTTGTATTTCTCAGAACTACCTAAATCTTTGTTCATAGGTCATGAGAAAAATGTATAATTTCTAATTCAATGAGGTTGATTTTATTCTAATTTCATCTATTTTAAAATATAAAGTGATTCTAAGTGAAAGAGTAATAGATAAAATTGACGCCTTTTGCTGTATCTTGTAAAGTCTTTTTGGTGTATTTCAATGAAATTGGGAAAGTGAATGACTCTAATGACTGGGTAACAAATTCTTTTGCAAACCCAATTATTTCCAGTTCTTTGTTATTAACAAAATTAAAGGATAATTTAATCAATTTGTCAGGTGGAAAGTATAAAAATAATTCATAGATTATTGGTATTTAAATGCAAAAGTAATTACAAGAATTGAGTGACACTGCTAATAAAGGGGTCCTTAAACTTCCATGTTCTACCTTATAATAATAAGAAATTTAAATATTTCATTCGATGCACAAACATATTTTGTATTAGAGAAGTATGATGCAATGATTATTGAAACACATGAAGTTATGCAGAATAAGTAAAATTGAAATGCTAGTTTAAGGAGTAAGAAGAATGACATAAGATATCTTGCCATAGAAGAGTTAGTTTATATGTTTTACAAATGGATGATAATGGTAATAAATCACAATGATATTTAAGATAAACTTAGATACATTTAAAAGTTGAGTTACAGATTTATTTTCATGGTAAAACCACAATAGATGTTTGTTAGTAATCAATAAATTTATTGCCTCTCAGTTCCAAATTTACCCTTCATTGCTTGTACTAGCAAGGAACCCTGGTAGAGCAGTGGATAAGAGCTTGGCTACTAACCAAAGGTTGGTAGTTTAAGCTCACCAGCTGCACTGTGGGAGAAACTTGTCACAAGCTGCTTCTATAAAGATTTACAGCCTTGGGAATCCTATGGGGCAGATCTACTCTGTCCGATAGTATCACTATGATTCAGAATCACTCAGCTGCAGTAGTGTTGGTTGTTCTTAGTTTCACTGTGCTGTGATAATAGACTTAGACCCTTGAAGCACCTCTCTTTTGAATTAAATATAATGTTAAGCTTTGTCATTGGAGAGAGCTGTCCATGACTTTGTAACAATTCCCAACACGTGGCACATCTCTGTGTGTCACTGCCATGGTACCCTTCACAGATTTCCAGCAAGTACCACCAGCACAATTTCTCTCCCATCCATTGAGCCAGAGCTGTGCCATCTCCAAGGAAGTCAGTTCTCAAACAGGATAATGTGTGGGGGGGTGAGGATTCTCCTAGAGGGTGCTCTATCTCAGACTCAGAGATAGGGAATGCTCATTATATGTGCTATTCTTGCATTTTATATATTTTTCTTTATAAAATGAACTAATAAAAGTTTCTAACTAGTCAGTTCTTCATTATTCCAATTCTTATAGTTAATAATTTTGTATTATATTTTCCTTGTTCAAATTGCTACATGGCTTCTGTTCACTGATTAGATTTTGGGTAATAAAAATGGACATTTTATCATTTCCAATTACTTCAACTTATGATGAAAGTGTTTATATTAAATTAAAAATATGCAATGGAGTAAATAAATTTTCAAATTTCTTCTATGGGATATATTCGCAAAATATTTTAAAACCATTGAACAAACATTATGCGGTTCAATATAATAGCTACTAGCTACTTGTGTTGCAAAAAAAAAAAAACCTCTTTGGAGTGTTGAAGAGCAAAGTTGTCACTTTGAAGACTTAGGTGTGCCTAACCCAAACCATGGTATTTTTCAATCGCCTCATATGCATGAGTCCACTCCTCAGAAGGAAGATGGGGCAATCTACTTCTGTAGTGATACTGCCTCGGAAACTCAAGGAGGGTCTCGCTATGAGTTGGGTTAGACTCGACGGCACATAACAACAACAACAACATATGCGTGTGAGAGGTGGACTGTGAATAAGGAAGACCAATAAGAGTTGATGCTTTTGAGTTGTAGGGTTACAAAAAAATACTGAAAGCACCATGGACTGCCAGAAGAATGAACAAATCTGTCTTGGAAGAAGTTCAGCTGGAATGTTCCTTTGAAGTGAGAATGGCCAGACTTGTCTCACCTACTTCAGTCATGTTATCAAAAACGACCATTCCCTAGAGAAGGATGTAATGATTGGTAAAGTGGAGGGTCAGCAAAAAAGTGGAAGACCCTCAACGAGATGTATTGGTATAGTGGCTGTAATGATGGGCTCAGGTATAGCAAGCATTGTGAGGATGGTGCATGACCAGGCAGTGTTTAGCTATGTTGTACATAGGGTCACTATGAGTCAGTGCTGACACCATAGCACTTAATAGCAACAACAACAGCTACCTGTGTACATTTCCTTTTAAACTTAAATGTCTTAAAATTACATAAAATTTAAAATACAATTGCTCAGTCACATCAACCAAATTTCACAAATTCATCTGTCCACCAAAAAAAAAAACAAAAAACACTACTGCCAAGTAAATTCCAACTCATAGTTATCCCCTTTAAGTTCTCAAGGTGGTAAATTGATTGGCCCATCTTCCTTCTACAGAACAGCCTGGGGGTTTATTGGACAGCATAGATAAAGAACAGTTCCATCATCACATAAAGTAGTAGTATTAGACAGTGGTGTTCAAAAAAAAAAAAATAGAATGTTAGTTGCATAATAATAACTTAATGAATACTTGAATTAATTGAAGGTATATGCTAGATGTTTATGTTGTTTACTATTCTTTTCACTTTCCTAGGAAAGAAGGATCATATTTTTCTCTTTTTAAATTTTCTTTAAGTATAGAATTCTTATGTCCATCTATTCTAATTATGAATTAAGCTAAAAATTATTTTCATGGTTGTTCTTTTTAAGGAGTTTTAAGTATTTTTGCATAAGATGACATTGACAGGAACTGAAAGAGAAGACATTCATATACTTCACAAACAGATGGTTTAGACCCCATGATACTTGTCTCTGGCATTGTGCTGCTTCATTCTTTACTTAGAATCCCTATAATAGAGCCCCACTCAGAGGTATCCCTGAAAGGCAGGAGGAAAGAACTTTGGATTAACTCTGTAATTTTGGACTTGGAAAGAACAAAATTGGAAAATAATGACAAGGACATCTGAGGAGCTATATGCAGATGGCAGAATGATTTCAGCATGTAAATATATTCATGTTGCATGAAAATGACACTAGAGGGCAATTTCAGCAGAATTAAAACAAACAAACCCCTTGCCATCTAGTTGATTCTGACTTATGGGCACTCCATGGGGTTTTCTTGGCTATAATCTTTATGGAAGCAGATCAACAGGCTTTTTTTTTTTTTTTTTTCCTGCAGCACTACTGGATTTGAACCACCAACCTTTAGACAAGAGCAAACTGTTTTGTGCCTCCCAGGCACCTTTTCAGCAGAATAATCCCTAGGTAATCAGGAGGACAAGATGATCCTTTAGGCAGCCTTCCTCAGCTGCACCTATCCTTACCGGTCATGGCATGAGGGAGGGACTCTGTACACAAGTTCAGCAATATGACCTTATCGAGCAACTACCATTGCTAAGTGTCCAACCTGCCAAAAGCAGACGCCAGGCCAGTGTTAATCCTCTGATAGGTCACTATTTCATTATTGTTTGCCGTGATCAGTCAGCTGCCCTGTGGCAGACTGATTACATTTAACACTTCTCAACACATAGGTCCAGTGTTTCATCCTCATAGGAATTCATCTATTTTCTTGGCATGGATTTGTTTTCTCTGCCTGCATCCACCATTCTTATATGTTCAGTGGAAAAGAAGAAGAAATGACTCCCTATACATGACAGGTTGAGGACTACTCCCAGGAGAATATACTGCCTGGCTCTTCTAGCTCGGCCTGCCCTGAGGGCAAAGCATACTCCTGCTAACAGAGAAAGCCATAAGGATGAGCGTGGCATTGTTTGCAGCAAGAAACTATTAGCGTGCACAGAAACAGTGCATGCCTAGGAAATACAGGCAAAGCAATAATAATGTCTATGATACATGAACAGCAGTATTCCAGCATACAATTTTTGTAGTGATATGGGCTATAAGGGAGCTCCGGTAGCATAGTGGCTAAGGCACTTGACTGCTAACCAGAAGGCCGGTGGTTCAAACCCACCAGCAACTCCTCGGAAGAAAGATGTGGCAATCTACTTCTGTAGTGATACTGCCTCGGAAACCTAAGGAGGGGTCGCTATGAGTCGGGGTCCGACTCGATGGCACATAACAACAACAACAACATGGGCTATAAGAATTTACAAGAGTCCTTAGATAGTTAAAAGGATTTTTAAAAAATGTAGAATCATTAAAGGTATTATAAAAGAGATGTAATTAATCATTAAAAACTCATCATTTCTAAAAACTATTTATATTTGCTGCTGCTGTGTTGTTGTTGTTAGGTACCATCCAGCTCATATCCATCCCTATGTACAACAGAACAAAACACTTCCTTATCCGGCACCATCCTCACAATCCTTGTTATGCTTAAGCCCATCTTTGCTGCCATTGTGCCAGCCCACCTCATCAAAAGTCTTCCCCTTTTACTATATATCTAGGGTAACCTAAATACCAGTGTTTCATTCTGTTGTACATAGGGGTGCTGTGAGTCAGAGCTGAGGTGACAGCACCTAACAATAACAACTAACACCAGTAAAGGGAACTGAAATAAAAAGGTTGGATTTCACTTGAATAGAGTGAAGTAAGATTTACTATTTTACTAGATTACTAGCTTTACAATTTAATCTTGGGTATTTTTGCTTGATTTTGTCTCATTATTTCTTTCTGTA
>NW_006921919.1:862859-876584 GCF_000298275.1 Orycteropus afer afer
TATATATATATATATATATTCTGAATGAAAAGAGAAACAAAACAAGTGACTATTAATAAAGAGAGAAAGAACAGGATGGAAAACTGCCAATGTTTCTTCCTAGAAACAAATCTCATACTTTTATCCATAACAGAAGCAGAGATGAAGAATGATGAGCACCTCATTATCCTTTTGGTTCTTAGCTCCAAAGATAATATTGCCACCATTCAGCATCTGCTCTTCAGTTAATACTTCAAGAAACCGCGTACATTTCATTCCCGATGATAAATCCACTCAATAGAAAGGCTGCCGTTAGAATGAGAGCAAAATGCCTGCTGTAATGAAAGAGGACAGACTTAACAGACATATAATTGGATCTGGTTCTACCATTTAATTATCTTAGTCAATCATCCTGGGCCTCTTTTCTTCTTTATAACAATAGGGATAATAATATCACTTACAATATAGAATCCTTGGGAAAGTCAAATGAGACATTGCATATGTAAGCACCTTGAAAGCTGAAATATGAGTTAGTTCTTACAGTTGTCAATAGGGTTGTGGGTCAATGTTCTCCTATTTAGTCCTTAAGGCTTTGCAGTTAATAGGAGAAAAATTACAATCTGCAGAAATGACTGTGGTTTAACTGATAATGAGCTCCCCATTGCTAGCCTGAATTTTATAGCAAAGAGATAGCTGCATAAAAATGAACTAATTTTAAGTCTATAGAGTCCAAAACTTAATAGACAGAAGGACAATACATTGCACTTTTTCCAGAAGAGCCCTATTGATGGTTTTTCTGATGTAAATATTAATAACATACACTTTTACTATCAGAAGTGTCCTGTTTAGCCTATAAATTACACAGGTACTAATGAGGGGCTAAGGACTCTGGTGGTGTCGTGGGCAAGGCAGATGGCTGTTAACCAGAAGTTCAGTGGTCCAAAACCATGAGCTGCTCTACAGAGGGAAGATGAAACAATCTATCCCTATAGGATTTAAACAACAACAACACAAGAAAACAGTGCCGTGGAGTTGAATCTGACTCATAGTGACCCCTTCTTGGGTTTCTGAGGCGGTATCACTACAGAAGTAGATCACCCTATCCTCTTTCTGACTCATAAAGATCACAGCTTTGGCAATCCAATGGGGGTCACTATGACTCATTAACAGTGAGTTTTGGGTTTTTAATGAGGGGATCGCTGGTAGCATAGTGCCTAGGGAACTTGACTGCTAACCAGAAGGCTGGTCGTTCAAACCCACCAGCCACTCCTCAGAAGGAAGATGGTGCAATCTACTTCCATAGTGATACTGCCTCAGAAACCCAAGGAGGGGTCTCTAAGAGTCGGGTCCAACTCAACAGCACATAACAACAACAACATCTCAGCAAAATGTTCTTACAGTAATTAAAGAGAAAGTAAACACATAGGGTCACCAAGAGTCAAACGTGACTGGACAGGAATGGGTTTTTTAATCCAATGGTGTGCACACATGAGATGCTGCCAAATCTTCAATGCTCCCAACTCCTTGCTGTACTGATTGATGCTACTAATAAAATTAGAAGATAATTATTGGGTTTCTTTATAAAAAAGCTTGAATATTATTGTTAAGATTAATATTATCCACCAAACTCCATCCAAAGGATGAATGGATAAACAAACCATGGTACATGCCCACAATGGAATATTTTGCAACATTAAAAATAATTAAGAACATGTGAAACACCTCATAACATGGATGAACTTGGAGGACATTGCTGTTGTTACTTTTGTTAGGTGCCATCGAGGCATCTCCAACATATAGCGACCTTATGTAAACAGAATGAAACATTGCCCAGTCCTGTGTTAGCATCACAATCCCCACTATACCTGAGCCCATTGTTGCAACCACTGTTTCAATCCATCGTGTTGAGGGTTCTTCCCTTTTTTGTTTACCCTCCACTTTACCAGGCATGATATCCTTCTCTGGAGAATGGTCCCTTCTGACAACATGACCAAAGTAGGAGAGACAAAGTCTGGCCATTCTCACTTCCAAGGAGTATTCTGGCTGCCTTTCTTCTAGCTCAGATCTGTTAGTTCTTTTTAACAGTCCATGGCATGGCACTCTAAGTATTCTTTGCCAACACCACAACTCAAAAGCATCAACTCTTCTCTGGTCTTCCTTATTCATTGTCCAGCTCTCACATGCATATGAAGCAATTAAAAATACCCTGGCTTGGATTAGGCATGCCTTAGTCTTCAAGGAGACATCTTTGATCATCAGCACTTTAAAAAGTTCTTTTGCAACAGATTTGCCCAATGGAATATGTCTTCTGATGTCTTGACTGCTGCTTTCCATTGGTGTTTATTGTAGAACCAAGTAATATGAATTCCTTCTCAACATCAATCTTTTCTCCATTTATCACAATTCTGTTTATTTGTCCAGTTATGAGGACTTTCTTTCTTTATATTGAGGTGTAATCCATACTGCAGACTGTAGTCTTCAAATTTCATCAGTAAGTTATTCAAGTCAACTTCACTTTCAGCTAGCAAAGTTGTGTCACCTGCATATATCAGATTGTTAATGAGACTTCTGCCAATCTTGATTCCATGTTCTTCATATAATCCAGCTTCTCAGGTTGTTTGCTCAACATACAAGTGGAATTAGTATAGTGAAAGAACACAAACCTATCCCACTCCCTTCCTGGTTTTAAACCATGCAGTGTTCCCTTGTTCTGTTTGAAGGACTGCCTCCTGGTCTATGCACAGGTTCCTCATGAGTACAATTAAGTATATGGAATTCTCATTCTTCTCAATATCATCCATAATTTGTTATGATCCACACAATCAAAAGCTTTTGCATAGTCAATAAAACACAAGGAAACATCTTTCTGGTAGTCTTTGCTTTCAGCCAAGATCATCTGACATCAGCTATGATACCCTTCCTCCCCATCCTCTTCTGAATCTAGTTTGCATTTCTGGAAATTTTCTGTCAATATATTGCTGCAATCTTTTTTTAATTATCTTCAGTAAGATTTTACTTAGGGAGCACTGATAGCATAGTGACTGCTAACCAGAAAGCTGGCAGTTCAAACTCATCAGCCATGCCTCGAAAAGAAGGTTGGGCAATCTACTTCTGTAGTGATACTGCCTAGGAAACCCAACCAGGGGTCACTATGAGTTGGGTCTGACTCAATGGCACATACAACAACAAAGATTGACTTTCATGTGATATAAATGATATTGTTCGATAATTTCCACATTCTGGAAGACACTACGAGATAAAAGAGCTGAACAGAAAGCTACAAAGAGCAGCTAGAGAAGACAAATTCAATTATTATAACGAAATGTGAAAAGACCTGGAGTTAGAAAACCAAAAGGGAAGAAAATCCTCAGCATTACTCAAGCTGAAAGAACTGAAGAAAAATTTAAGCCTTGAGTTGCAATACTGAGAGATTTTATGGGCAAAATATTGAATGATGCAGGAAACATCGATGAAGATGGAAGGAATACAGAGTCACTATTCTTTTTTCAAGAGCAAGTTTCAGAGTCTCTTCTGATATCCATTTTGGTTTTTTCTTCCTTTCTTGTCTTTTTAAAGACCTTTTTCTTTTTTCACGAATGATGTTCTTGATCTGGTTTTTGGTCATTGATGTTCAATGCATCAAATTTATTCTTTAGATGATCTCTAAATTCAGGAGTGATAATGTCAAGGTTATATTTTGGCTCTCATGGACTTGTTTTAATTGTCTTCAGCTTCAACTTGAACTTGCATATGAGTAGTTGATGGTTTGTTCCACAATCAGCTTCTGACCTGTTTTTGGCTGAAGATATTGAGCTTCTCCATCACGTCTTACCACAGATATAGTCAATCTGATTTCTGTGTACTCCAACTGGCAAAGTCCATGTGTATAGCCACTGTTTGTGTTGTTGAAAAAAAGGTATTTGCAATGAATAAGTTGCTGGTCTTGCAAAATTCTATCATGAGATCTCTAGCATTGTTTCTACCACCAACACCATATTTTCCAACTACTGGTGATTCTTCTTTGTTTCCAACTTTTGCAGTCCAGTCACTAGTGATAATCAACACATCTTGTTTGTATGTTCGGTGAATTTCAGACTGCAGAAATTGGTAAAAAAAAAAAAAAAATCTTCAGTTTCCTCATCTTTGGGTTTGGTGGTTGGTCTGTAAATCTGAATAATAGTAGTAAGGCTGGGTGAGCGAGCCAGGGTGTGGAAGGCAAGGTGGGTGTTTGGGAGCACCCAGGGGCAGGCTGGGTGAGCTAGCCAGGGAACAGAAGGCAAGATGGGTGTTGGAACAGCTAAGGGGAGACCAAAAAGTGAGTAGAGCTATTTGGAATAGCTAAAGGAGACAGACTTGTCTATCAGTTTGTCATACTGTGGTGGCTGGGGTGTTACTGTGAGGCTGGAGGTTATGCTACCAGTGTTTCAAATGCCAGAAAGGGTACCCATTGTGGACAGGTTTTAGTGGAGCTTCCAGACTAAGACAGATTTGGAGGAAGGAAGAGGCTATCCCCTCCTCAAAGAATTGGACAGTGAAAACTTTATGAACAGCAATGAAATACTGTCTGATGTATTACTGGAAGATATTACACTGAGTAAAATAAGTCAGTCACAAAAGGACAAATATTGTATAAGACCAATATTATATATATTGCTATGAGTCGGGTCTGACTCAATGGCACATAACAACAACAACAACATATATTAAAAAAAGAAAAGTCAAGGCAAGGTTTAACATTAAAAGAAATACCCTTTTATGGTTACTAGGGAAGGGAGGGAAAGGAAAGGAAAATTACTAACTAGATAAGAGGCACATGTTAATTTGGGTGAAGGGAGAGGTAAAATAGTGGGTGACCAGCAATATCATTAAGGAAAAGGAACACATAGGTGCACAAGCGTTACTGACAATAAAGGTAAACACTACTACATACACAATTCTGCATTCAGTAATAACAACAACAACAAACAAAACCTACTGCCATCAAGTCAATTCTGACTCTTAGTAACCCCATTGGGTTTCCAAGGTGGTAAATTTTTACAGAATTAGATTGCCCACTCTTCTTTCCACAGAGAGGGCAGTGGGTTTGAACCGCCAAACTTCTGCCTAACAGTCAAATGTCTTAGGCACTACACCACCAGAGCTCCTTATTATCAGTAATAACAAACATTATTTCATGAATTTATACATATGTAGACAGACAAGGTAATGAGAAAAATCTTTCCTTTTTCCATAGAAATAGAGTTGTGTCTAAAATGGAGCTGCCAACCAGGGAATATACTTCCTTAATTCCTATCTGTCAGGTATTGGTATTTGGCTGTGTTCTTATCAATGGGATGGCAGAAGGAGTGATGTGTGTCACTTCTAAGCCAAACTTAAACCACGCATGTATCCTATGCTGTTCCCCTTTCTCACACTTACAACCCATAACAACTCAGTTTCATCATATTAAAGACAACCATATGATAGAAGGAAACATCTATGTGAAGCAGAGCTAACCATTTCTCAGGATCACTTATCTTTTGATCTTTTGGGAATTTCTGAATGTGTAAATGTTTAACACGCTTAGTTGCTAGCCAAAAGTTTGAAGATTTGAGTCTAACCAGAGGTTTCTGTGAAGAAAACTTGGTGATCTACTTTCAAAAGGTCAAAGCCATTGGAGCACAGTTCTACTCTATGGGTCGCCATACATTGGAATCCACTCAATGGTAACTAGTGGTTTGGTTTCTTTTGACCTTTGGTTACAATAGCCCTGTTTCTCCTTAACTAACATATGGAACTCTGAAACTAGATATCTTTGGAAATAAAGTGCAGTACTCAGGCAGGGCAAAGAATGAACAAAGACTTTGGAGATTGGAAAGAGATTTGCATATTCAGCAAATCCTCACTGTCCCTGTGCATTTGCTATGTCCAATTTTAGGCAAGACTGGAGGTTTTCCCTGACACTGGCAGCCCAGTCAGGGGCTTGACACTCACTCAGTCACACACAATAACAACAAATTCTACTCCTTTATTCACTGCCTTTTGTCCACCACTGCTAAAGAATCTGAACATGCTAACTCATGGGGCTGTTGGAGATTCAGACAAAATCATGTTTGACATTAGCAGGTAAATACAAATCATAAACATTTAAGGGACACAATAGCTTGAAGCAGCTGAAAGAAACTGAAGAATCAGAACAGATGGTTTCTATGGAAGCTGAAAAACATACAAGGGAATTTTAATATAAACATCATGAGGATAGTTAAAGAGTTCTAATTAGATAACAAAACATAAGGGAAAGGTTTATTGGAAATAAAAAATATGACTTTCATATTTAAAAATTCAATAAAACAATTGAAAGAATTAGTCACTACTAAGCATTAAGTTAGTATGGAGAAAAGTCAAATAGGAAATATATGCTATAACTGAAAGGGATAAACAAATAGAAAAACATATTAAAGAATAAAAAAATATGAAATCTGAAAGATAAAATAAGAAAGCTAATGTGTAAATAATCATATAACAGGTATTTCCAAACAAACAAAAAACAAATATGTGCTTATAATCCAATAATATGTATAAAAAAATTTCCTTGGTAAAGATCTGATCAATTCTCAGGAATAATTAATTCTGTTAAGTACATTGAGACATTATCTGATGATGTTTCTAGACATAGAGGATAAGTTAAAAATCTAAAAAATCAATTCATCAAAAAGATTACTTGAAAAGGATTGATAATTGTGTAATTATCAGATTTCTTATATGCAACTCTGGATTCCAGAAAATAGTGAAATAATACTAAAGCAATGAGAGAAAAAGTGTGTGATCATAGACTACCACACCCATAAGGCTAGAGACTATTCACATTAAAAAAAAAAATGACAATTATGACATGCAAATTTTATTGAGTATACAACTCATTTGCTTCTCTGGGAAGATTACCTAAGGAAGAACTCCAATCAAATAAAAATTTATTCAGATAAAAGATCCCAGCTAGGAAAATAATGAAAATAAAAGAGCAAATCGTGATGACCAATCAGGTGCAAATAGTTGTAAGCAATCAATCTTATAATTATTTGACTGAATTTAAGTATAGGATGATAATATGACTATAAATTAATGTTTAAGTGATAAGTAAAGATACTAGGAACCAAGATATACTTACTTAAAGTTTAATAATAGTTTAGAACTAAAGATATAGATTATCTGAGCAAACTATAGGAGTTTGCAGAAGGAAAGGGAAATGTCATGTGAGAAAGGGGAATAAGCAAAAACTTCAAAAATCAAGTCTTTTGGAGTAGATAGGGAGGAAGTGGCAAGTAAAATGACCTGAGGAATATAACTACAGATATGAGTCAAAAATAGGAAAGTAAGTACTAAAAGAGAGGGATAGAGAAAGAGTAACTTCTAATGCTAGGGAGAAGGTAGAGTAGAACTTGTAAATGGTAGGAGGTAGGTAGGAGTTGTGGCAGATGAAATACAACCTGGTCAATCTAACATGAGTAAAGAAAAAGGAGCACAAAAAGTCATAATTAAGAGTAACTATTAACCAGATAAGAAGCTCTGGTGACATAGTAGGTAAAGCATTTGGCTGCTAACTAGAAGATTAGAAGTTCAAACCTACCAGCTACTCCATGGTAGGAAGATAAGACAATCTACTTCCATAAAGATGTAACCCCTTGGAAAACTAATGGGGGTCATTATGAGTCAGAATTGACTTGATGGCAGTAGGTTTTGTTTTTTAGCTATTAACCATATGCCCAAAGCCAAATGTATCAGTTACTAAAGTAACCATAAATAGGCTGAACACTGTTTTCAAAATACAGTGACCCTTAAAATGAGTTAGAATCAAAATTCAAAGTTGAATATTAAAAGGTAAAATAGAGGAACTATCTCATAATACATAGCACATTTTCAATGGAAATCAAGAGTGGAATAAAAGCAAACAAAAGACTCATTTAACATTTAACACTAAGATTGTTTATAAGAAATAAGCGATTTCTTAATACATTAAAAATAAAGAGATGGAAAGCTATATATTAAATAATTTCCTAAAAAAGGAAAACAGTACTGACATTATCAATATAATATGAAGCATAACTATTTGGGATTAAGAAGGATTTTTAGTGAAAATAGACTATAAGCCACAGAAATCAACATAAAGATACAAACAATATAAAAGATACAAACATTTATGCACCACATAATAAAATCAGGCACTAACTATTTGATAATATTGACAGACTTGTGCAACATTAGAGTAATTTGCACTAAGGCCATGATCAAGCATTCTAACAACCAAAAGGTAGAAATGAGATTTTGTTTTCCATTTTTTCTGAGACTATAATTCAACTATTATCCAATTCAACTAATTATTATTCACAGAATATGCACAAAACATTGATCTAGGAATAAACAAAGTTCAGAGAGTAAAACATTAACATAAGTTTTGAGAACATTGCTCACATTTAACTTTCACACAAAAACGCAAATTGAACTTAACATGATGTTTTGACCACATGAAATAGTACAATGATTATACAAAGAGAATAATAGAACAAAATAAATAGTGAAATACTTCAATGCTGAGAGAATGTCTAGTTATTGGCAAAGAGCTACTATGCATACAGCCCAAATATTTGGCATCTTATTGGGATTTTTGTTAACCAAGTAACAAGAACTTCCTGCAAATAATGGACTATCTTAAGCATCTAACATTGATAGGCCAGTATATAGAACTAGAAAAATACACTGATGTGTAATACACTGAAAATTAATACAGCAAGAGTCATGCTCATGAATCAATAGAATGACAAATTGTTTAAGTATGGGGTTCATAATTACATAAACCAAAACCAAACTCAACTGCCATCACGTTGATTCCGACTCATGGCAACTCTCATTGGGTTTCTGAGGCTGTAAATCTTTACTGAAGCAGACTGCCTCATCATTCTTCAGCAGGGCATGTGGTGAGTTCAAACTACTGACCTTCTGGTTATCAGTCATATGCTGTAACCACTACACTACCAGAGTTCCTTATAGTTTCATAACTTGTTACATAGTATGGATTATATGGAGTACTAACTATTAATGTGGAAGAGAATACTGAAAATACCATGGACTGCCAGAAGAATGAACAAATTTATACTGGAAGAAGTGCAGCCAGAATGCTTCTTAGAAGCAAGAATGGTCAGACTTTATCTCACCTACTTTGGTCATGTTCTCAGAAGGGACCAGCTCCTGATGAAGGATATCATGTTTGGAAAAGTGGAGGGTCAGAGAAAAAGGGGAAGACCCTCAACAAGAAGGATTGATCCAGTGGCTGCAATGATGGGCTCAAGCATAGCAAGGATTGAGATTGGAACAGGACAAGGAAGTGTTTCTTTCTGTTGTACATAGGTTCGCTAGGAGTAGGAATCAACTCAAGGGCACCTAACGACAACTGATAATGAACTAGTGTCGTAGGGTGTAATCAAAAAGCTACTTTCTTTCTCCCTTTGTTCCTTCAGTCCCTCTCTGGGTAATTTCTTCATCACTTAGGTATGGGTTCAGCCTTTATAGCACATCTTTATCTCAAGAATATCCTTCTGATAATTAAAATTTCTAGTCCAATCTAATATAATACATTATAACTAAAAGGTTAGTTCCACATAAACTTGCCTCTTTATCCAACTCTGCCTCAGGATTAGGAATGCCTGAAGAATGAGAAGGAAGTACAATGAAAGAAAATAATATTAGTAATAAAATAAGTTGAACAAATGAAAAGATTTTAAGACAACGTAGTTATGAATATGTGCTCACGTTTTATTACAATCTTACTGCAAGAAAGAAGGTCCTTGGCAGGCTATTTAAAAGACTTTTGGCAGCACATTCTAGAAGAAAATAGTATGACTTGATATTATTAGACTATAAGACAAGGCACAAAAAGAAAAGAATGATTAGAGTCTATAGATGAATGATAGTCACAGGAGTAAATAGTTTCCCAGAATAAGTCTTACTCCCATTAAATGGCAGAAATAGATTAAGCATTTTATCAGGAATAATAATTACTTACCAGAAGGAGATTTTAAATTACATGACACAGAAGCATTGTGTTCCAGATAAGTTTGGGGATAGATTTTTATTCACAAAAGCTATCTCCTTCTCACCTCAACTTTCCCTCTACTCCTCCTTACTGAGTATAGAGGGAAAAGAGATTAAATGAAAATGCCTAAACATGAGGCTGTTAATGCTGTCATTTAGCCTTGATGTCCTTTGAGTTGGGTGGGTATTCAGAGCTCACGCTTTCTTCTATGGATCACATTGATGAGTCCATTTGACAGTCCTCTCCTAAGAAATTCCATCTATAAACATCTTGGCCTGATAGCATTACTCCCAGCTACCTGCCTTGGGGCTGCTTTTCACTTGGGGTGGCTCTTTTCTAAGGCCAGGACCTGAGGCAGGTGGGCCCAGGGCTTGGAGGAAACTTTTCACTTGGTTATGGCTCTATATTAAGGCCAGAGCCTGAGGTAGGCAGGCCGGAGCTCAGGGCCTGCTTTTCTCTTGTGAACAGCTTTATATTAAGGCCATTGCCTGAGGTAGGCAGGTACAGAGGGGGTAGGAACAACTAAGGGAGACGAACTTGTCTGTCAGTTTGTCATTCTGTTATGACTTACATGTTGCTGAGATGCTAGAGGCTATGACACCATGTTAAAAAATGCCAGCAGTGTTACCCATGGTGAACAGTTTTCAACTAAGCTTCTGGGCTAAGACAGACTCAGAAGAAGGAAGAGGTCATTCACTTCTCAAACAATTGGCCAGTGAAAATCTTATGAATAGCACTGAAATGCTGTCTGACATATTACTGGAAAATTCTATGAATAGCCCTGAAACATTGTCCAATATAGTGAGGGAAGATGAGTCCGTCAGGTCGAAAGGCATTCAAAATTTGACTGTGGAAAAGCTGACTTCTCAAAGTAGAGACGACCTTCACAATATGGATAGAGCAAAGCTTTTGGGACCTTCATTGGCTGATATGGCACAACTCAAAATGAGTAGAAACAAATGCAAACATCCAATAATAAGTGGAACATGGAATACACAAAGTATGAATCTAGGAAAATTGTAAGTTGTCACAAATGAAATGGAACACGTAAAGATTGAACCTAGACATTAGCAAGCTGAAATGGACTGGTTTTGGCCATTTTGAATCAGACAACCATGTGAACTACTATGCCGAGAATGGCAAATTAAAGAGGAATGGCATAACATTCATCATCAGAAACACTGTTTCAAGATCTGTCCTGAAGTACAATGCTGTCAATGATAGGATAATTTCCATACACCTACAAGGAAGACCAAAAAAAAAAGCAAACCAAACCCACTGTCGTGGAGTCAGATCCACCTCACAGCAACCCCTCCTTGGGTTTTCGAGGCAGTATCACTACAGAAGTAGATTGCCCAACCTTCCTTCCAAGGAATGGCTGAAGAGTTTGAACCACCAGCCTTTTGGTTAGCAGTCAAGTGCCTTAGGCACTACACCAACAGAGCTCCAGTTAATATTATTCAAATTTATGCACTAACCACCAAAGCCAAAGATGAGGAAATTGAAGATTTCTACCAACTTCTGCAGTCTGAAATTGACCAAACATACAATCAAGATGAGCTGATTATCACTGGTGACTGGAATGCAAAAATTGGAAACAAATAAGAGTTACCAGCAGTTGGAAAATATGGTCTTGGTAATAGAAATAACACTGGAGATGGCATGATAGAATTTTGCAAGGCCAACAACTTATTAATTGCAAATACCCTTTTTCAACAACATAAGCAATGACTATACATGTGGACTTCCCTGGATGGAATACACAGGAATAAAGTTGAATACAACTGTGGCAAGAGATGATGGAGAAGTTCAATATATTTGGCCACAACTAGGCCAGGAGCTGACTGTGGAACAGACCATCATCTGCTCATATGCATGTTCAAGCTGAAGTTAAAGACAATTAAAACAAGTTCACAAGAAACAAAATATGACCTTGATAATATACCTCCTAAATTTAGAGACCATTTAAAGAATACATTTGATGCATTGAACACCAATGACTGAAAACCAGAGGAATTGTGGGATGACATCAAGAACATCATCCATGAAGAAAGAAAAAGGTCTTTAAAAAGACAAGAAAGGAAGAAAAGACCACAGTGGATGTAGGAAAAGACTCTGAAACTTGTCCTTGAGTGGAAAATAGCTAAAGCAAATGGAAGAAATGACAAGATAAAAGAGCTTAACAGAACATTTCAAAGAGCAACTTGAGCAGACAAAGCCAATTACTATAATGAAATGCACAAAGATGTGAGGTTAGAAAACCAAAAGGGACAAACACACTCAGCGTTTCTCAAGCTGGGAAAACTGAGGAAAAAATTTAAGCATCAAGTTGCCATATTGAAAGATTCTCTGGGCAAAATATTGAATGACGTAAGAAACATCAAAAGAAGATTAAAGGAATACACAGAGTCACTGTACCAAAAAGAATTGGTTGATGTTCATCCATTTCAGAAGGTGGCAAATGATCAAGAACCAATGGTATTTAAGGAAGAAGTCTAAGCTGCACTGAAGGAATTGGTGAAGAACAAGGCTCCAATAATTGATGAAATGCTCATTAAGATGTTTCAACACACGGATACCATGTTGGAGTCCCTCACTCATTTATTCCAAGAGATTTGGAAAGCAGCTACCTGGCCAACTGACTGGAAGAAATCCATATTTATACCCACTCCAAAGAAAGGTTATCCCACAGAATGTGGAAATTATCAAACAATATCATTAATATCACCTAAAAGTAAAATCTTACTGAAGATAATTCAAAAAAGTTTGCAGCAATATATTGACAGAGAGCTTCCAGAAATGCAAGCTGGATTCAGAAGAGGATGTGCAATGAGAGGTATCATTGCTGATGTGAGATGGATCTTGGTGGATTACATGTAGAAGAATGTGGCATCACTATAAGAGAAAGACTCATTGACAACCTGCAATATGCAGATGACACAGCTTCGCTTCCTGAAAGTGAGGATGACTTGAAGCACTTACTGATAAAGATTAAAGACTATAGTCTGAGTTCCATTAAGATGGCAGAATAGGCAGAAAGACTGCACAGACCCTCTTCAACAAAGAAAAGGAGAATCAGTTAACACAGATACAGAAGATAATCCTGGACCTCTGAGCCTTGGAGGGAAGGATATAGAAGTGGACAAAACTCCAACTTGCAGAAGAATTTGCATGAAAACACCAAAAAAGAAGACATATGGAGCTACATTCTGGCAGTGATCTTGACGGCACAGACAGCTAGGTTATTGCTGTGTGGTGGTAGGACCTAAGAATTAACCTAAAACTTAACCCTGCTAGCCAGGAACTGCACAGAGGACTGCTCTGGTGACTGGGGAATAAAAAGGGAAGCAGCAAAAAGGAAGGCGTGCTGAGCTGTGGACTTTTGTCTGTCTGAATGCTTACAAGCAGCTTGACCATTTAAGTGACAGCGTTCTCCCAGATTCCAGAGACATAAGAACAGGCTCCGCTTGCTGGGAACCCAAAGGTCATTCCGGACATGGACAACTGGAAAGATGTGACATTCTCTTTGGTACTCTTACACCTCACACCTTCTTGGTTAATGAAAGTGTGGCCATCCATCACTCCCACATACCTTCTGGACTGGCAGGAACTCCATCCCAATCTGAGAGTTTGGATGGAGCCTGGGTGCCCTGCCCCGCCTTTCCCTTATTATTTTTTTTTTT
>NW_006921919.1:876794-883721 GCF_000298275.1 Orycteropus afer afer
TCCCCAGATATTTCAGGGTATTATTTTTTTCTTCTTTTTCACTTTTTTCCTTTTTTGGTTACTGTTCCTGTGTGATTATACTGTGTACTTTTTATTTTTTGTCCATTTGCTATTACTTTTTTTATGGTTATTCAATTGTTATTTTTGTCTAACAGAGTGGAAGACAGGAATGGTTCCCATACGGCACAACTCCACCCACACCTGCTGCAGATTCCCTTACTGAGTGAAAGCCATCATTTCCTTCTCCACCAATGGGTCAACAATAAACAACCACTAAGGAAAGCCTGACTTTCTTTGGCTGCTCTTTACAAACAGTTAGTGGAGATCTAAATACAACAATGCCACAATGTCTCAGAGACAACCGACCATAAGTCCACACAAAGAAACAAGATAAAGTGGTAGAAACAAGGGAGCAGGATACAGACACAGAACACATCCCTGAGGAAGAAGCAGCATTAGAACTCTCTGATAAGGAATTCAAAAAAATTATATTTAGGTATCTTCAAAGATTTGAGGGACAGACAGACTAAGGAAAACACAGAAAAAAAAAACCCTAGAAGAATTTTGGAAGAAAATACAAGAACAAAATGACAAAATAAATGAAAACTTAGAAAAGATTCTAAATCTACAGATAGAAATCCAGAAGATTAATACTAAATTGTCAGAAATAGATAACACATTGAAAGAACAAAGGAGTAGAATTGATGCAGTGGAAGACAGAATTAATGAGATTGAAGACAAATATCTGAATACTACTTTAGAAAGTGATCAATCAGAAAAAAAAGATCAAAACAAAATGAAGAAAGCCTAAGGTCCATGTGGGGTACCATTAGAAGGAATAACCTACGTGTCTTTGGAATTCCAGAACAGAAAGAGAAAAATAAAACTATTGTGAAAATTGTCCAAGATTTGTTGGAGGAGAACTTCCCTGATATGATGAAAGATGAGAATATATCCATTCAGGAAGTCCAACGAACGCCAAACAGGATAGGCCCCAAAAGAAAATCACCAAGACATATCATCATTATACTCATCAAAACCAAAGACAGAGACTTCTCTGGCCCCTCTCAGGGACCCATGAACCTCTCCTGGGCCCCTCTTGGGGACCCGTAAACCTCTTCCAGGAGCACAGAATAAAGACTTCTCTTTAACCCCACTTTTGTGCGTCCTCCTCTCATTACTGTGACCTTACGTCTGGTGCATTGGCCAGGAAGGGGAAGTGTGGTGCAAGTAATCTCTGCTGGAACAGAATGCTGCACCCTACCATTCTCCCTTTCCTCCTCCATTTTACGGACCAGGAACCTCCAGCCGTCAACATCCAACACCACTGAGTTTCCCATTTTGGCTAATTTCCCAGTCTTGGGCACCTAGATCCCAACTCCTGGTTCCATTTCCAGAGCCTCTGTCCACAAATCGTGAGCTCATGTCAGAGTCTCTTCCACTCCAAAGGCTGAGTTACCCTGGGGACACCTTGGGTTCCCTGTCTTTCCACAGTATAGCTGCTCCAGACTGAAGACTACAAAGGAGACGTCCAGGGTTTTCTTCCAGTCTCCATTTCCAAAATTCTGATGAAATGACTGGGACGCTGGTCCTTTTACAGAGGACTTAAGGGATCATGGGTAACCAGAACTCCAAACCAGACCCAACTACTCACCTGGGGTGTCTCTTACTCAATCTCTATGCCCTGGGGCTGTCTCAGAACTTACGTTCCAAATGCCTAATTTTCTATTGTAATACTGTTTGGCCTCAATAATAATTCTCAATGGCCTGAGCAAGGAACTTTCAATTTTAACATCCTCACTGATCTTGATAATTTCTGTCACTGCATAGGCAAATGGCTGGAGGTTCCCTACATCCAAACTGTCTTTTACCAGTGCTCCTCTCTCTCTCTCTCTCTCTCTCTCTCTCTCTCTCTCTCTCTCTCTTTCACTGCTTTACGTGCAATACTACCCAAATTCTCCTAACTCACGAAACTCCTATTCAAACCCCCTCAAACCCCATCTAAAGACTCCTCAACCACTCTCAATTTCCCTAGCCTAAAATCTTTGGGGTTAGAGTCCCCTTCAGCCTCTTCTGGGGTTCGAGTCCCCCTTGGCCGAGTTAGGAAGGGTAGAGGGTTTGTGTCCCTCTAGCAGCTCTAGTAGAGAGTTCACATTTGGTTTCATTGGAGTTGGCGTCTGTCCTTGCAACTGTTTAGTGTGAATGATATATGTGAAGTTCCAAGATGAAAAGTCACAGAATTTGAATGGGCCTGAAGTTGCATTCCATGTGAAGTCGGATTGGCATAACGGTGTGGCTTAGCCCTCTGCTCCAGGGTTTATACGGAGACACCTTAACCGAAGACCCACTGAAACCTTCATAAGAAGGGTGGACGACCAGGCATCAGAGAGGTTCTCGGGACTTGTCTTTTGTTTTGTGTGTGCCACTGTCATTATGGGAGGTACCCCCAGTAAATGTACTGTGTTAGAATACATGATCAAAAATTTTCCAAAGGGATTATGGTATTAGCCTCAGTCCATCTAGGTTAGGAATCTTTTATGAAACCCATCCACCAGAATACCCAACTTCCTCTTTTTCTGACCCACCTGAATCTCTTTCATCCCCACCTCATAGACCACCCCCATATTCAGGACAAGCACTTTCATCTCCACTTTCTGTTAACCCCACTGCACCCTCTCCATCACCCCCACCTTCCTCTTCATTAACATTTCTGGATGCCACCTCCCCAGAGTCCTTTTTTACCCTTCCCAGTGAACAGCCACACCCATTCTCAACAGCCTCTTCTCTCTCCCTTAAGTGAAGTGGCTGACTTTGAAGGTGTTTTCCATGTCCATATTCCTTTCTCCCTCACCAACTTATCTCAGACTGAAAAACGTCTGGGTTCCCTTTCTCATAACCCCACCACCTACATTAAGGAAATTTGTTGCCTCTCTCAAGCGTATGACCTAACCTGACATGACATTTATGTCATTCTTTCTTCCACTTTAAACTCTGATGAAAGGGAGCAGGTTCTTGGAACTGCTCGGGAACATGC
Organism: Orycteropus afer afer; assembly: GCF_000298275.1. NCBI lineage: Eukaryota > Metazoa > Chordata > Mammalia > Tubulidentata > Orycteropodidae > Orycteropus > Orycteropus afer. The sequence continues at coordinate 879,829 of NW_006921919.1, forward strand.
CGAGCAAATTCATTGAACTGACCATACCATGCCAATGGGTCCAGAAGCAGTTCCTGGGCAGGACCCAGGATGGGAATACCAACTAGAAACACAATCTGGGAGGAATGGCCACACTCCTAGAGACAAAATGCTCCAATGCCTCCTAGCAGGCCTACAGGCTGTCTCACATAAAGCTGTTAACTTCAATAAACTGCGGGAGATTACTCAACTCCCTAATGAAAACCCAGCAACTTTTCTTTATCAACTCACTGAGGCCCTTACACAATATACTCGCTTAGACCCAACCTCCCTGGCAGGAGCTGCTGTTTTAGCTACTTACTCTATCACCCAATCTGCTCCTGATATTAGAAGGAAACTGAAAAAGGCAGAGGAGGTTCCCCAGACTCCCATCCAAGACCTGGTAAATATGGCCTTTAAAGTCTTTAACACTTGGGAGGAACGGGCTGAGGCAGATAGGGAATCCCACACTCGTCAGAAGGCCAATTTGCAAGCCCAAGCTTTAGTGGCAGCCGTGAGGCCAGCACCTACTTAACCAGCCAGAAACAACCTACCAACTGGACCCTGCTTCAAATGTGGTAAGGAAGCCACTGGGCCAAACACTGCCTACACCCATGACAACCTTCCAGACATTGTCTGGCATGTGGTCAAATGGAACATTGGAAAACTGACTATCCTTCCATGCCAAGATATGGGGTCCAACTCCTCCAACCCCTGACCTGCCATTGACTGTCCTGGGTCTGGCAGCTGAAGACTGAAGGAGTCTCAACTCATCGACTCCAATCACTCTTGCCAAGCCCAGGGTAACACTCAAGGTAGAAGATAAGTTGATGTCCTTCTTGGTCAATATGGGGGCTACCTATTCTGTCTTACCTTCCTTCCTGGGACAATTATACCCCTCCCCGGTCTCAGTGATAGGAGTTGACAGACACCCCTCCAAACCTCAGGTAACAGGTCCTGTCACATGCCTTATAGACAACAGAATTATTACACAGTCATTTTCAGTAATGCCTACCTGCCCCACTCCACTTTTAGGAAGAGACTTTCTTTTTAAGCTAGGGGTCACCCTACATTGGACACAAGACCCTCAACAACACTTTTACTATCATTAATTTCCACTCCAGGATCCACACCAAACCATCCTTTACCTCCTGATTTAGTAAATCCCATTGTATGAGACATCTCTACTCCTAGTATTGCTACCCACCATTCACCTGTTATCATTCATTTAAAGAATCCTTCTCATTTTCCCTCAAGACCCCAATTTCCCATCTCTCTGACACACCAATAGGGATTAAAACCTCTTATCCAGCAAACCCTGAAAGAACAAATTCTAGAAAGACCTCAGAAAATCCCGGTGTCTTCATTGGTACAAATTATTCAATATACTTTATCCTTTCTTAACTATTCACACACTTTACCCAATATTTCCCACTGTTTCCTTTGTGCCTCTCTTCTATGACCTTTACTTGCAGCTGTACCCATTAATTCCACTCAACCATCACCGACACCCACACCCAATCCTTCCTGCACTACTCCTCCACTACAAGTGCCTCTTTGGGAACCTGAAACCCTTAACCAGACATATCCTTCCCGAGTTTGTTTTTTCACCAACAACACCTTATCCACCTCCCTGAGGCACAGTTTCTACTCACTAAACATCTCTATTATATCCTACACCTCTGCAGCACCTGGCACTTACTTTTGGTGTAATGGAACTTTAATTAAATATTTAAACTCCACCACTCCAAGCCCCTGCTTCCCAGTAGCAATAGTACCCCAACTCACTTTGTATGAGGAATCCGAATTTTCCTGGCTATTCCACTTTTGCAGCAGCAGGAATAGGAGGTGGAGCCTTGGTTCATAATCTAATATCAACTCAAGATTGTCAAACCCGTCTGGAGGTAACACTTGAAACCACTGCAGATTCCCTAGCTTCCCTCCAGGGGCAACTAACTTCTTTAGCTCAAGTAACTTTATAGAATCAAAGAGCCTTGGACCTATTAACAGCAGAAAAAGGTGGAACTTGCCTCTTTCTTAAAGAAGAATGCTGCTATTATATCAATGAATTTGGTCTGGTGGAACAAAACGTCAATACATTGACTCGGCTGAGTGAGGAACTACGTAATAGACACCAAACAGAAACCTCACCATTTGAAGGGCTCCAATCACCACTAACAGCCTGATTATTACCCTTTATAGGACCTCTTATACTAATAAGTCTCTTTTTTCTTTTTGCTCCTTGCCTCTTTAGATTCCTCCAAAACTGGCTTAAAGAAATGTCCAGAGTCACTGTTAACCAACTACTTCTACATGCATACACCCACCTGCCAACTGACCCAATTCCCAATGACACCAGCCTTTAACCCCACTCCCACCATGTTCAGCAGGAAGCAGCCAGAACAATAACTTTGCCCTTTTTATCACCAAAAAAGGCTGGAATGTCAGGCGGGAATATGGCAGGCCAGGCAGGTAAAGGATTAAGCCTGAAAGAAATACACGAACTGGTCAAACAAGGGAGTGGCTGACCACACCCTATACTAAACCCCAGCACATGACCTTAGCTTACAAAGACCCTCAACTATTTCCTGCCCACTATGCTAATGAAGTGCTTCAACTCTGCTTCCTGCTCCCATGTTAATAAGGTGCTTTTACCTTATTGGTTCCTGTAACACATACCCTGCTCTCAATCTGGTCCTCTAAGAACCAAGAAGAAAATCAATATAAAGAAACCTTTCTTTCACCTGGGCAGCGCAACTTCTCGGGCCCCTCTCAGGGACCCGTGAACCTCGCCCAGGCCCCTCTTGGGGACCCGTAAACCTCTCAGAATAAAAACTTCTCCTAAACCTCCAAAAAAAAAAAAAAGCAAAGACAAAGACAGAATCCTGAAAGCAACACGGCAAAAACAAAGAGTTACATACAAAAGATAAGCTCTGATTTCTCAGCAGAAACCATGCAAATGAAAAGGCAATGGAATAGTATATATAAAACCCTGAAAGAGAAAAATTTTCAACTAAGAATTATATACCTGGCAAAATTTTCCCTCAAATATGATGATGAAATTAGGAGATTTCCAGATAAGCAGAAACTAAGGGAATTTGTTAAAACCAGGCCAACCTTACAAGAGATACTAAAGGGAGTCCTTTGAACAGAGAACCAAATATAGCTAACAACAACCAACCATTAATACACAAGATGACATAACCCAGAAACCACACCTATGGACATGTCCAAAGTAAAATAAGCTTACAAGATTTTAAACAGGGAACTAGAGACATCAGCTGGCAAGTGAGGACAACTACAAACCAAAAAGAGGGAAAATATTGTGTAGTTACAGAACTTCTAAGTGGTGAGGAAGTCAAGAGAGTTGCAAGATAGAATGGACTGTTCTAATCTAGGGGAGAAAATTATAAATCACCAGGTAATCTCAAAGAAAAATGATAAACCTTCACATCACAATAAAAAGGAGAACAAGCACAAGTATTCAGCAAATACTAAAACAAAAGCAAGAAATGAAAACAAAACATGATTCATAAACATAATGAGCTCAGCACAGAAAATAATATGGAACAAAGACACCATGAAAAAACACATACCAAAATGGCAGCAACCAATTCATACTTGTCAATAATTACATTGAATGTTAATGTGTTAATGGATTAAATGCACCACTCAAGAGACGGAGAGTTGCAGATTGGATAAGAAAACAAAACTCATCAATATGCTGCCTACACAAGACACACCTTAGAGATAAAGACAAAAACAAACTAAAAATCAAAGGCTGGAAAAAGATATGTCAAGCAAATGGCAACTGTAAGAGAGCAGGAGTGGCAATATTAATTTCTGATCAAATTGACTTTAAGACAAAAACCACCATACAAGACAAGGAAGGACAT
>NW_006921919.1:888279-889874 GCF_000298275.1 Orycteropus afer afer
CACATACACATACACACAAATTTATAGGGCTCTCTGGTGGCATAGTGCCTAATGCATTTGACTGCTAACCAGAAGGCTAGTGGTTCAAACCCACCAGCCACTCCTCAGAAGGAAGACTAGGCAATCTACTTCCATAGAGACACAACCTTGGAAACCCAAAGAAGGGTCTCTATGAGTTGGAATTGACTCAACAGCAGTGAGAATTTCTAATGCTGATGGAATTGGTTTCATAAACTGTTAACTCATCCTTTTGTTGTTGTTGTTATGTGTCATCGAGTCAGACCAAACTCATAGAGACCCCTCATTGGGTTTCTGAGGCAGTATCACTATGGATGTAGATTGCCCCATCTTCCTGGCCAGAAAATGTTTACTTGTGTTTCTGAGAAGTGGCTGGTGAGTTTGAATTGCTGGCCTTCTGGTTAGCAGTTAAGTGCCTTAGGCACTACACGACCAGAGAGCTCCCGTTAACTCATCATAGCTCACTTTATGTTATGTTAATATTTATGCGAATTTTTGCATGTATATATGTATATATGTATGTATATATATGCATATATGTTGTTGTTATTATCTGCCTTCAAGTCATCTCCTACTCATAACAACCCTATGTAAAACAGAAGGAAACACTGCCCGGTCCTGTGCCAGCCTCACTATCCCTACTATACCCAAGACCATTGCTACAGCCACCATGTCTATCTTTCTCATTGAGGGCCTTCCCCTTTTTCATTGACCCTCCACTTTACCAAGCATGATATCATTCTCCAGGGAATGGTCCCTTCTGACAACATGACCAAAGTAGGTGAGATGAAGTCTGGTCATTCTCACTTCCAAAGGAGCATTCTGGCTGCACTTCTTCCAGGACAGATTTATTAGTCCATTTAGCAATCCACAGTACTTTCAGCATTCTTTGAAACACCAAAACTAAAAAGCATCAACCTTTCTTTGGTCTTCCTCATTCATTGTCCATCTCTCACATGCGTAAGAGGTGATTGAAAATACCACGGCTTGGATTAGGCACATTCTATTCTTCAAGGAAATATCTTTGCTCTCCAGCACTTTAAAGAGGTCTTTTGCAGCAGATTTGCCCAATGCAATATGTCTTTTGATGTCTTGACTGCTGCTTCTATTGGTGTTGATTGTAGAACCAAGTAATATGAAGTCTTTGACAACTTCAATCTTTTCTCCATCTATAGTGATACTGCTTATTGGTCCTGTTGTGAGGACTTTTGTTTCCTTTATGTTGAGTTATAATCCATACAGCAGACTGTAGTTTTTAATTTTCACCCATAAGTGTTCTAAGTCATCCTCACTTTCAACAAGCCAAGTTGTATCATCTGCAAATCACAGGTTGTTAATAAGCCTTCCTCCAATCTTGATGCCACATTCTTCTTCATACAATCCAGCTTCTCAGGTTATTTGCTCAGCATGCAAGTTGAGTAAGTATGGTGAAAGGATATAACCCTGAGACACTCCCATCCTGACTTTAAACCATGCAGTATTCCCTTGTCCTGTTCCAATGACAGCCTCCTGATCTATGTAAATCTTCCTCATGAGCACAATGAAATGTTCTGGAATTCCCATTCTTCTCAATGTTA
>NW_006921919.1:890084-892991 GCF_000298275.1 Orycteropus afer afer
GTCTGATATCAATGATAATGTTTGATAATTTTCACACTCTGTGGGATCACCTTTCTTTGGAATAGGTACAAATGTGGATCTCTTCCAGTCAATTGGCCAGATAGCTGTCTTCCAAATCTCTTGACATACCCAAGTGAGTGCCTCTAGCACGGCAGCCATTTGTTGAAACATCTCAAGGGTATTCCTTCAATTCCAAGAGCCTTGTTTTTTGCCAATTCCTTCAGTACAGTTTTCACTTCTTTTTTCAATAACGTTGGTTCTTGATCATATGTCAACTTTTGAAGTGGTTGATCATCTACCCATTCTTTTGGGTGCAGTGACTGTGTATTCCATCCATCTTCCTTTGATGTTTCCTGCATCATTCAACATACTGCTCATGGAATCTTTCAATACAACAATTTGAGGCTTGAATTTTTTCCTCAGTTCTTTCAGCTTGCTAAATGCCAAACATGATCTTCCTGTTTGGTTTTCTAACTCCAACTCCTGGCACATTTCATTATAATAATTGATTTTGTCTTCTCTAGCTGCTCTTTGAAGTCTTCTGTTAAGCTCTTTTATCCTGTTGATTCTCCCATTTGCTTTAGCTATTCTCTGTTCTAGGTCAAGTTTCAGAGTCTCCTCTGACATCCACTTTGGTCTTTTCTTCCTTTCCTGTCTTTTTAATGACCCTTTTGCTTTCTTCATGGGTTATGTTCTTGATATCATCCCACAATCCAACAGGTTTTTGGTCACTGGTGTTCAATGCATCAACTTTGTTCTTTAGATGGTCTCTAAATTCAGGAGAGATAAAATCAAGGTCATATGTTGGCTCTTGTGGAGTTGTTTTAATTGTCTTCATTTTCAACGTGAACTTGCTTATGAGTAGTTGATGGTTGGTTCCACAATCATCCTTGTTTTGGCGGAAGATATTAAGATTCTCTACTGCCTCTTGCTACAGATGTAGTCAATCTGATTCATATATACTCCATCTTGTGAAGTTCAGATGTATAGCTGCCATTTGTGTTGTTGAAAAAAGGTAGTTGCAATGAATAAATTGTTGGTCTTGCAAAATTCTGTCTTGTGATCTCCACTGTCATATCTATCACAAAGACCATATTTTCCAACTACCAGTGATTCTGCTTTGTTTCCAACTTTTGCATTCCAATCACCAGTGATAATTTACACATATTGATTGCATGTTTGGTTGATTTCAGACTGCAGATGTTGGTAAAAATCTTCAATTTCCTCATCTTTGGGTTTGGTGGTTGGTGCCTAAATTTGAATAATGATAATATTAACTGGTCTTCCTCATAGGTGTATAGATATTATCCTGTAAAGTACAGTATTGTACTTCAGGATATATCTTGAAACACTCTTTGTGATGATGAATGCCAAGCCATTCCTCTTCAATTTTTCACTTCCAGCATAGTAGATCATGTGGCTGCCTGATTCAAAACAGCCAAAATCAGTCCATTTCAGCTCACTAATGCCAAGAATATCAATCTTTATGTATTCATTTTCATTTTTGACCGATTCTAATTTTCCTAGATTCGTACTTCATACATTCCATGTTCTAATTACTCATAGATATTTGCAGCTGTTTCTTCTTACCTTGAGTTGTGCCACATCAGCAAAGAAGATCCTAAAAGCTTTACTCCATCCACATTGCCAAGGTTGGCTCTATTCTGAGGAGGCAGCTCTTTCCTAGTCATATTTTGAACGCCTCCTGACCAGAGGGATTCATCCTATGACACTATATCAGACAGTGTATCAGGGCTATTTTTCAGTAATATACCAGTAATAAACCTGTCCTCCATGGCTAATCCTGTTAGCACTTGAAACACTGGTGGCACAGCATCCAGTGGTACAGCAACACACAAGCCACCACAGGATGATAAACTGACAGATGAGTTCATCTCCCTTAGGTGTTCTAAACTGCTCCACTCCCACTTCCCAGCCTTCTCTACCAGTTCTGGCCCTCACTCTCTCTCTCTCTCTCTCTCTATATATATATATATGCCTATATATGTATATTTATATGTGTGTATCCACCACTCATCTGTCAGTGTGTCACACTGTGGTGGCTTGCAGGTTGCTATGAGGCTGGAGGCTATGCTACCTGTATTTCTGATATCAGCAGGGTCATCCATGGTAGACAGGTTTCAGCAGAGCTTCCAGACTAAGACAGACTTGGAAGAAGGAAGGGGCCATCAGCTTCTCAAAGAATTGGCCAGTGAAAACCTTATGATTAGCACTTAAACACTATCTGATATAATGCTGGAAAAATTTATGAGTAGCCCTGAAACTTTCTCCAACATGGTGCTGGAAGATGAGCCAGCCCCTCAGGTCAGAAGGCATTCAAAATAATTATATGACTGGGGAAGGGCTGTCTCCTCAAAGTAGGATTGACCTTAATGATGTGGAAGGAAAGGTTTTGGGACCTCCATTTGCTAATGGAGCATGATTCAAAATGGGAAGAAACAACTACAAACATCCATTAATAATCGGAACATGGAATGTAAGAGTACGAATCTAGGAAAATTGGAAGTTGTAAAAAATGAATTAGAATACATGAAGATCTATATCCTAGGCATCAGTAAGCTGAAAATGGACTTGTTTTGGCCATTTTGAATCAGACAACCATATGATATAATCTACTATGTCAATAATGACAAATTGAAGAGAAATAACAGGCCATTCACAGTCATAAAGAATGATTCAAGCTCTATTGCTGCTGTTGGTGATAGGATTATAGCCATATGATTACAAGGAAGATCAGTCATACCACTATTATTCATATTTACTCACCAACCACCAAAGCCAAAGATGAGGAAATTGAAGATTTTTACCAACTTCTATAGTCTGAAATTGACCAAACATGCAATAAAGATGTATTGATTATTACTGGTGATTAGAAAGCAAAAGTTG
>NW_006921919.1:893091-896215 GCF_000298275.1 Orycteropus afer afer
TGGAGAGCTCATGATAGAATTGTGCAACACCAACAACTTATTCATTGCAAATACATTTTGCCAGTAGTATAAACAATTCCTATATATGTGGACTTTACCAGATGGAATAAACAGGAATCAGATCAACTACATCTGTGCAAAGAGACAATGGGGAAGCTCAATATTTTTAGCCAAAACAAGGCCAGGAGCTGACAGTGGAACTGATCATCAACTGTTCATAGGCATATTCAAGTTGAAACAGAAGACAATTAAAACAAGCCCACAAGAGCCAAATTATAACTTTGATTATATCCATCCTAAATTTAGAGACCATCTAAAGAATAGATTTGATGCATTGAACACCAATGACTAAAAACCAGAGTAATTGTGGGATGACATCAAGAACATCATCTATGAAGAAAGCAAAGGGTCATTAAAAAGACAAGATAGGAAGAAAAGACCAAAATGGATGTCAGAAGAGACTCTGAAACTTGCCCTTGAACATAGAGTAGATAACGAAAATGGAGTAAATGACAAGATAAAAGAGCTGAACAGAAGATTTCAAAGAGCAGCTCAAGAAGACAAAATCAATTATTATATTGAAATGTGCAAAGACCTGGAGTTAGAAAACCAAAAGGGAAGAACACACTTAGCATTTCTCAAGCTAAAAGAACTAAAGAAGAAAATTAAGCCTCAAGTTTCAATGTTGAAAGATTCTATGGGCAAAATACTGAGTAATAAAATAAACATCAAAAATAATAAACATCAAAATGGAGTCTCACCAGTGAGCACGTATTTTCCCTCTGACACCTAAGAACTTCAAGAACTAGGTACAACAGTTTGAATTGAGATTTTTGGCACTCTGAACAGCTCACTGAATCAGATTGCACCAAACACAGAAGAGCAGAATTGGAGAAAAGGCACAGGGAGATTTTTGAGGAAAGAGCTACTGCTGGAAGACAAACGGGGCACCCAAGAAAGACCATTGGAAACATTTCTGGTGCAGTCACTGTCTGCCGGGTGGTGGCGGCCACCTGAGAGCCACGAGCCAAAAAAGAGATCACTTATAGCAGCTTACCAGCAACCAATACAATATTCCAGTGGGCAGCAGCAAAGACCTGTCTCCAGCAGCTGCTGGTAATTTGGGTGGTGAGGGTGTAATGGGACATGGACACCATTGCTGAGAATCAGGTGGAGATCTCACTGGTGCACCAGAAAGGCTAACTCCCTCCCCTCCCAGCAGATTACAGAGTGGGCTTGGGTCAGACTGGGAGACACCATGCTTTTCTTTGCCATGGTTATCGGGACTGCAGGTCACTGGCAAGAACTCTCCCGAATCCACCACAGCTAAAATTGCATGCATCTTTGGTGCTGCAGGTGGGCGGTATCACATACAAATTCCAGAGCTGACCATTGCGGGTCTTGTGGGATTGCGGTACCACCATGGGCAGATGGGGCATGGAGAGAAGTAAAACCACAGTTGAGAGCACTCACTCAAATTTTGCCCTGGAGCTGCATTTTGGAACTGTGGGGCCACAGAGGCAAGGGCTTTGAATGTCCATGAAATTAGCAGAAATTTGTGACCCTCTAATAATACAAATCTTTCCTGAGATTGAGCCGCAGTCTTGCAAATAAATACTTCATAAGTAAGAGCCTGCTCAGGTACTCCCCCAAGTCCAACACACCTGAAATTGCATGCATCTTTGGCACTGCAGGTGGGCAGTATCACAGACAAACTCCAGAGCTGGCCACTGGCAGTCTGGCTGGATTGAGTCAGCACCGCAGGCAGACGGGGCACAGAGAACAAAGAAACTGCACCTGAGCCCGGTCCCTGAATTTTGCCTTGGAGCCACATTTTGGCACTGTGGGGCTGCCTAGGTGGGGTCTTTCAGTGTGCCTGAAATTAGCGGAAATTTGTGACCCTCTAACAAGAGGTTGAGCCACGGTCTTACATCAATAATACCCAGCTCAAAGCCCTAGAAACTAACCCTAGCAACACTAAGCCTTCCTTCTTCTGCTCCCAGCTTCTCCGACAATAACTTCACTCATTCAATAGAAGAAACCATATTCAGCCAATTACCATAAAACCTCATGCTTCGAACTCTAAACCCACTGTACGAAAAACAGAAACACATATCCACACTACACACAGTGATTCCACCATCACAAAGAAAACAGCAGAGCAACCCAACACACTTGGATCAATATTAATGTAAAACACACCATCTTCACCTTTTCAAAATATTAAACCATAAAACCAAAACAAACAAATCAACACAGAACCAGCACCTAGAAACAATGAAAAGAGACAACACTCTACCAGATTCCAAGGGCTTAAGAAGAGGCTCTGCTTTCCAGTAACCCCAAGAACTCTCTAAACCAGCACTACATGACTGAAAAGGACTTAGTTTACACTTTCTTTTTTTTTTTTTCTTTTCTTCTCTCGTGATTAACCCCATAACTTGTTAGGTTTTTGGTTTTGATTTGTTTTTGCTTTTTTTTTTTCTCTCTTTTCTGTTTGCTAGTTTGTTTTCTTTCTTCATTATTCTCCTTCTCTACCTGTTTTATTTTAGTGATCTATCCTCAGATATTGCATATTTACCTGTTAGCTTTTTCTTTTCCCACTTTTTCGTTTTTTGGGGTTACTTTTCCTGTGTAATTAATTCCAGGGTGTATTTTTTGTCCATGTGCTTTTAGTTTTTCAATAGTTATTCAATTGTAATTTCTGCCTAACTGAGTGGGACAACAACAGTCCCCATAAGATACAAGTAGCCAACACCCCATGGAATTTCACTTACTGAGCAAGAGCCAGCAATTCCTTCTCCACCAGCAGACCAACAATAAAAACCACCAACAAGAGCTTGAATCACCCGTGGCTGCTCTTCACAAACAATCAACAGAGATCTTAATATAATACCATGATGCCTTGGAAACAACAGACTATCACAGTCCACACAAAGAAGCAAGATAAAGTAGTAGAAACAAGAGAATAGGGTCCTGACCCAGAACACATCCCTGAAGAAGAAGCAACATTGGAACTCTCTGATAAGGAATTCAAAAGAATTATCTTTAGGTATCTTCACAGGACTGAGAGACAAACCAAAGAAAACTCAGAAAAAAACCTTAGAAGAATTTTGGAAGAAAA
>NW_006921919.1:896911-897705 GCF_000298275.1 Orycteropus afer afer
TACCAGAGCTCCAATATGATGGTGAAATTAGGAGATTTCCAGATAAGCAGAAGCTAAGGGAATTTGTTAAAACCAAATCAACCTTACAAGAAACACTAAAGGGAGTACTTTGATCAGAAAAACAAAAATAGCAAATATCAACAGACCATTAATACACAAGATGACATATCCCAGAAACCACAGCTATGGACATAGCCAAAGTAAAATAAGCTTACAAGATTGTAAAGAGGGAACCAGAGACATCAATTGGTAAGTGAGGAGAACTACAAACAAAAAGAGGGATAAGACAGCACAGTTACAGAACTTCTAAATGGTGAGGAAGTTAAGAGAATTGCAAGACAGAATAGACTGTTCTAAACTCAGGGAGAAAAGTATAAATCATAGGGTAACCTGAAAGAAAAATGATAAACTTTCATATTACAATAAAAAAGAGGAGAAGCACAAATACCCAGCAAATACAAAAACAACGGCAACACAGGAAATGTAACAGGATTCATAACATAATGAGCTCAGCACAGAAAATAATATGGAACAAAGTAGCAGGCCATGAAAAAACACATACCACAATAACAGCAACCAAATCATACTTGTCAATAATTACACTGAATGTTAATGGATCAAATGCACCACTCAAGAGACAGAGACTCGCAGATTGGATAAGAAAACAACACCCATCAATATGCTGCCTGCACGAGACACACCTGAGAGATAAAGACAAAAAAAGATGAAAAATCAAAGGTTGGAAAAAGATATATCAAGCAAATGGCAACTGTAAGAGAGCAGGAGTGGCAATA
>NW_006921919.1:912558-917144 GCF_000298275.1 Orycteropus afer afer
CATGGTGGCTGGGATGATGGGCTCAGGTATAACAGGGATCGTGGAGGTGGCGCGGGATGGGGCAGTGTTTTGTTCTGCTGTGCATGGGGTCTCTATGAGTAAGAGACAACTCGATGGCACCTAACAACACAATAACAAAGTGATCTAAGAACTAAGAAACCTAAATAGATTTTTTTTTTTTAAAAAAAGGAATAAAGTGACATATATTGTGTTTAAAAAGTTACCTCCAAATAAAGCTGTTAATAAAAATAGTAATTTGAACAGCCTTTTTAAACTTTCAACAGCATAAAATTTAAAAGAGGTAATCATTTCTGAAGTATGGAAAACTGTTCAATCTATTTTTCCCTGATCTTAGTATTACAAACATATCCAAACACACACCAATGACAGTGAGCTTCACCAGTAAATAAACACTGTGAATATATACATAAGGAGCTTTGGAGGCATAGTGGGTAAGAAATTGCACTGCTAACCAGAAAGTCATCTGTTGAAAGCCATCATTGATCCTTGGGAGGAAGATGAGGGAATCTACTTTTGTAAAGATTTACAACCTTGGAAACCCAGTAGGGATTGCTATAAGTCAGAATCAACTCAATGGCAGTGATTTTTAATATTTAGGTATGCTCCTTACATTACATTTTTTTTTTAACAGAAATTGCAATGAAACATTAAAGAAGATTCCATTATTGTTTAATCTAAATAAAGTGAAAATTTGGTGTATAAGCTTGTTTATTCCACTGTTATTTAGTAATAATGATAAAAATTGGAACCAACTTAAATATCTAACAATTAATAGATATTAATTTTTATCTTTATATTTTAAACTTTTTATTGTGGGATACCTTACAGATATATATATATTAACAACAGAAAAATAACTCCATTTTGAAAGTTTATTGTAGAAAATGCAGCCCTCAAAAATATAAAAATACAACTAGATTCTTCATCTACAGTTTGCACTGACTGTAAATAGCCTAACTAATTCTAAATGTTGATTTAATTTATATTGAATTATTACTTTTATACTGGTAAACGGAAAGGCAAACTATCTTCTTTTCCAGGCTTGAACTTCTAGGCTATAAAATAGTATGTACTTGATTATGAGCTTTCCCTTTTCTACTCCCTCCAATCTACTTTTGTCTAACATTTTTCATGAATTTATATTAATTTGTGGTTGTTACTTGCCATCAAGTTGACTCCAACTCATGGCCACCTTACATGTAAGTGTGGGCCATTCCTCTGTCATCTGCATGATCAGTGGTACATATGAGCTTATCATTGCAGGTATTGTTTCAATCCATTTCACTAAGGGTTTCCCTCATTTTTGCTGACACTCTACTTTACCAAACATGATGTCCTCTTCTAGCAATTGATCTATCCTGATGACATGTCCAAGGTAAGTAAGCCAAAGTTCACCATTCTTGTTTCTAAGGAGCATTCCACTTGTATTTCTTCTAAGATTGTTTTTAGTAGTTAAGGTTTTGTGTCAACTTGGCTTGGCTTAGTTTCGAGTGGCTGGGCAGTAGAGCTAAGAGACTGGCAGGCTTACCAGCCCTCAGAGAATAAAGCTGGATGCCTTTGGGCAGGCAGCTGCCTGGCAGAGTGGGTTGCCTTTGGGCACCAATTGGTAAAGATCAGCATGAGACAGAGCCACAGACTCACTGGCCCGTGGAGAGAGAAAGGTGAGTGTCTTTGGGCAGAAAGCTTCCTGGTGGAGTGGGTTGTCTTCTGGCATTAATTAGAAGAAGTGGAAAGACCAAGGAAATGGGAAGTAGAGCTGCCTCAGCCTCAAAGGGTAGGACTATGGCCTCTGGGGGTAGAACCACTGTAGCCTATTAGGTTTCAAAGTGTCAGATCTTCACCAATATGGTTCTGGAGTGTGGGGCTGCCATTCATGAGGGCCAGTGGGATGGGGCCATAGCCACTGCCCAAAAATGAGGAGGGAGGACTGTCATGACAAAGGAGCAGAGGAACGGGGTATGTCAGGTTAATGGTGTGAAGTCGTCACTCAGATTGTCTAAGAGAATCAGGCACCCAATGAAGGAGATCTGTATAGATGCCAAGATGACAAGGGGTGGAATTGTGACAGTTAAGGTTATGTGTTAACTTGGCTGGGCTTGAATTTGAGAGGTTGGGCAGCTGGTGGTGGTTTTTCCCCATGATGAGACTGGTAATCAACTCCTTGGTGGAATCTACTGTGAACAGCTGAGTAGCTGCCTTAGGGATATGGTCTGATTCCAGTATATAAAAAAAAAGCTTTAGAAAGGTCTCTGAGCTGCTTGGCACATTGGGATCCTGCATTTGGCTGAGTTATCAGTGGGTGCCCTGCTATGTTGTCTGCTGATCTTGGGACTATTTCTGGACTTGAACTAGTGGCCTGCCATGTTGCTTAATAATCTTGAGACTGTGTTATTTTACTTGTCAACCTTGGGTTTGTCCACCTCAGAAGTCAGCAGCTGCCTGAACTAAGAGAAGCCTCCAGCTTCAGTGGGCCAGGAGCAAGAGACAGAGTTGAAGCCCAAGGTCAAGAGGCCTTCACTCAGCCCCTAGAGCTGGCACTTTGGACTCAACTTATAGCCTCCTAAACTGTCAGAGTTTAAATCCCTGTTTGCTAAAGCCATCCACTTGCAGCCTATCTGTTATAGCCACACTAGAGAACCAAAACACTGATATATTCATTTTACTGACAGTCCACAGAAGAGCCAATATATATATATATATTTTTTTTTTTTTTTTTTGCCAATACTACAATTTGAATGTATCATTTCTTCTTCTGTCTTCCTTTTCATTGTCCAGCTTTTGCATGTATATGAAGTGACTTAAAAGGTCCTAGAATGATTCAGTTATCTTAATATTAAATGGTATTTTTTTTTTCTTTAAAGAAGTCTTTTGCAGATTTTCCTAATGGAATATGTTGTTTTATTTCTTGACTATTGCTTCCATCAGCATTGATTGTTGATCCAAGTTGAATGAAATCACTGATAACTTCAAATTCTTCTTCATTTATCATGTTGTTTTTATATTTTTGGATCTTCATTTGCTGATGTTGCTTCTCAGAATGAGAAGCAACTGCTGCAAACATCCATTAAAAATAAGAACTTGGAGAGTGGCAAGATGGTGTACTAGGCAGAAAGACTGCACAGACCCATTTCAACAAAGAAAAGGGAAATCAATTAACACAGACACAGAAGATACTCCTGGATCCTTGAGCCTTGAAGGGAAGGATATAGAAGTGGACTAAACCCCAACTAGCAGAAGAATTTGTGTGAAAACACCAAAAAAGGAGACAGACGGAGCTGCGATCTGGCAGCGATCCTGATGGCACAGATAACTTGGAGATTCCTGAGTGCTGGTAGGACCTAAGAATTAACCTAAAAATCACTACAGCTAGCAGGGACTGCACGGAGGACTGTGCATGGTAGCTGGGGAACAAACGGAGAAGGTGAAGAGAAAAGTGGGCTGAGCTGTGGAGTTTTGCCGGTCCAGAAGGTGCCACCATTTTGAAGGTTTCAAAAGCGGCTTCACTATTTTGGATATTTAAAGAGACAGCACTCTGGCAGATTCCTGGGGCTTAAGAACACATTCTGCTTTCCAGCAACCCCAAGGACACTCAGGACCTGCAAGACTGACAAGGTACAACATTCCTCTTGTTACTCTTATACCCCACACCCACTTGGTGAATGGAGGTGTGGCCATCCTCCATTCACACCTACCTTCTGGGCCCACAGGGATTCCATCACAGTCTCTGTGCTCAGACGGAGCCTGGGTGCCCTGCCCTGTCCTCCACTGATTATTCCCCATGATATTATTAATACTTTTGTCCTTTTTATTATTACTCTTAATCTTCCCCTTACTGGGTCCTAGTTTTCAGCATTTTTTCTTTTCCCTGTGCCTGGTTGAATTTTTTTTTTTTTTTTAATTTAAGGTTTTTTTTTTCTTTTCTTTTCCCCTTTTTTTCTCATGGTTAACCCTATTCCTTGATTTTCTTTTTGCATTTTTCCTATTTTTTTCTTCATTTATTATTCTCCTTCTCCACTTTTTTTTTTTTTTAGTTTCCTATCCAGAGATATTGCAGATTTTCTTGTTTTTTCTTCGTTTTTGTCCCTTTTCTCTTTTTTTTTTTGGTTACTGTTCCTGTGTGATTACATGGTGCATTTTTAGTCCATGGCTTTTGGTTTTTTGATGGTTATTCAATTGTAATTTGTGTCCAACTGAGTGGGAGACAATAACAGTCCCTGTAAGACACAACTACACCCACACCAACTGCAACTTCACTTACTGAATGAGAGCTACTACCTCCTTCTCCACCAATGGGCCAATGATAAAAATCCACAAAGAAGAGCCTGAATCACCCTTGGCTGCTCTTCACAAACAGGTAACAGAGATCTAAATACAACACCATGATGCCTCGGAAACAACAGACCACCACAGTCCACACAAAGAAGCAAGATAAAGTGGTAGAAACAAGGAAGCTGGATACAGACCCAGAACACATCCCTGAGGAAGAAGCAGCATTGGAGCTCTCTGATAATGAATTCAAAAGAATTATCTTTAGGTATCTTCAAAGGATTGAGAGACAGACCAAA
>NW_006921919.1:921105-924975 GCF_000298275.1 Orycteropus afer afer
GAAACCCAAGGAGGGGTCGCTATGAGTTGGGTCCGACTCGACGGCACACAACAACAACAACAACAAATTAATATATATGTAGAGGACAGTAGGATGGCCAATAACTCTCTTTATTGGGCGGCCATACCCATCACCAACCTCAGTGAGCAAATAGTGGCACCTAATGGCTGCACCCTCCTCCAGTGATTTGTCTTTAGCCCACAGGAGTAACATTGCCTGGAAAGTTCTATCTCTATCTCACCACCCAGCCACACATACAAATCCACAACAATGAATAACTGATTTTCTTCCTCCTTCCTCAGAAAAGACTTTATAGTATGACTTATGCTTCCTGTTGGGTCAGGCCAAGTCTATGCTTTGCCTGAGACCACATCTTAACTCAGTTCTCTTCCCTTCTTTATCTTCACTCTGTCCCTTAGAAAGTTTTCCTAAACAACACCCCAAACCCCACCTCAAAAAAAATCCATCAATTCCAACTCACGGAGACGGCACATGTTTTGGAGTAGAACAGTACTCCATAGGGTTTTCAATGGCTATAATCTTAAGGAAGTAGATAGCCAGGACTTTCTTCCAGAGTGTTACTGGGTAGATTCTAACCATCAACCATTTTATTAATAGTCCAGGCACTGACTTGAAAAGCATCCACTTCCTTAATATGTGCACCTGAATCCCTGTGTTAGATTCTGCTTTGTTGCTGTTGTTGTTATGTGCCATCAAGTTGGACCCAACTCATAGTGACCCCTCCTTCAGTTTCTGAGGCAGTATCACTACTGAAGTAGATTACACAACCTTCCTTCCGAGAAGTGGCTGGTGGGTTTGAACTGCCAGCCTTCTGGTTAGCAGTCAAGTTCCTTAGGCACTACTCTACCAGAGGTCCTGATTCTGCTTTAGGGAACTCAATTTAAAACAGTACACTAATTCCTTTTTCCTAGGAAAAGTTTGACATTTGACTTAATTAATTCCTGAAGTCACTCATCTGATGAAAACATTGCATCCATTTGTCAATGGTAAAAAGGAAGAAAGGTAGGCAAAATAGGAGGGATGGAAGAAGCCTGCTTCAGTTTACATGAGTGAATACTTTTTACTCCATTTCTTAGTCATAGAGATGATGCTTCAGGCCCAGGATAGTTTCCCCTGTGCAAACCCTCAAATAAATATTATTCATAACCTTCATGTCTTTTTCACAAATCACCTCCATCCGAAAGACAATTTGGAGTATCAAATTTAATGCACACTATTTTTTATAATATTTATCTGTGAATACAAATGTATGCTTTTGCTGGACCTATATTTATTTGTAAGATTCATGTGATTTTATATATTCATCTAGATTATAAACCCACTACATAATAAGCACTAAGATGCTAACTGAAATAAAATATTTCTTAGAAAATATCAGTGAAAACAGAATAATGGTTAGCTTTTATAATCTATTGAAATGAAAATAAAAACATACTTAGATGAGAATTGTATGTGCAAACTTCAATATTTTCAGAAATATTTTTTCTCTGTCTCCATTTTCTTTGTTAATGAACAAATAAAGCATCTTGTCACCTAAAATGTGACATCAAGTTGAACCCAACTCACAGCGATCCCTCCTTGGGTTTCTGAGTTGGTTTCACTACAAATTGCCCAATCTTCCTTCCAAGGAGTGGCTGGTGGGTTTGAACTGCCAGCCTTCTGGTTAGCAGTCAAGTTCCTTAGGTAAGTAAGGGACCTGAAAACAAGATATGTCATGTGAATACTTTTTCTTCACAATGCTAGAGCCAAATCTACAGAGAAGAAAGGAGGTTTGTAATGAGACATGAGTAGTTGTGAGAAAAAAAAAAAAAAAATCACAAGCAGTTTCTTGACAGAAAGACAGAGATTTAATCACCCAAAACTACTTTTGCAGCCAGTGCCAAGGCATGTTAGCTTCACCATGAGGGAGCAGGATGCCTGTCAAGCTCACAATAAAGCAAACAGAATTGCTGCCAATGTGCTGCCTATGGACACCAGATCATCATCCTCCATTTATTTTACTTCTGCACATTTGATCTTATGTTGTGTAATCTATAGAATATACCAAGTCTGTATATCACTTCAAAAAGACATCTAGGGAGAAAAGATTGTTATCAAACCTATGAGAAGGGAGAGGGGAGAAAGAAAAAAAAAAAAAAGCTACTCATCAGAATCTTGCTGCTGAGCAAGCAAAGATTTATTTTAATTATAGTTTCAAAAGGTATTATATTTTGGAGGCATATAATTATAACATTTGGATTTGTAAAGGCAATGGGATAATGAGCTTTCTATATTCTGTGTATTATAGTAGTATTTCCATAGTAAGGATGTCCCTCGAGTGAACTAAATCACTCATATTGCTATGTGACCTTGAGCAAGTGACTTCACCCCTGAGGCCATCCATAGGGAAAGCAGAACAACAGGTCTCTCCTAGCTTATTAGAGCAGCAAACAAAGTAATGTATACAAAGACCCTAGACAAAATAGCTCCTTTCTATTACATGGAGCTAGAGCAAATTCCCAGATTACCAAATATTATCTTTTGGACCAATTTACTATTCTTCATTATCATCATAACAAACTAGTTGCCATCTAGTTGATACAGACCAATGGTGATCCACGTGTGTCAGAATAGAGCTGTGCTCCGTAGGATTTTCAATGGCTTATTTTTTAGAAGTATATTCCCAGGACTTTCTTTCAAGGTGCCTCTGGACAGACTCCAACTTCCAAACATTTGGTTAGCATTTGAGTGCTTTGACCACTTGCACCATGCAGGGACTCTGCTATCATCTTAGTTGTTCAATAAATAATTTTACTAAAATAATATATCAATGATTGTGTGTTCTAATGCTCACCCATACTGGGAGAATGTGAGGCAACAAAGATAATTGGGAGAGGGCCAAAGAGGGAGATGTCACAGTGGAAAAAGGACTGATTAAGTATGCAATTTATTAATTACTCAATTGATTCATCTTGATCTATTGTTGTACCGTTGGGAATAGAATTATATGAAATTTTTGAAGGATTTAAACAATTATTTCAGAAGTTTGTACCTCTTAACCAAAAAACAAACCTAACTCACTGCCATTGAGTGGATTCCAACTCATAGCAGCCTCCACTGGGTTTCCGAGGCAGTAAATCTTTACAAAAGTAGATGTCCCCATTTTCCTTCCTCAGAGCAGCTGGTGAGTTTGAACTACCACACTTCTGGTTTGCAGTCAAATGCTTCAGGCACTATGCAACCAGGTCTGGTGGTATAGTGGTTAAGACATTTGGCTGTTAACCAGAAGGTCTGCAGTTCAAACCTCCCAGCCCTCTGAGGAAGAAAGATTGGGAAGTCTGCTTCAATAAAGATTTACAGCCTTGGAAATCCAGCAGAAGTCTCTATGAGTTAGAATCAACTCCATGGCAGTGATATTGGTTCTTACCTCTTATGTAATTATAAAATAAAATCATGAACATAGTAACAGCTACCAAGTATTTGGTTGACACTATGTACTCTCTATTAAATATATATATATATATATATATATATATATATGTATAATTATTATTATTATCATTATTCCCATAACCACTATTAGAGATAGATGCTATTATCCCATTTTCTATATTAAGAAATTCTGACTCAGAAAGTAAAATGTTTGACTCAAGGTCACTGAATTAGAATGTGATCATCCCAGATAGACATCCAGATCTGTTCAGTTTTAAAGCTTTTTTTAAAAAAAGTGAATTTTAAAACTCTTCTTGAGACCTAACCAGCAAGATGGTGGACTAGGCAGAAGGACTGCACAGACCCTCTTCAACAAAGAAAAGGGAAACCAATTAACACAGACACAGAAGATAATCTTGGACCCCTAAGCCTTGAAGG
>NW_006921919.1:927841-936622 GCF_000298275.1 Orycteropus afer afer
GCTGCCCTTCAGGTCTGGAATTGAACCCACACCTGTGGTTTCCAGCCAAACAAGGTACAGGCATGTGAGTTGAACATTTACCTCAAGTAGACGCCCGCCCTGGAGAGAACAATCATGGGAGAAGGAAGGGCTGCTTATGCACAGAGAGACAGCTCAAGGGGCAGGAGAGTATGGAGGGATGGACACTGGGAAGAGGTAACTATGGGTAGGAAGTGGGAGGGTAGCTGTTGCATTGTGGTAAACTGTGGTCAATGACATGTGACAATGTATATGTGAACTGCTGTATGGAAAGTGAATTTGCTCTGTAAATCTTCACCAAATCAAAATAAAATAATAAAAACATTAAAAATAAATAAATAAATAAAACTCTTCTTGAAAATTCTACTCTCTCCAAACTACATGACAGGAACTGTCTCTCCCTGGCTTTTTTTCCTTACCATTTGCTTACCATTTCCTAGAAGTAAATTATTGGTAACTATACATTAAGGTCACTTAACTTACAAAGATTTATTTCTAGAAACTTCTGAGTGGCCTAAAAATTTAAGATCTGCTAGGTTAGTAATGAAGCACCATAAGGTCATTCCTAAATTTTACTTGCATCTCACAATCAAAGGAGACACTATTAATTAACTTTGATCTGTGGGTACTGAACTTTAGTAACAACATTAACAACTCCTAAACTTTATTGTTGTTGTTTTTTCAGTTTCTGAAAGGAGCCTCTTGATTCCTGGATGGTAGTTCCCAAGGACCTGGGAGTTACAAGATCATATGAGACAATTCTGAATGATTCCACTAGGAGTAAGCTGTTATGTAAAAATAGCCATCTGCCATGGAATAATCTCAAGACAAAGTCATACCTGCAAATCAACTCCAGCTGTGAGCCAATATGTGTACTTCTGTAAGGTCAATTGGCATAAACTATGTACAAAAATGAGTTTGAAAATGGCTCCTCTATCTTATCTTGTATTTTATTTTCCTTTCCTTGTGCTCACTCACATCTATTGTTTAACAGCTTTATTGAGGTATAATTTACATACAATAAAACTAATTCATTTAAAATATATGGTTCATGCATAATGACAATGAATACAGTTATGACACTACAGCACCTACAAAAATAAAGAATATCATCCCTAAAGTTTCCTCAAGCTGTTCTGAGATCAATCTCACCTCCACCCCATAACCTCAGGCAACCATAATCTGTTTTCTATCACAGTGGTCCTTTCTTTCCTTTGTTGTTGTTGTTAGTTGTCATCACATCAATTTTCACTAATGGCAACCCCATGTGGGTGAAGTAGAACTACTCCATAGGGTTTTCAAGGCTGCAAGCTTTTGGACCCAGATTGACAGGTCTATCTTCTAAGGTGTCTCTGAATAAATTTAAGAATGGAAGGGAGAGAACAAAATAAATATGTAAATGAATAACCAAATTAAAGAATGTTATATATAGTAGTCATATGTGAGATTTATATTTTGAGTCATGCTCCATCAGCAAATAGAGCCCCTGAAAGCTTTACTCCGTCCATGTCATTAAGGCCAACTCTAATTTGAGGAGGCAGCTCTTCCCCAGCTGTATTTTGACAGCCTTCTGACCGGGAGTATTCATCTTCCATAGCTATATCAGAAAATGTTTCAGGGCTATTCATAAAGCTTTCCAGTAATATATCAGACAGTGTTTTACTGCTATTTATAAGGACTTCACTGGTCAATTCTTTGAGAAATGAATGGTCCCTTCCTTCATCCAAGTCTGTCTTAGTCTGGAAGCTCCACTGAAACTTGTCTACCACAGGTGACCCTGCTGGTATTTGAAATACCAGTGGCATAGCCTCCAGCTTCCCAACAACATACAAGCCACCACAGTACCAGAAACTGACAGACAAGAGGTGGCATGACTCAAAGTGGGAAGAAATAGTTGCAAAGATTAATTAATAATCAGAACATGGAATGCACAAATTATGAATGTAGGAAAATTAGAAGTTGGCAAATGAAATGGAATACATAAAGATCAGTATCCTAGGCATTGGTGAGTTGAAATACACTAGTGGTCTTGGCCATTTTCATCCAGACAGTAGTAGAATCTACTATGCCAGAAATGACTAATTGAAGAGGGATGGCATGGCATTCATCGTCACAGAAAATATTTCAAGATCTATCCTGAATTAAAATGCTGTCAGTGTTTGGAAATTATCTGACAATATAAATAATATCACACAAGTAAAATTTTACTGAAAATAATACAAAAGTTTGCAGCAGTATATTGATAGGGAACTTCCAGAAATCCAAGCTGGATTCAGAAGAGGACATAGAACGAGAGGTATCATTGCTGATGTCCGATGGATCTTGGCCGAAAGCAAAGAATACTAGAAAGATGTTTACTTGTGTTTTATTGAATATGCAAGGGCATTCGATTGTGTGGATCATAACAAATTATGGATAACACTGAGAAGAATGGGAATTCTGAAACATGAAATCGAGCTCATTAGGAACCTGCATATAGATCAGGAGACTGTCTTTGAACAGAAAAAAGGGATACTTCATGATTTAAAATCATGAAAGATGTGAATCAGGGTTATATCCTTTCACGTTACTTATTCAATATGTATGCTGAGCAAATAATCTAAGAGGGTGTATTATATGAAGAAGAACACAGCATCAGAATTGGAGGAAAACTCATTAATAAACTGTGATATGCAGATGACACAAACTTGCTTGCTGAAGGTGAAGATGAAAGGACATCAGTCTATTGATGAAGATTAAAGGAAATCAGTCTGCAGTATGTATTACATCTCAACATACCAACCCAACCAACCACTGCCATGGAGTTGGATCCAATTCATAGTGACCCCTCCTTGGGTTTCCAAGGTGGTGTCACTACAGAAGTAGATTGTCCAACCTTCCTTCTGGGGAGTGGCATACAGAAAACAAAAATCCTCACTACTGAACCAATAAACAGCAACATGATAAATGGAGAAAACATTGAAGTTGTCAAAGATTTCATATGACTTGGATCCATATACAACACCAATGGAAATAACTAGTCAATAAATCAGACAGCATATTGCACTGGGCAAATCTATTGCAAAAGATGTCTTTAAAATGCTGAGGAGCAAAGACATCTCTTTGAGTACTATGGTGCACCTAACCCAAGCCCTGGTATTTTCAATAGCCTCCTATGCATGAGAAAGCTGAAAAATGAATAAGGAAGACCAAAGAAGAGTTGATACTTTTGAGTTCTGGTGTTGGCAAAGAATAATGAAAGTACCATGGACTGCCAGAAGAACAAACAGATCTGTTTTGGAAGAAGTTTAGCCCAAATCCTCCTTGGAAACAAGAATGGCCAAATTTCTCATCTATTTTGATCATCTTGTCAGAAGGGACCACTCGCCAAAGAAGGATATGATGCTTGGTAAAGTGTAAGGTCAGAAAAAAAAAAAAGGGGGGGATGGCCCTCAATGAGATGGATTGACACAGTGACTGCAAAGATGGGCTCAGATATAGCAAAGCTTGTAAGGATGACACATGACCAGGCATTGTTTTGTTCTGTTGTACATAGGGTTAATATGAGTCAGAGCTGACTGATGGCACTAAACAACAACAACAAGGAAGACCAGTTAAAACTGTTATTATTCAAATTTACACACCAACCACCAAAGCCAAAGATGAGGAAATTGAAGATTTTTACCAATTTCCAGTCTGAAATTGACCACATATCCAATCAAGATGTATTGATTAGTACTGGTGATTGGAATGTGAAAGCTGGAAAATATGGCCTTGGTGATAGAAATGACATCAGAGATCACATGATAGAATTTTGCAAGACCAATAACTTATTCATTGCAAAAACATTTTTTTCAACAACATAAACAATGGCTATACATGTGGTCTGCTTCCAGTATATAAGAAGAAACTTTGGGAATGGTCTGTAACCTTTTGGCATGCTTGGACCCTGCATGTAACCATGTCTTCATTTAGCAGTCTGCCATGTTTTCTGCTGATCACTGTACTTGAACTAGTGGCCTGCTGTGTTGTTTTGTATTATTGGGACTGGGTCATTTTATTTATCAACCTTGGGCTTGTTAGCCTCAGCTGCTGGCAACTGCTGGAGTGAAAAGACACCTCTAACTCCAGTGGGCTTGAAACAAGAGGCAGAGCGGAAGCCCAACCTCAAGGGGCTTTCACTGAGCCCTTAGTCCTGGCACTTTGAACTTGGACTTGCTATGAATTGGAATCAACATGATGGCAGTAAGTTTGGAGTCTTGGGTTTTCCTGAAAAAACACTCCATAAGATAGGGAGAGAATAAATTGTCATCAACATGATTAAGGACATCTATGAAAAACAACAACCAACACATTATACTCAGTGGAGAAAGACTAAGAGTTTTCCCCTTGCAAACAAGAACAACACAAGATTATCCTCTATCACCACTTCTCCTTAATATTGTACTAGAAATTTTAGCAAGAGAAATAAGGCAAGGGAAAAAAAAAAAAAAAGTAGATTGAAAAGGAAGAAGTAAAGTTATCTCTATCTGCAGATGGCACAATCCTATATAGAGAAAATCCACCCCCCCAAAAAAAAAAATCTGCAAATAAGCTTCTAGAATTAATAGAATATTAAGCAGAATTTGGGGGTACAAGATCAATACAAAAATTAAGTTGAATTTTCATAAAATAACAAGGAGACATTTTAAAAGAAAATAATTCCATTTACAATAGCACTTAACAGAATAAAATACTTAGGAATAAAACTTTCCAGGGATGTAAAAGGCTTATTATATATTATTTATTGTTATTATGTGCCATCAAGTCGGACCCTACTCATAGCAACCCCTCCTTGGGTTTCTGAGACAGTATCACTACGGAAGTAGATTGCCCCATCTTCCTTCCAAGGAGTGGCTGGTGGGTTTGAACCGCCAGCCTTCTGGTTAACAGTCAAGTGCCTTTAGACACTACACTACCAGAGCTCCTGTAAAAAGCTTATACAATGAAAACTATAAAACACTGCTGCAAGGACTATAAAATAGACCTAAATAAATTAGAAGACATTCTGTACTCATGGATAGGAAGATTTAATAGTGTCAAAATATAATTACTTCCCAAAATGATATAAAGATTCAACACAATTCCAATCAACAGTCCAAAAGTGTTTATTAAAGAAATGGAAAAACTAATCCTCAATTTTATGTGGAAGTCAAAAGACATTAAATTTTCAAAACGGTTTCAAAGAATGACAAAGAAGGAAGCCTCACAATTCCCAATTTAAATAAAAACTATGAAGCTACGTAATGAAAACAGCCTGGTACTGTTTTAATGATAGAAACATACACAAATGGAATAGAGCTGAGAAAACCAAAACCAAACCTATTGCCAGCAATCTGTTCCAACTCATTGTAATCTATAGGACAGAGTAGAGCTACTCTGTATGGTTTCTAAGGCTGTAAATCTTTGTGGAAGCAGAATGCTTCATCCTTCTCCTGCAGAGTGTCTGGGGGGTTCAAACTGCAAACTTTTGATTAGCAGCCTAATGCTTTAACCACTGTTTAACCAGTCCCTAGAAATAAATCTATACATCTATGGTCAATTGATTTTCAACAAGTATAATAAACCTGTTAAATGCTGTGGTGCTTAAGATTGTGTGTCAACTTGGCAGGACCATGATTCCCAGTGGTTTGGCAAATATGTTAGTCATCCTCCATGATGAGATCTGATTTAATGTAATTATATCTATGACAAGATCTTCTATGAACAGCCAATCAGTGGAAATGGAATTTCTTCAGGATTTGTCCTGAATCTAATACATAAAGATATTCTAGCAAAACTCTTTGCTTTTTGCTTGACCTGGATCCTACATCTAATGCCTCATCATCTGACCTCTGGTTCTTTGAATTTGAGCCAGAGGCCTGTCATATTACCTATTAATCTTTGGATTTCTTAGCCTCCACAGCTTGTGAGCCAGCAGCTTGTCATCTGATTATGGGCTCGTCAGTCCCTGCATCTACATGACTCAGGAGAAGCCCCAGCCTGATATGTGACCCATGGACTTGAACTTACTAGCCTCTACAACCATATGAGCCATTTTCTTGAAATAAAGTTCTACATATACATATATAAGCATCACTGGTTTTGCTTCCTGGAGAACCCACCCTAAGACAAATATGGAAGGAACAGCCTCTTTAACAAGTGTTGCTGGGAAAATTGGATTTACACA
Source organism: Orycteropus afer afer (assembly GCF_000298275.1). Taxonomy (NCBI): domain Eukaryota; kingdom Metazoa; phylum Chordata; class Mammalia; order Tubulidentata; family Orycteropodidae; genus Orycteropus; species Orycteropus afer. Next base: position 934,047 of record NW_006921919.1, read on the forward strand.
TTAAAAAAAAAAAATGAAGTATAGTCCATATCTCACATTATAAACAAAAACTAATTGAAAAGGAATGAAGGACCTAAAAGTTAAATTTGAAAGCATAAAGTTCTTAAAGAAAATGCAGGGGCAATGCTATGGGACATTGCTTTTTTAAATGATAGATTATGAAATAAACAACAAATACACAAGCAGCAGAACACAAAACAGATAATTGGGACCTCATAAAATTTACTTATTTTCTTCAAAAGAGTAAAAAGAAAATCTATGGACTAGGAAAAAAAAAAACTTTGGAGATCATATGTCCAATGAAGGTCAACTATCCAAAATACATGTAAAACTTCTACAATGTAACAACAAAAAGACAAATTACCCAATCAAAAAATGGTCAAAGGATATGAACACCAAAGAGGATATTTCAAGTGGCCAACAATACATGAAAAGTTGCTCAACATCTTTTGTTGTTAACCCACTGCTGTTGAGTTGTTGCCAACTCATAATGACCCTATAGGACAGAGAACGACTTCATGGAGTTCCCAAGGCTGTAAATCTTTATGGAAGCAGATCACCTTATCTTTCTTCCACAGAGTGGTTGGTATATTCAAACAGCTGAAATGTTGGCTATGAGCTGAATGCTTTAACCACTGTACCACCAGAGCACTTCATTAGCCATTAGAAAGGTGCAAATTAAAACTTCTATGAGATACCATCTCACTCCTACTGGAATGGTAATGATAAAAAAGAAAAAGAGAAAATAACAAATTTTGAAGAACACACAGGGATATAAGAACTCATTCATTGTTGCTGGAATGTAAAATAGCACAAACATTGTGGAAAATAGTATAGCACTTCCTCAAAAACAAAAAATAGAATTACTATATGATCCAAAAATTACACTCTTGTATATGTACACTAAACCAAAACCAAACCAAACCCACTGCCATCAAATTGATTCCGATTCATAGGAACCCTCATTGGGTTTCCAAGGTGGTGAATCTTTGCTATACATTGCCCTATCTTCCTCCCATAGACTGGCTGGTGTGTTTGAATCCCCAACCTTATGATTAGCAGTCAAAAATCTTAGGTACTATACCACCAGAGCTCCTTTGTATATACACTAGAGACTTAAAAGTAGCAACGCAAACAAACATATGCACACCTATGTACATGGGAGCTCTGGTGGTGTGGTGCCTAAGGCATTTGACTGCTAACCGGAAGGCTGGCGGTTCACACTCCCCAGTCACTTCTCGGAAAGAAGGTTGGGCAATCTACTTCTGTAGTGATACCGCCTCAGAAACCCAAGGAGGGGTCACTATGGGTGGGATCTGACTCGATGGCAATGAGTTTGGTTTTTGAATTACATGGCAGCTCTATTCATCATAGCAAAAAAGATGGAAACAACCTAAGTACATATCAACAGATGACTGGATTACCAAAATTTTGTACATACATACAGTGGAATACTACTCAGACATATAGAGAAATAAAGTCCTGATGCCTGCTACATGAATGAATCTTGAACACATTATGCTGAGTGAAGTAATTCAATCACAAAATACAAATAATGCATGGCTTCAGTTATGTGAAACGATAAGGATATGTAAATATACAGAGACCAACAATTATTAGTCACTACTAGGACAAGAAGAGAGAGGGAGAAGTTATCACTCTCTGAGAAGAAGTGAGTATATTTCTAAGATGATAGGAAAATTATCATCAATTAAAGGTAATGGTTATACAAATTGACTGATACAACTGATAATACTAAGCTGTACACCATAAAAAAAGTGAAATGAAAAATATTGGGTTATATTATAATTTTATAACATCAGCAGAAACTAAGTAAAGAAAGTGGCTGTAGTTGCTGATACTCTTGTGTGCTATTGAGTGCATTCCAAGTCTTAGCATCCAAATAGGACAGAGTAGAACTGCTGCATAGCATTTCCTAAGTGTAACCCTTTCTTTTTTTTTTTTAATTGTGCTTTAAGTGCAAATTTACAGAGCAGAGTTTGTTTTACATTCAACATTTCACGTACACTTGGTTTCACTCCCCAGTTACCATCCCCAACCCTAACCCACTCTGCTCCTTTCCCTTCCCAGTACTTCCCATCTCCCATGTCCCTCATAGTTTCGCACTCCTGTGTGTCCTGCATTTCCTCCATGTGAATGTTGCCCCTCTGGTGCCCTGTGGTCAATTGCTACAAGCAATGCATCTCCATAGAGTTTGTGGGTGCATCACCCTGAGTTGAGTGGTCTGCGTGTATGGACTTGTTTACTATTGGGCTGAGAGTCAGCCTCTGGGAGTGAGTTTTATTCCAGGCCTGAGTGTGTCCCAGGAAAATAGTACTGGGGGTCCCACCAGATTCCATCTGACCAGCCATTCTTGTCATTATTGTGTTTTTTGGATTTTGTTCTATGTTTTTCCTCCCACTCTATCTAGGATCTACAGTTTTGATCCTTTCCTGACTGGCTGGCATTGGTAGCCGGACACCATCTAGTTCTTCTTGTCTCGAGGTCCATCGTGTCTTAGGACTGATTGTTTCCAAATGTCCTCGGTTTTTTGCACTCTTCTTCGCTTCTGACAT
>NW_006921919.1:939212-942330 GCF_000298275.1 Orycteropus afer afer
AGTTGATGCTTTTGAGTTGTGGTGCTGGCGAAGAATGCTGAAAATACCACGGACTGCTAAAAGAACTAACAGATCTGTCCTGGAGGAAGTGCACCCGAAATGCTCCTTGGAAGCCAGAATGGCCAGACTTCGTCTCACCTACTTCAGTCATGTTTTCAGAGGGGACCATTCCCTGGAGAAGGATGTCATGCTTGGTAGGGTGGAGGGTCGACGAAAGAGGGGAAAGCCTTCCAGGAGATGGATTGACACAGTGGCTGCGATGATGGGCTCAAGTATAGCAGGGATCATGGAGCTGGCGCAGGATCAGGCAGTCTTTTGTTCTGCTGTGCATGGGGTTGTGATGAGTTGGAAATGACTCGATGGCACCTAACAACATCAACAACAAACCACAATGTTTGGCTGTCTATGAAGGGTTACCCTACATCTGTCTTCTGTTGTTTCTGTAAGGATTGAGGGTATTTTGTATCACTGGTATCTTTGCAAGATTAGCCTCAGCTATATCAATCCTTGATACAGATATAGGATACAGATAATCCTAGAATAAAATCCTGTTAACTGACCCCTATCTTCTCAGATGTTTATGTGTGTATCTGTAGCCTGGTGTTTGATATTAATAGTAATGCAGTATTGTAGATATACTGGTATTAGCCTCTGCCATCTATATCTTATGTGCACAATTCAATGTCATCCCTTTCCCCAATGTTATCATGATGGTCACAGACTCCTTCCATACCATCCGTCCCCTTGCCTACCTTAGAGTGTGGCCCCCAACTATCCCAGAGTTATTCTCTCCCCTTCCTTCCTCACCCTAGTAACCTACAAAATGAGTTCCCTTCCTAAGAAAACCATTCCTTGTCTTCTTACAGTAATGGGCTCATACAATATTTGTCCTTTTGTGACTGACTTATTCCACTTAGCATAATGTCCTCCAGTCTAATCCACATTGGAGATGATTCACATATTCTTCCTTATTCTTTAATGTAGCATAGTATTCCATTGGGTGAATGTATCATAATTTGGTTGTTCATTAATCTGTTGATGGGCATTTAGGTTGCTTCTATCTCTTTGCCATAGCGAATTGTGCTGTGATGAACACAGGTGTGCATATGTCTGTTCATGTCCTGTCTTTCACTTCTTTAGGATATATTCCAAGTAATGAAATGGCTGGGTCAAATGGTATTTCTATTTTCAGTTTTTTAAAGAAATGCCATATCATTTGACACAATGGTTGTACCATTTTACAATCCCACCAGCATTGTATAAGGGTTCCAAACTCTCCACAACCTTGCCAACGTTTGTTATTTTCTGCCCTGTTGAACTTTGCTATTATTGCTGGGGTGAGATAATATCTCATCGTTGTTTTGATTTGCATCCCTCTAGGAGCTCTGGTAGCATAGTGCCTAGGCACTTGACTGCTAATCAGAGGCTGGTGGTTCAAACCCACCAGCCATTCCTCGGAAGGAAGATGGGGCAATCTACTTCCATAGTGATACTGCCTTGGAAAACCAAGGAGGGTTTGCTCTGAGTCAAATCCGACTCAATGGCACATAACAGCAACAACAACAATGACTAAAGATTGTGAGCAATTCCTCATATGTTTGTTGGCTGCAAGCATATCATCTTTAGCGAAGTGTCTGTTCATATCCCTTGCCCATTTTTGAATTGGGTTGTTTGTCTTTTTGGTGTTGAGGTGTTGAAGTTTTCTACAGATTTTGGAGACAAGTCATTTGTCAGATATGTCATAGGCAAATATTTTCTCCCAATCTGTAGGTTCTCTTTTTACCCTTTTGATGAAGTCTTTCAACGCACATAAAAATTTAATTTTTAAAAGGTCCCAGTCATCTAGCTTCTCTTTGACCTTCTGTGCATTCTGGGTTATGTTTGATAGTCTATTTATGCCATAGATTAGGGCTCCTAGATTTGCCCCTATTTTATTTTTCAAGAATTTTTTTAGTTTTGCATTTTACATTTAAGTCTTTGATCCAACTTGAGTTTCTTTTTGCATACAGGGTGAGGTATTGGTCTTGTTTCATTTTTCTGCAAGTGGATATCCAATTTTGCCAGCACCATTTGTTAAAGAGGTCTTTAACCATTTGTTAAAGAGGTCTTTATCAAAGATTAGCTGTCCATAGATGGATGGGTCTATTTCTGGGCTTTCAATTCTGTTCCATTGGTCTATCTGTCTATCATTGTACCAATACCATGTTGTTTGGACTACTGTGGCTGTATAATAGGTTTTAAGATCTGGGAGTGTGAGACCTCCCACTTTGCTCCTCTTCAGTAGTGCTCTGCTTATCCGACATCTCCTTCCTTTCCATATGAAGTTAGTAAGTGGTCTTTCCATGTCCTTAAAAAATTTTGTTGGTATCAGGATTGGGATTGCATTGAGTGTGTAGATTGCTTTAGGTAGTATTGACATTATCACAGTATTCAGTCTACCTATCCATGAACAAGGAGCTCTGGTAGCACAGTGCCTAAGGCACTTGACTGCTAACCAGAAGGCTGGCAGTTCAAACCCACCAGCCACTCCTTGGAAAGAAGGTTGGGCAATCTACTTCTTTAGTGATAGTACCTTTGAAACCCAAGGAGCGGTCGTTATGAGTCAGGTCTGACTACAGCACATAACAACAACATCCATGAACAAGGCAGGTTCTTCTATTTATGTAGATCCCTTGTTGTCTCCTGTAGTAATGTTTTATACTTTTCTTTGTATAGGTGTTTGTTTTGTTTTTTTTTGTTTTTTGTTTTTTGTTTTTTTGCCTCTGATAAGATTTATTCCTAGATATTTTATCTTTTTAGTAGCTATTGTAAATGATATTGGTTTCCTTAATTCCTTTTTAGAGGTCTCTTTTTTGGTGTAGAGGAATCCAACTGATTTTTGTATGTTGACCTTGTATCCTGCCACTTTGTTGAACCTCTCTATTAGTTCCAGTAGTTTTTTTACTGAGTTTCTTGGGTTTTCTATGTATGTTGTTGTTGTTGTTAAGTGCCGTCGAGTCGTTTCCGACTCGTAGCGACCCCATGCACAGCAGAACGAAACTCTGCCCGATCCCGCACCAGCCCCACAATCCCTGCTATACTCGAGCCCATCATCACAGCCACTGTATCAATCCATCTC
>NW_006921919.1:944150-974973 GCF_000298275.1 Orycteropus afer afer
CCCTGGTTTTGGTATTAGTGCTATACTTGCTTCATAAAATAAATTTGAGGGTATTCCATTTTTTTTCTATGCTCTGGAATTTAAGCTGTAATCTTTATGGAAGCAGATTGCAGCATCTTTTCTCTTGCAGAATGGCTAGTGGGTTCAAAGATAACCTTTCAGTTAGCAGCCAAATGCTTAACCTTTGCATATTCACAGCTCCTTGCTTATACTGTTACATACAACCAAACACTTCATGGAATATTTCTCTTAGTTCAAAGGTTCAGAGTTATGACTTCAGGGGACTGTCCAATCAATTTCCTGATATTATTTTAGAATTTCTGTTCTACCCCTAATTCAAAGTAGTGACTGGGTTCTTAAACGTTTGCAAGTAACTATCCAAATTGCAACAATTGGTCCCCATTCACTTGGAGCAGAGAGTAAAACACAGGAATCAGAGAAGGAACTTGACTGTAGATCTAACTGCATTACTAATGCTTCCTTTACTATGAGACCAACAGAACTGGATGGTGCCCAACTATTATTACTGAGTGTTTTGATCAATGTCTCTATAAATAAATCTTGAACAAAAGGTGGGAAATGTAGAATAGAATTTCAAATTGTTACAGAATCAAGACTTATCAGACCCTCTGAAATTGGAGGAGCCCCAAAATATATTGCCCTGAGAAAATCTGTAAACCTTGAACAAAAACTATCACCAGAATTCATCTTTAAACTAAACAACAGTTTAGCCAAATTAATAAAGCCTGTGCACATTGAGGACTTCACTCTTCTAAAGGAAGAACTTTCGATATGAGATCAAATTGACAACAAACCAAAAAAAAAAGCCCACTCCCATTGAGTAGATTCTGACTCATAGCAACATCCATTGATTTTCCAAGTTGCTAAATCTTTACAGAAGTAGATTGCCCAGTCTTGCTTCCACGGAGTGGCTGGTAGGTTAAACCACCAACCTTCTGGTTAACAGTCAAATGCCTTAGGCATTGTACTACCAGAGTTCCTTAAATTGACAATAGTAGGTTTAAAACATGAGAAATTTGTTGTTGCTGTTGCTAGGTACTGTCAAGTCATTTCTGACTCATTGTGGCCTTCTGGATAACAGAACAACACACTGCCCAGTCTTGCACAGTCCACTTAATTGCTGCTATACTTGAGCCCTTTATTTCAGCCACTGTCAATCAATCTCATGAAGGTCTTCTTCTTTTTCACTGAACCTCTCCTTTTCCAAGCATGATATCCTTCTCCAAGGGCTGGTTCCTTCTGATAACATTAGCAAAGTGTGAGAGACAAAGTCTCACCATTCTTGCTCCTAAGGAGCATTCTGGCTGTACTTCATTGAAAACAGATTGGTTCATTCTTCTGGTAGTCCTTTGTATGTATATTCAATATTCTTCTCTCACACTATAATTCAAGTACAGTAATTCTTGTTCAGTCTTCCTTATGCATTGTCTAGCTTTCACATGCATATAAGGAAATTGTAAATACCTTAGCTTGTGTCAGGCTTGGGACTTCAAAGTGACATTTTTGCTCCTTAACATTTTAAAGAGGTCTTTTGCAGCAGATTTACCCAGTGCAATACCTTATTTGATTTTTTGACTACTGCTCCCATGGGTGTTGATTGTGGATCTAAGTAAAACGAAACCTCTGACAATTCAGTCTTGTCTCCATTTATCAAAATGTAGCTTATTAGTTCAGTTGTGCTGATTTTTGTGTTCTTTAGGTTGATTTGTAATCCATATCGAAGGCTGTAGTCTTTGATCCTCATCAGTGCTTCAAATCTTCACTTTCAGCAAGCAAGGTTGTGACATATGAATATCCCAGGATGTTCATTATCCTTCCTCCAATCCTGATATCATTTTCTTCTTCATATTGTCCAGATTCTCAGATTATTTTCTCAGTACACAGATTGAATAAATATGGTGAAAAGAAACAATTCTAGTACATACTTTTCCTGTTTTAAACCACACATCCTTGTTCTATATGAATGACTTTTTTGTCTATGTATAGATTCTTCATGAGCACAATTAAGTGTCCTGAATTGCTATTCTTCACAATGTTATCCATAATTTGTTATGATCCATACAGTGGAATGCCATTGCATAGACAATAAAACACAAGTAAACATATTTCTAGTTTTCTCTGCTTTGAGCCAAGAGCCACCTGACATCAGCAATGATATCCCTCATTCCATGTCCTCCTTAGACTCTAGCTTGAATTTCTGGCAGTTTCTTGTCTATGTACTGCTGCAACTGTTTTCTGGTTTTTTTTTTTGTTTTGTTTTTGTTTTTAATTCTCAGCAAAATTATACTTATTTATGATTTAATAATAATGTTCAATAATTTTGACATTCTGTTGGATCACCTTTCTTTTGAGAATGAGCACAGATGTGGATCTCTTCACTTGACTGGCTAGATAGCTCTATTGCAAATTTCTTGGCAAAGACATGTAAGTGATTCTAGCATTCCATCTGTTTGTTGAAACATCTCAATGGGTATTCCATCAATACTTGGAGCTTTGTTTTTCACCAATGCCTTCAATGCAGCTTGAACTTCTTCTTTCAGTACCATTGGTTCTTGATCATATGCCACCTCTTGAAATGGTTGAACATTGACCATTTATTTGGTACAGTGACTCTGTATATTCTCTCCACAGAAGAAGTTTAGAGAGTAGTAAATATAAATCAATGAAGGTGAAACAATATGGGTAGGGAAGGCAAGAATGGTGACATGACATGAAAAATGTAACCAAAGCCACTGACTTGTACATGTAGAAATTGTTGAATGGGTATATGTTCTGCAGTGTATATTTATGAAAAAAAAAAAAAAAAGTTGTTTTTTTTTTTTAAATGCTGTTTAAAAATCCTTCCAAGTTTTTTTCCACCTTTTTTAGAGAATCTTTGTTAAGGAAATATATCTTAATCAGGAGTGTGTGACAATGAATCATTACTCATTTGGGCTGGAGGTTGAGGGTTAAAGAGCTGTTGTGTGTGTTTGCAAGTGCCAACTCTTTCCTAATATATCTTAATCTTATATATTAAGAGTACTTTCACCTGAACAGAAACCAAAGAATGTACTGATTACATAATACTCTTAAGATTATTTCTGAGTAAAATTCCTTGTTCTGTGTCAACAACAAATACTTATTTGGAGCTATTTCTCTTGATATGGATAAAGTTTATCACTCTGAGAACTAGAGCACTTTCACAAATATTTCTGTGTTTCTGTGAAGAAATATGAGGCACAAAGACAGTAAAAGTTTTAATTATGTAAAATCACAACAATATCAGAGACAGCTCTAGAAGGTTGACTATTTGGGTGATGGAAGGATGGTAGGGATTGAGAAAGAATGTGTCTCAGAGTTATTTCCTATCCTAGCTTTATTTCAATATGGTATGTTTATTTGCAGAGGATTGGGTGGCACTAATGGAGATTATATAGGAGCAGAGTTACACTTTGAATGCCATTTATTAAAAGTCATCCATCAAAACCATTCAATATCTTTTCCCTTTGAATTTCATATCTGTAGAAATTATTATCTACTGATAATTATTATCTGCAAAATATATTATCTGTAAAGAACTGCACACTCTATTTCATTTGAGTCCCTCATATTCTGGTTTCAGACACATAACCCATGCTCATCAAATGATTACAAGCTAACCAACATTATTTTTTAACTGTCTCTCTCTCTCTCTCTCTCTCTCTCTCTCTCTCTATATATATATATATATACATATATATATATATAAACATTGAAGTTGAAGTGCAGTGTACAGAACAATGCAAAACACTGCACATGTGGTTTTTGGATCAAAAAGTTAAAATATGATTGACTTGACTACCAAGGATAATGACAGCATGAAAACTAGAAGCCCAACATCAATCCACCAATCAGTATTTTCAAATTATTATTATTTGGTTTAAAAAATATTTTTAACACCATGCTCATGTTAAAGAATTTTTTTTCTAATCTAGAGTCCAAACTAAAGTTTCATCCACAAAGTTTATACACATGAAGAGATAATGCTTCATGACTAGAACTTGTGTTGTAAATGTTAATACATACTACTCTTTAGCATCTCCCTTTTTTAATAATATAATCAGGGTTATCCTTATTTTAAAAATTTGGCTTCATAATTTTTAAAAACAGTATTTACTGTTTATGTTTAAAAATATTTATGCTATTTTTAAATTTGATCCCCATTGCCAAATTTAAAGTGGTCAACAACATTATAAAACTGAAAGTGTATGGAAAATTAAAACAGCATCAATATATTAATAGATTAGGGATATCTGTTAAGAATTCACTTAAAATAATTAAATAAAAGTCCCACCTCCTAATGAGGTTTCAAAACAGTTATTTATACACTTATTTATTTATTTATTGTTATAATCACAAGGCAAATCTCAGCAAGATATAGTTTTTCTGATTGTTCTCTGCCCTGAAAAGTTTCACTGTTTTCATTCAAATAGGCAGTGAGGCCCTTAAAACACCAGCACCAAGGATAGGTAGCTGTTCTGTGGAAATATTTTGTAACTTTCTCAAGAAAAGTGCAAGAACAACTGTAGTGAAGGAAGAAAATTCTGTGCATCCATAGCTGACTGATTTAGTTGGGTATTTATGTGGCCTTGGGTTAAAAGAAAATAGATTTAGAAAAAAAGAATACGCCATAGACTTTAATTATATCTTTGCCAACTATACCATGGGTAAGAACTATAAAAGTTTATCATCTGATAAATTTTCCCCTTTCACTGAAGTGTAAACCCAGCTTTAACAGCTATTGTGTTCTAAGCTATTGGCTCCTAACTGTTAGAAAGCAAAGAAAGTGCAGGCAGAGGCACAATGTTTTGCATATGGCACAACCTATGCGTTCCAGCAAATTTGTGTTTGCCAAGAACCATCCTCCAGTGGAGGGCAATGCCTACTAAACACAGCCTGACAACATCTGTAACTTTCCACTTAATGCTTCCTGTAACAGTGTCAATGTCTCATCTACAAGTACATGGCTTAATAAAATGAGAGCTGGCATTAAAACTTGAGGCATAGGAAAATCCAAAATTAATTAAAATAACACTAGTTACATAAGCTGGTCTGTTTTCCTTCACCATTTATGATGATAGATGGATGGAAGGCCATGCCAGAATATATACTTGGGAAATAATATATCAAGCTTAGAAATGCATTCAGTCATTCTACAAACTTTTTGAAAGCCTCTTATGATACCTGGCATAGTGATATATACTAGGAAAATTATTCTGGTAATATACTCTGTAGAAAGGAAAACAAAATTCACTGATGGTCCTCATGAATATTTAATGTCATGGTATCATACTGTAATCAACCAAAGAAGACATAGGTTGATGTTCAACTAAAAAATAATAATAATAATAATAACAATTACCTCCATCTGTTAAATGATCACTAGTCCATATTGTGCTAGAAAAGAAAAAAAAATATTGTCATTGAGTTTCTTCTGACTTAGTGAACCTATCAGACAGACTCTGGTAGCATAGTGGCTAAAGCACTTGACTGCTAACCAGAAGGCTGGCAGTTCAAACCCACCAGCCACTCCTCAGAAGGAAGGTTGGGCAATCCTACTTCCATAGTGATACTGCCTTGGAAACCCAAGGAGGGGTCGCTATGAGTTGGGGCCGACTCGACGGCACATAACAACAAAAACAACAACATCAGACAGACTAGACCTACTCTATAAGTTTGTCAAGGCTATAATCTTTACAGAAGCAGACTGCCATATCTTTATCCTGCAGAGCAGTTCGTAGGTTCAAACTATCAATCTTTTGATTAGAAGTCAAGCACCTAACCACTGTACCACAAGGGCTTCTTTAAACAGTGTCCTAAATATTATCAATTTAATCTTTATGAAACAGCATTTTGATTCCACAACAAACAAAGTAATTCCACAATAGCACCTCAAGTCACTCTTTTGACAAGGTTAACATATCCCCAAAATAACTTTATTTTCTGATGCCCTGATACCCTCACATCTCCTGGTATTTAAACAAGCACACATAATTCCTGTTTGATCTCCCAATTCATCCCTGAAGGGGGAGCTATACACTGTATCTTATAATTGTTGTAAAACTATTATCTCCCATGAAGATAATGTAGAGGATGATCATGTTGTGAAAACTGTAATGAAAATTCACAGCTGCATATTGGTATGGAGCTGTACATGTCATCCCTTGAATTAAGAAAGAGATATTTTTATTATGCTCAATTGTTAAAAAGGAAGGACAAAGAATATGTGAGCATAAAAGGAGAGCATCATACCAAGATAGGTCAGACTCCAAAGTACTGCAACCCTGTGATGATAAAGCTTTTGATGTGACCAACATGGCTTGTCCAGCTAAATGCTATGATGATTCCTCAGAGATATGGGTCTCTCAGGTCATTTTCCACTTGTACTGGCATTGGTGCCATTCATTTCCTTACATTAGAGGCTCAGTGACTTCTCAATGAATTACAGGCAGTTTGCAGAAATGGTACACCAACTGAACCATCTCCACTAGTTGTCTCTCACACTCAACACATTGTGCTCATCATTCTGGAAACCAAGTACTCAGTACCATTGTTCATGGTCACGTATCCCAGCTCTGCTAGAATGGGGATGTGAGTGAGATTAGTTACGTGAAACATCCTATATGCTCTGGAAAAGGCACAAAGTATGGTTCAGAGCACGTTACTGTTCTCCGTCAATAAGCAAATTAAAAGTCATTCACGATAGTGTATAAAGCTATGGAACGGTATTCACAGATACGGGAAATGATGGACGACATGTGGACAAGAGGGACAATCCTTTCTTTGAGAAGATGAGAATCTGTCTAGGGCTTCTCAGGCCTGTGAAAAGGTTTCAAACTGAATTTTCTTTAAAAAAAAAAATACCATTAAGTCAATTCTGACTCCTGCCTGCCTCATGTGGGTCAGAGTAGCACAGTGCTCCATAAGGTTTCAGTGACTTATTATTGGAAACAGATGGACAGACCTTTCTTCTAAGATGCCTCTAAGTGTACATGAACCAACTTTTTCATTGAGCATGTTAACTATTTGCATATCCTAGGGAAATTCTTGACAATAGATAATAGTCAACTATTCATTTCCACCAAGAAATACCACATACTCTCTGTTTATGGGGTCATAAAATTCAGGAAAGTGATTTTTAAACTGTGATGCAAAGTGCTGTGGGGATCTAAGAAGGTTTTGCATGGACAAGCCATCAGGAAATTATCAGGATATGGAGGTGGTATTGAGACAAAGTGTGTTTAGGTCTTCTATTCCTGTCTCCAACAGAGCACCTCCACTATATATGTTTTATAGATTGGGGTTTCACATTTAAGGGAAAAAGAAATAAGTTTAAATTGTTTAAACCACTGGCTTTGAGACAATGTTATCAGAAAGAATCTAGGAAATAAAAATGTAAAATCTTTCAATACATATTTTGTTAAAATGTTCTGCATACCATTTAGTACAATGAGTCATTCCAGCTATTCCTAACATCTTATTTATAAATATCATGACAGCTGTAGTTTTGTACAAGTTATATAAGTTTATCTGTTATAGAAAAAGAGATAAAACCAATCTTTCTCCTCCAGGAGATTGTAACATATGGGGGTTACTCTTCATTTTGGGTTATGTGTCCTAGTAGAAAAATGTGAGGGTAAGGAGGGAGTTAAGGGAAGATATGAGTTGGTTTAAATGTCTGAAGTTCAGTGAATTACGTAATATGGCCCTTATAGCCATGCATGATCTTGTAACTCCCACAAAACTATTGGGTGGGATTATACAAATAAGGTGCATGCAGGTATAGAATAGTCTGTTAATGAAAATAAGGTGCATGGAACGTTTGCAGGAGTAGAACTATACAAATAAGGTGTATGGAATCCTAGTGAGGGATTGTTTAGTTCTGCCATGCTGCTAGGCTTAAATGAGCCAATCCTAGTAGTCAAAAAGTATATTCACAATCATCAAGAAGAACTAGACACAGAGTGCATCCTTTGGGCCCAGGGTCCCTGGAAGGAGAATCTTCTAGACACAGGAGACAGCTCTAATACCAGAGAAGACACAGATGACAAGAAGTAACAGCATGCATGGCAGTATTCAGTGGAAGAGAAACAGTGGCAGGAAAACCAAAGGCTTGGTGCAAGGAGCATGGTAGGGCTTCCTGGTCCATGTAGGAAGGTGGCTACAGTGGGTATGCTGACCTAGGATCAAGAAAGCTGAGCACCTTCAGGCAGGAGGCTTACTGGCAGTATAGAGTGCTTCTGGGCACTTGTCAAAAGAGCTAAAGGAACTTACTGACCACGGAGCAAAAGACCTAAACATCTTTGGACAGGAGCCTTCCTGCTAGAGTGAAGTACCTCTAGGCACTTATCAGCAGAGCTAAAGAGATTTCTAACACTTGCCTGAACAGGGCATAGGCCACACTAAGTGACAAGGGCTTAGAGAGAAGCCTACCCATAGTCATGGCTGAGAAGAAGCTGTCCTGATCAAAAAACTATATTGTGAGTCATACCTGATGCTGAATTGAAAATTTTTATTTCCCTAATAAATTCCATAACTGTGACTATTGTCCATAAGTTCTTTGAACTTACAAATTATTGAACCTAGCAAAGTAGAGAGTGCCATGAGAGGGAATGCTGGTGTCAGAATTAGTTAAAAAAAAAAAAAAGTTGGAGAGTGCAGGTATGTCTGACCTCCACCTCATAGGAGTCAGCTTTAGGCAGAGGTTGATCTTAATTCTTTCTCCTTCCCCTTGGGAAGTTAGACAACCAGGTCTAAAGCCACCACATCATTTTTACAATGTCTAATGGCAGACAGTGAGGGTTTGCTTTAACACATAAATATAAATTATGAGTCCCTGTACAGAGATACTATAAAAAGAGTTTATGCCCATGCTGAGAGTGAGAGAGAAATCTGCTAAGAATAGAATTGTGAAGAAATATTGTGTGTGAAACCTATAGGAGAGGATTAGAGTTCAGAGCCAGGAAAAGTTGTTTGAGGATAAAGGAGAGAGAAGTAATCTAAAATGGTATATTAGTTTCCTAGGGCTGCTGTAACAAAATACCATAAACTGGATGGCATATAAGAACAGAAATTTATTGCCTCACAGCTCTAGAGTCTGAGAGTCTAAGATTAGGTTGTTGGCAGGTGGATTAATTCTGAGGCTTTGAACAAGAATCTGTTCCATGGCTCTCACCAAACTTCTAGTAAAGTCAGGCATTCTTTAGTTTGCAGCTGCAGTATCACATGGGTTCTTCCTCTGTCTCCCTCTTATCTTCTGTGTATCTTCTGTTTTATAAGGACATCAGTTATACAGGACAAGGACCAGCCTACTCAAGAATAGCCTTGTGTTAAACTAACTGATACCATGTTCAAAGACCATATTACCAAACAAGGTCACATTTGGACGTACCGAAGATTAGGACTTCAACATACATTTTGGGAAGATGCAATTCAATCCATAACAAATAATAATAATAAATCATATGTAATGTGTGAGTTGTGTTCACTCAAGATTACTTGAAGTAATGAGAAGTTTATTGAAAAAACAAATGTTCACATGAAGATCACAGGAATCTTATTATGGGCACTCTAGAGTTTCAAATGTTACACACAGTCTGAAGCATAACTTGCAAAGTAAAGGCTGGACAGAGTTCTACAGAATTAATTAATTTTTTCATGATGGGAGGCAGGAGTTTATGTGTCCTTTGCCTGGATGGAATTTAGCTACTCTCTGTTACTGTTTTTTGTTTGTTTTTTTTTCCTTACCTGTCAGTAATCAAACAACTTTTATCTTCTGTTCTCTCATTGCCTTCTTATCCCACAGCTTCTTTGAGTATCTTTTTCTACTTCTTCTTCTACCACTACCTAATTTCCTGGTCCACATTCACCACTGAAATTCAAAAGAGAAAAAAAGACTCTAATTTGCCCAGCTAAATCATGATTAAAGAGCCCTGGTGGCATAGTGGTTAGATGTTTACGGTTTGTTAACCAAAAGGTTAGCATTCAAACCCATCAGCTACTTTGTGAGACAAAGATGAGACAGTCTGCTTCCATGAAGATTACAGCCTTGGAAACTGCAGGGCAGTTCTATTCTGTCCTGTCAGATTATTATGAATTGGAATCTACTTGATGGCAGCAGGTTTTTTAACCTTGATTGGGTAGAGCATTCACTTGTCAAATTATCTCTGGAAAATTTGCCCACCCTAGTCAAAGAAACTTGGGCTGAGAAGTGAGGGAGTCAGGTGATAGTTTCCTCTAACTCTGGAATGATTTAATCATCTTCCTTTTGAAAAGGCTGTAGATGAGGCAGTTTCCTCTTGAAGGACGAACACTATGACTGGCCTAATAGATATGGGAAACAGAGCTTGCTAAAATAGACTCACAAAAGAGGAGGGGGAAAGAGAGTCTATCCAAAATGCTTTATAGAAAAATACCGAGATGAAGCACCATAGGACCACAGAAAGAATCAATTAACAGTTAGCAGGGATACCCCTGAATTGGTGAGGGATGTTACCATAAAGTCAGCTCCATTAGTTAGTAGATTGATAGATAACAAGCACAAAACTAAGATTTGATTTTGGTCCTAAAGAAACAGCTAAATTCCTGCCAAATATTTAATCATCATGTGTCGTTACCTCCATTAGCAGTGCCTCATTAACTTAGCACGGGGGCTAAAGCAAAGCTTACAGCATGCATACGTTAAATATGAAAATGGAGAAATCCATCTTAAAACACCAAATTTTCAATAAAGGGAGATATCTGTAGCAATACACACTCAGTTTATATAAATATTCATTTTAGCTAAATGATAATAATAATAATGATAATAACACTTTGCTACTTCCTTCAGTTTTTAATGCGTAAGATGGCTTTATTAAATTCTTCCAGCTTCAGTAACTTCATCTGCTTCCAAAGCAACCAGTATTGCATCTCTTCTGTATATTATTTTTCTCTGTGTTTTTTTTTTATGCCTTCCTGGTGAGGTATGGACTCCTTTTTATTTGTGTTGTGCACCCCTGCTCCCCAATGTTGCTAATTACTTACAAAATCTCCCTTTGCTTTAAGGACAAAGCAGGATTCTGCATTTTACTACAAGGTTTCTTAAAGGATCCCTGTTCTAATCCCTCGTAAGCACTTTACAACTAAATCTCAAAAAAGTTAAACAAGGTTGATCCGCCCAACACACCATAATTTTAAATAAAGTAAATATACTTATAAAGAGTACACAGGATTCAAACTTAAATATTACTTCTCCTAATTCTATGAGGGAAAACTAAAAGCTTAACTTATTGCTTTAATATGAACAATAGAGATAAAAGAATTTTTCATCCACAGAGTCAGGGTGTAGGGAGTAGAATGAACTATAAAGTGTAATGGAAGCAGGTAGTATTTGGAAGAAAAATTAAAGTGTTAATGCTTTAAGACTAAGCTAACCTACTTAGAAAATATAGAATAAACTTGTACAGTATCTTTCTACTGAATTTCTCTGAGGGAAAGTATTGTGTTCTTTCAGAAGAAATTCCTTGACCAGCTCATTTTGGAATAGAAGATAAGATCCTAAAACGCCTGAATGTAGACAATTTCTCTCTCTGAGACATGGGGAAGCATTTGTTTTTCCAAGGAAAGAAGGTAAAGACAGGAAGAATGGAAAGTGGAGCCGTGAGATGCTCAAAGTCCACGAACTCAAAAATGAGATGCCTTCTTCCCAATTTTCATGTAGGTTGCTAAATTCAAAAAATGCTTGAAGTGGAAAAAAAAATTGTTCTTTAAGCACATGAAGGGTAAGGCCCTAAATCTATATTAACCAGAGGGAACAGAGACAGTAGGCTCTGAATATGAGTCATGTAGCGACAAATAGAAAACCAGGGGAGTGCTTTGCAGAAATTGAAGGGAAGGATCTGAATTTCCACAAGCCTAAAATTTAGGGATTAAGCCACTATCAAATTCTCCTCTGTATGACTGTCAGTGAGGTTGGATGTGGGCTGGTAGAGACCATCAGACAATATCTGGGTAACACTGATAGAGGCAACACAGCAGAAGTGGGAGCCATTTTCTGTTTTCATCACTAAGATTTGTGTGGTTTATATTGGCATTCCACATTTATTCTTGTGACTTAATATCCAGTTTGGACAGTATCCTCTTTGGATTCAATAAACATTTCTAGCATTTCAGCTATAATCTTTCAATTCCATTACAGTATAGAATGTTCTTTAACTTTTGAAGGAATATTTATTTTTTGTCATATTTACAGTGACCAGATTTACTCCCACATGGTGGGACACTTTTTTTTTATTATTAAGAGTAATTTTTCTAGTTACTCTGGTAGCATAGTGCCTAAGGCACTTGACTGCTAACCAGAAGGCTGGCGGTTCAAACGTGCCGGCCACAGCTCGGAAGGAAGGTTGGGCAATTCTACTTCCATAGTGATACTACCTTGGAAACCCAAGGAGGGGTCGCTATGAGTCGGGGCTGGCTTAATAGCACATAACAACAACAACAACAACAACAACACTATAATAAGAAGAAGATCATGTCCAAGTTAGTTGTTGTATAATAGTATATGGAGTCCCTGTGTGGTTAAATGGTTTACAGGCTCAACTGCTAACCAAAAGGTAGGAAGTTCAAGGACACCCAGAAAAAAAGGCCCAATTACCTACTTCTAAAAAATAAGCCATTGAAAACTTTGTGGAACAAAGTTTGTAATCTGACACATAAGTGTTCACTGTAAGTCAGAATTGACTCAACAGCAACTGGTATTTTTTATAACATACAACCAGTTGGACTAACTAACTAGTGACACAGTTGTTTGGGTATTATATGAATAACAGCCACTTTCAGTTCTCCAAATCACTGTATTTAAATTACAGTACACCAGTCCCAGCCCCCACTCTTTCACTCTCTATCTCCTTTCATCCTTTTTTTTTCATAGTACTTATGATCAAACCACATACTATATATTTTACTCACTTGTGTATTGTCTGAGAATATAGGCTCAATGAGAAAGAGAAATTTCTCCTATATGTTCACGCTGTAACTCTTGTTCTCAGAATGATGCCTTAAGTATTGTATTCACTCAAAAATTAATTATTGAGTGAATGAATGAACAATTTAATTTTTTTTCTAGTTAGTATGTGATATATTAGCTTAAAAAGAGAAATGATAGTCCAAATGCAAAATAAATTTCAAAATTCTGCATCAAGTATCTTAACAAACGCATGCCAGTCACAGTTATGATCAAATGGGTAACAAATTTCTACCATGGCATCATTTTCTCTATTCATCTGTAGTGTTAGAAATATGCTGAACTTCTCCAATGCTGAAACAAATTGCTCACTTTGGGGCATATGACAACCTGACAACAAACATCCTTTGCAAATTCTTTCATGATATGTAGTGCCAAGTAATTGAGCTTAAAAAAAATTGAAATTTACAGGAAAAAATTAGTTGCCAAGGGTTGGAAACAGTGTCATTATTTTAAAAATACATATAGAAAGCTGATTTTTTAATATAAATTACCTGGTAACTGGAATGACTATGCAAATTCTAACACAATTTTAAAACATTTTCATATATTTTGTTAAGGAGAAAAAACAGTATCACTTAAAACAAAGAATATTATGATAACTAAATACCTTTAATAAGAAGACCAACAAGACAAAAATATACTTTTTTGCAACAATGCTTATATGGCTAGTCTAAAACCCTTCATGAAACAATAGCACAAGATAACATAATCACCTACTTCTAAAATTAACATTTATATCTGAAATACTAAAATACTGTTTCTCTTATTCAGAAAACTGAAATATAGTGGTAATTTCTAATTTTTATCCCAGTATCTTGGGGGGAAAAAAAAAGTAGTTTTACATATGTGGTGCAGTGAATTACTTCGTAAAACTCTTCAAGCCATGGTCTTTGTAGTCCCCACCAGAATACTTGGAGGAACTATGCAAATATAAAGTGCTTGTGATCTACCAAGGGATTGGATAGATTTGAGGTACTGTAAATTAGTTACATGGCACTCTTGTGGTGGCGGCACCATGCAAATAAGGTGTAAGGAACTCTAATGTGAGCATTGATCAGTTTTGCCATCTCACTAGGCTTAAAATGAGACCTCCCAGATGCAAAAGGGAGGATTTCACCACCACCAAGAGAGAAAAGCTTGAGGAGGAGGGGCTTGCATCCTTGGACCCCATGACAGAGATATGGCTCAGACGACCAAGTGAGACAACCATCAGAGAGATGGTGGCAGCAGAACCAAGAAACCAAGATGAGACAGAGTGGCAGGCTTGCTGCCCACAGAGAGAGAAAGCTGAGTGACTCTGAGCAGAAGGCTTACTGGCAGAGTGAGGCATACCTAGGTGCCCCTATCAGCAGAGCTAAAAAAGCTTTGTAAAACTTGGCCAAGCAAGGCAGAGTCCAGACACTCAGGCTGAGGTCCTGAGAGGTGTGGCTGCTGACACTACCCATGGGATGCTGTCCTGATTGAAGAATTGTATACTGAATATTCCTGAATCAGAATTGCAGACTGTTGCTTCCCTAATAAACCCCATAATCAGGAGTACTGTCTGAGTTCTGTGTGGACGTTGCAATGAATTACCAAACCCAGCAGAGAAGCAGAGAGTGCCATGGGAGGGAAGGTTGGTGTCAGAATTGGTAAAAAGGTTGGAGGTGGTGGCATGTCTGGTCTCCTAAGAATCAGTCTTAGGCAGATGTTGCTGGTGGTGATTCTGTCTCCTCCTTGCAAAGTTGGAGGAAGTCAGGGCACACCACTCCACCTCTTTTCTGTGACATAATAACAAAATTCTATCAGGACATAAATATTACTACCATACTTTCCTCATGCTAACATAGATAACAGAGAACATAATTCTAATTGAGAACATAAATTATTAACTAGCTATTCTCAAATGTCCCTGGAATTGTATATTAGGTGTCTTTCAAATTGTTTTCCTAATATTTTTATAAGCTTCCTAGGCACAAACAACCTAATATATGGTCAACGTAAAGCATCAGTTAAGTGCCTGTGATTTTAGAAGTGCCATAAAGTTCTTACCAATCCCCACTCCATTAAGAACACCTATCTATTAACCAAAAAGTTCCTTCAGTTAAAAGGCCCAGAAACAATTCAAACAAGCTAGTAAAAGAGATGCTACTATAAGGGTTTAAACAATGTCATATGATGTATGTCATTGCACAATTCTGCTGCAAAAGACTTCTTTAAACATTAAAAAGTGAAGATTTCACTCTGATGACTAAAGTGTTTTGACTCAAGCCATTGTCATTTCAATCACCTCATATGCATGTGAAAGTTGGGTAACGAAAAAGGAAAATAGCAAGAATTGATATATTTGTACTGTAGTATTGGTAAAGAATACTGAATATAGTGTACTCTTAGAAGAAAAACAAATCAGTCTTTGAAGGAATACAACCAGTATGCTCCTTAGAACCAAGGATGGCAAGAACTCAACTAACTTACTTTGGAAAAGTCATCAGAAAAAAAAAAAAAAAAATCCCTACAAAGGACATCATATTTGGTAAAGTAGAGGGTGATAAAAATTGAGGGAAACCCTAAACTAAATGGATTGACACAACAACTGCCACAATTAACTCAAACATACCAATGATCATGAAGATGACATTTCTTTTTGTTATTCATAAGAGCATCAAGAATCAGAGGCTACTTAGGAGTGATTAACAACAACAACAAAACAATATCATAAACAAATCAGAGGATCTTTCCTTCTGCTTTTAACTTTCATAAGAAAAGGAGGTAACACAAGATCTTGTTTGCTTTTCCTTGCCTTCCCTCCTTCTCCACTCTCGTATTCTCATATAGCATTCACAATGTCCCATGCCACCACTCGTCTGTCAGTTTGTCATACTGTGGTGGCTTGCATGCATTTATGAGGCTGGAAGCTATGCCACCAGTATTTCAAATACCATCAGGGTCACCCATGGTGGGCAGGTTTCAGTGGAGCTTCCAGACTCAGACAGATTCAGAAGGAAGATGCCATCCACTTCTCAAAGAATTGTCCAGTGAAAACTTTATCAATAGCAGTGAAACACTGTTTGATATAGTACTGGGAAAATTATGAATAGCCCTGAAACCTTGTCTGGTATTGCCAGAAGATGAGCCCCTCAAGTGAAAAGGTACTCAAAATATGACTAGGTAAGAGCTGACTCCTCAAAATAGAATGGACCTTAATGACATGGATGGAGTAAAGCTTTCAGGACCTCCATTTGTTGATGTGGCATGACTCAAAATGAAAGGAAGCAGCTGTAAACATCCATCAATAATTGGAATATGAAATATATGATGTATGAATCTAAGAAAATGGAAACTGTCAACCATGAAGTGGAACACATAAAGACTGATATCCTAGGCATTAATGAGCTGAAATGGATGTGTTTTGGCCATTTCAAATAAGACAACTATATGATCTACTATGCCAGCAACAACAAATTGAAGAGGAATGGCATGGCACGAAGGATATTTCAAGACCAATCCTGAAGTACAATGCTGTCAGTGATAGGATAATATCTATATGCCTACAAGGAAGACTAGTTAATACTACTATTATTTGAATTTATGCACCAACCACCAAAGACAAAGAAAAGGAGATTGAAGATATTTACCAACTTTTGCAGTCTGATATTAACTAAATAATCAAGATGTGTTGATTCTCACTGGTGACTGGAATGCAAAAGTTGACATACAATCAAGAACCAATGGTATTGAAGGAAGAATTCAAATCTGCACTGAAAGAATTGGCAAAAAACAAGGCTCCAGGAATTGACAGAATACCCATTAAGATGTTTTAACAAGTGGATGCCATGCTGAAGGTACTTACTCATCTATGCCAAGAAATTTGGAAGACAGCCATCAGGCCAACTGATTGGAAAAGATCTATATTTGTACCCATTCCAGAGAAAGGTGATCCCACAGAATGTGGAAATTATCTAACAATATCATTACTATCACACAAAAGTAAAATATTTTTGAAGATAATTGAAAAACGGTTGCAACAGTATATTGACATGGAACTTCCAGAAAAGCAAGCTGAATTTAAAAGAGGACATGGAATGAGAGATATCATTGCTGATGTCGAATGGATCTTGGCTGAAAGCAAAGAATACCAGAAACAGGTTTACTTGTGTCTTATTGGTTATGCTAAAGCATTCGATTGTGTAGATCATAACAAATTATGAACATTGAAAAGGATAGGAATTCCAGAACACTTAATAGTGCTCATGAGGAACCTGTACATAGACCAGGAGGCTATCATTTGAACAGAATAAGGGGATACTGCATGTTTTAAAATCAGGAAAGGAGTGAGACAGGGTTGTATCCTTTCATCACGCTTATTCAATCTATATGCTGAGAAAATAATCTTGAGTAGCTGGACTATATGTAGAATATAGCATCAAGACTGGAAGAAAACTCTTTAACAACCTGTGATATGCAGACAATACAGCCCTGTTTGCTGAGAGGGAAGATGACTTGAAGCACTTACTAATGAAGATTAAAGACTACAGTCTGCAGTATAGATTTGCTAAAGGGGCAAAGAGGCCGCATCTTCTGATCTCCTCTAGCCCCACAAGAGGAACACAGAAATACTATCAGTAGCCCAAGGCCTATTCCTATGAGGCCAGACATGTTACCTCCCTCCAGCCCTTTCAACCAACCTTGACCCAACTGTTCCTCCCACAGCACCCACCACCTCTCTGCTGGGTTTGATAATTAGCTGCAGTGGCCACACAGAACTCACAGATTATGGTGTTTATTATGGAAGCAACAGGTTACAATTCAAGTTCAGGAATATGCTCAGTCTCTCTCAGCCCACCATCTCTCAGCCAACAGTCTCTCTCAGTCTCTCTGTCTCAGCACTGTGTGTCTCTCAGTGTCTCTCTCCCAGCAGTGTGTGTCTCTCAGTCTCTCTCTCAGCAGCACATGTCTCTTGCATCTCTCTCTCAGCAATGTGTGTCTCTCACATCTCCCCGCTGGCAGTAAGAGATTCCTTCTGCCTTTAGGATGGCTCCTTTTGAGCCTGGCAGAGTGACCAAACTAACCAATCTCAAAGTCAGAATTCTATATACCTGAGAGAGAGCAAACTTCCCAGAAAATCACTTCATGGTGTCCCAACAGAAATACCCCAGGTGGATAACATTAACAATCTGGAGCTACTCAGTTGCTCACAGCAAATTTCATCATGGAGTTTACAAAGACTTATGGCTAGAAAAACCACACTATGTAATTTACTACACCTCAGGATTACACCTCAATACAAAGAAAATTAAAATCTTCACAACTGGACAAATAAGCAGCATCATGATACATGGAGAAAAGATTGAAGTTGTCAAAGATTTCACATTACTTGGTTCCACAATCAACGTCAATGAAAGCAGTAGGCAAATCTGCTACAAAAGACCTCTTTCAAGTGCTGAAGGGCAAAGATGTTTCTTTGAAGACTAAGGTGTGCCTAATGCAAGCCATGGTGGTTTTCAATCACCTCATATGCATGTGAGAGCTGGACA
The DNA here is from genome assembly GCF_000298275.1 of Orycteropus afer afer. Taxonomy (NCBI): domain Eukaryota; kingdom Metazoa; phylum Chordata; class Mammalia; order Tubulidentata; family Orycteropodidae; genus Orycteropus; species Orycteropus afer. The sequence continues at coordinate 962,709 of NW_006921919.1, forward strand.
ATGAATAAAGAAGTTCGAAGAAGAGTTGATGCTTTTGAATTGTGGTGTTGGAGAAAAATGCTGAAAGTACCATGGACTGCCAGAACTATCAAATCTGTCCTGGAAAAGTGCAACTGGAATGCTCTTTGGAAGTGAGAATGGCCAGGCTTCTTCTCATCTACCTTAGTCATGTTGTCAGAAGGGACCATTCATTGGAGAAGGATATCATACTTGGTAGAGGGTTAGCAAAAAAGGGAAAGACCTTCAAGGAGATGGACTGACACAGGGGCTGCAACAATGGGCTTAGGCATAGCAAGTATTATGAGGCTGGCACAAGACCAGACATTGCTTTGTTCTTTTGTACATAGGGTTGCCATGAGTTGAAGTAGACTCAATAGCACCTAACAACAACAATTTCCAATGAGCACAGAAATCTGGTTGACCCACGATGCATGAAAGTTCAATGAGACTCAAAGTGAATAAACAGGACAAGCATGTTATATCTGCCATTAAGTAAGAAGAAGTGGTGAAAACCACTAGAGTCTATGTTTTCATTTTGAGCCAGTATTGGCTTTAAATAGTGATGGTTGCGGTATTCTAAGAAATAAAAACAACCAAGGAATCCTAACATATATTTTGTCTCTTGTGCTACATCTTTGTATCAGCCAGTCATTTACTCTGGAAATGACATGGAAGGAAAAGGAAAGATAGAACATTTACAGTTTCTTCTCCTTTCCGTTCTTCCTTACTAGTCAGTAGGCCAAAAGTAAAACACATTATAGAACTAGTTGAACATGTATCAAGAAATAAAATAAAAACAATTGAGTTACTTTAGTAAAGCATTTTCATTGTTCTGGTAAGGACAAAATATTAAGCACTAGAAAATGTAAATTGCATAATCTCTGATTGTGAATATGAGTTAAATATGTTTATATTTGTCTTAAAACTTGTATTGCAAAATATAAACTAAAATTCATGTTGGCAATTTGAATTGTTTTGCTTAGAATAACATAAAACAGCAAAACAAAACTAAAAAAAAATCATAACAAGTTAAAAGAGGAAACATAGAAGAAAATAAAAAGCTTTATATTTCAGTAACTTTAACAGTTTTTTTTTTGTTTTGTTTTGTTTTTTTCCTGCTTTTGAACAAGGATTTTTTTTCATTTTCATTTTAGTGGTCCAAGCAAATTATGTAGCATTCCTGCTGGAGGGTCAGAGTGGAATGACTTCTCACAGTGCTTTTTTTTTTTTTTTTTTCCTTTGATGGGGGTTGGGGCAGAGGTTAGAACCCCTAACTAAAAAAAAATTTGGAAGAGTGAGGTAGGATTAGATTAACTGTGGTGTATGGTGCCTGGGCGGGAGCTCTGGTAGCATAGTGGCTAAGGCACTTGACTGCTAACCAGAAGGCTGGCGGTTCAAACCCACCAGCCACTCCTCGGAAGGAAGGTTGGGCAATCCTACTTCCGTAGTGATACTGCCACGGAAACCCAAGGAGGGGCCGCTATGAGTCAGGGCTGACTCGACGGCACATAACAACAACAACAACATGGTGCCTGGGCCCTGTCCTAGAGCTCCTTCTCACACCCTATCTGTATTAGTTCTCTATTGCTGCTGACACAAACAGCCACAAACCTGATGGCTCAAACAAAACAAACACAAAACAACATACTTTAGATCAAAAGTCCAACATGAGTCTCACTGAGCTAAATTCAAGATGAAGATGTTAGCAGGGCTGGTTCCTTACGGAGGCTCTAAAGGAGACTTACTTTGATTTTCCAGATTTTATAGGCTGCCTAAACAATTTGGTTTAAGGGTCCTTCTTCCATGTTCAAAGCCAACAACAGCTTGAATCTTCCTCACCCTGCCATCTCTCTAGTTCTCACTAGCCAGACAGGTTCTCTACTTCTAAGAATTTGGGTGATTAGGGGATTGGATCCATGTAGATAATCCAGGATAATTTCCCTATCTCAAGGTTCATAACTTTAATCACATGTGCAAAGTACATTTAATGGACTTTGGTACTTTAGTGATTGTTGTTGCTGTTGTTAGGTGCCGTTGAGTCATCTCATACTCATGGGGACCTATGCAAAGCAGAAGGAAATACTGCCTGGTCCTGTACCAGCCTTGTAATCCTTGCTATACCTGAGTCTGTCGTTGCAGCTGCGGTGTCTAGCTATCTGGTTGAGGGCCTTCCCCTTCTTTGTTGACCCTCCACTTTACCAAGCATGATATCCTTCTCCAGGGAATGGTTCCTTCTGACAATATGACCAAAGAAGATGAGACAGAATCTGACCATTCTCGCTTCCAATGAGAATTATAGCTACACTTCTTTCAGGACAGATTTGTTAATCCTTTTGGCAGACAGTGGCACTCTTAGTATTCTTCTCCAACACTACAACTCAAAAGCATCAACTCTTCTTTGGTCTTCCTTGTTCATTGTCCAGCTCTCACATGTATAAGAGGTGATTGAAAATACCGTGGCTTGGTTTAAGCACACTTTAGTGTTCAAGGAGATCTCTTTGCTCTTCAGCACTTTAAAGAGGTCTTTTGAAGCAGATTTGACCAACATAATACGTCGTCTGATGTCTTGACTTCTGCTTCCATTGGTGCTGATTGTAGAACCAAGTAATATGAAATCCTTGACAACTTCAACCTCCTTCTCCATCCACCACGAAGCAGTTTATTGGACCAGCTGAGAAGATTTTTGTTTTCTTTATATTGAGGTGGAATCCATACTACAGACTGTAGTCTTTAATCTTCATCATTAAGTGCTTCAAGTCATCCTCATTTCAGCAAGCAAAGTTGTGTCATCTGATTATCACAGGTTGTTATTGAGTCTTCCTCCAATCCTGATGCCATGTTCTTCTTCATACAGCCCAGATTTTTATTATTTGCTTAGCATACAAGTTGAATAAGTATGGTGAAAGGATACAACCTTGACACACTCCCTTCTTGATTTTGAACCATGAAGTATCCCCTTGTTCTGTTCAAACAACAGCTGCTTGATCTATGTACAGGTACCTCATGACTACAATCAAGTGTTCTGGAATTTCCATTCTTGTCAATGTTATCCATAATTTGTTATGATCCACACAATCAAATGCTTTTACATACTCAATTAAATATAAGTACACGACTTTCTGGTATTCTTTGCTTTCAGTTAAGATCAATCTGACATCAGTAGTGATATCCCTCATTCCATGCCCTCTTCTGAATCCAGCTTGCATTTCTGGGAGCTCTGTCAATATACTTCTGCAACCATTTTTTTTTAATTATCTTCAGTAAGATTTTACTTACATGTGATGTTAATGATATTGTTTGATAATTTCCACATTCTGTGGTATCAACTTTCTTTGGAATGGGTACAAATATGGATCTCTTCCAGTCAGTCAGCCAGGTAGGTGTCTTCCAAATCTGTTGGCATAACCAAGTGAGTGCCTCCAGCATGGCAACCATTTGTTAAAACATCTCAATGGGTATTCCATCAATTCCAGGACTTTAGTTTTGTTTTCACCCAATTCCTTTAGTGCAGCTTCGACTTCTTCCTTCAGTGTTGTTCTTGTTGTTGTTACATGCCATCAAGCCAGACCCAACTCATAACAACACTTCCTTGGATTTCCAAGGCAGTATTGCTACAGAGGTAGATTGCCCCATCTTCTTTCTGAGGAGTGGCTGGTGCGTTTGAACCGCCAGCCTTCTGGTTAGCAGTCAAGTGCCTTAGGCACTATGCTACCAGAGCTCTTCACTTATGTTGTTGAAAAAGGTATTTTCAATGAATGTCATTGGTCTTACAAAATTCTATCATGCCATCTCCAACATTATTTCTGTCTCCAAGGCCATATTTTCCAACTACTAGTAACTTTTCTTTATCTCCAACTTTTGCATTCCAGTTACTAGTGATAATCAACACATCTTGATTGCATGTTTGGTAAATTCCAGACTGCAGAAGTTGGTAGAAATCTTTAATTTTCTCATCTTTGACTTTGGAGGTTGGTGTGTAAATTTGAAGAATAGTAGTATTAACTGGTCTTCCTTGTAATTGCATGGATATTAGCCTATCACTGAGAGCGCTGTACTTCAAGACAGATCTTGAAACACTCTTTGTGACAATGAATGTCACATCATTCCTCTTGAATTTGTCATTCCCAACATAGTAGATCATATGGTTGTCTAATTCAAAATGTCTCAAAACAGTCCATTTCAGCTCACTAATACCTAGGACGTCAATCTTTATGAGTTCCATTTCATTTTTGATAACTTCCAATTTTCCTAGATTCATACTTTGTACATTATGTGTTTCAATTATTAATGGATGTTTGCATCTGTTTCTACTAATTTTGAGGTCCCAAAAGTTTTATGCTATCCATACTGTTAAGGTCATCTTTACTTTGAGGAATCAGCACTTCCCCAGTCAAACTTTGTGCCTTCCTACCTGATGGGCTCATCTTTCTGCACTATATTTGACAATGTTTCAGGGCTGTTCATAAAGTTTTCCAGTAATATATCAGACAGTGTTTCACTGCTATTTATAACGTTTTCACTGGCCAATTATTTGAGAAGTGGATGGCCCCTTCCTTCTTCAAGTCTCTCTTAGCATGCATGCTCCACCAAAATCTGCCCACCATGAGTAAACCTGCTGGCATTTTTGCAACAGGGTGGCATAGCCTCCAGCCTCATAGCAACAAGTAAGCCTACAAAGCACAACAAACTGACAGACAAGTTCATCTCCCTTAGTTGTTCCTAACTAACCCTTCTGCTCCTGCCTACCTCGGGCAGTGGCCTTAAAATAGAGTTGCCCACAAGCAAAAAGCAGTCCCTGAGCCCTGGCCTGCCTACCTCAGGCCTCAGCCTTAAAATAGAGCTGACCCCAAGTTAAAAGCAGCTGCCAGCCCCAAGCCCATCTACCTCAAGCTCCAACCTTAATATAGAGCTACCGCAAGGGAAAGGCAGCCTCCAAGCCTCAGGACCACCTACCTCAGGCCCCAGACTTTATAATATAATACAATATAATATAATTATAACGTACTATAATTAATATAATATTAATATTCAGGGCTATTAATATTCAAGGATTAATAATTAAATTAAATTTGTTGTTGTTGTTGTTATGTGCCATTGAGTCGGATCCAACTCATAGCAACCCCTCCTTGGGTTTCTGAGGTGATATCACTACAGAAGTAGATTGTCCAAACTTCCTTCCAAGTAGTGGCTGGTGGCTTTGAACCACCAGCCTTCTGGTTAGCAGTCAAGTGCCTTAGGCACTACGCTACCAGAGCTCCCAAAATTAAACTATAATATTAATATTCAAGGATTAGGATGTGGATATTTTGGAGGCCATTATTCTGCCTACCACATCATCATTGAAGTTATGAGTTTCTATATACCATTCTGTGGCCTTTGTTCTTCCCCTATATACACCACAAGACATGGTAGTTGATATATTCAGGAGAATATGACTTCAAAGACAATTTAAGAAGTTATTTTTCATCCTGGCAGAAATTAAAGACATCATCATAAATGTATAGCACACTGTATTAGAAAAGAGAGGCCAAGAATTTAAAATAAAAATAGTAAAAGGATAAATCAGAACAATAGCAAAGACAATAAAATACTCAAATGAAAATATCAGATATGGAAAATCCATTATAGAGATTGAAAATAGCATAAAAATAATTTAAATTTGTTAAGCACACAATAAAATGGATAAATTGCAAAACTGACACACTGCAGAATGATTGTAAGATGTTCTGGTGGTGGTGTGATATGGTAGCTAATGTCAATTTGGCTAGGCTATGGTTTTGAGTGTCTTGGAAGCTAGATGTAGATATTCCCCATGATGAGATTGTAATCAACTCCACTTTGGAATCTGCTGTGTGCAGCTAATTAGCTGCTTCTGGGTGTGGTCTGCTCCAGTATATGTGGAGAGTCTTGAGAAAGGTTTCTAGCTTTCTGGAACATTTTGGGCTGTGTTGCCTGATGATCTTGGAATTTTTCCCAGACTTGAACCAGTGGTCTGCCCTTTTACCTACTAATCTTGGGATTGTACCATTTTATCTGCTGATCTTGGGTTCATCAGCCTCAGCAGTCAGCAGCTGCAAGATTTAGAGGCCTCCATGTCCAGAGGGCCTGGAACAAAAAGTAGAGTGGAAGCCCAAGGTCAAGGTGCCTTTACTCAGCCTCTACAGCCAGCACTCTGAATTCAGACTTCTAGCTTTCTAAAGTGTAAATGAATAAATTCCTATTTATTAAAGCTATCCACTTGTGATATTTATGTTGTAGCAGCACTAGAGAACAAAGACAAATGATTAAAACATTCAACTGCTAAGCGGAAGTTCAGTCATTTGAACCCACCAGTGACTTCATGGGAGGTAGATAAGGCAATATGCTTCCTTATATATTTATAGCTTTGGAAAATCTATGGGGAGTTCTGCTCTGTCCTACAGGATCACTATAAGTCAGAATCAACTTGATGGCAGTGGGCTTTTTGGAAGAATGATTTAGTGAGTAGATGATCAGATCAATAACTCTGTAAGAAAAGAGAAATAGAAACCATAAAATTATTTAGATAAAAACTAAAAGATAATAACAAGAGAAGTTGAAGTATTGCCATGAGATAGCAATAGTACCGGGGGGGGAAAAAAGGAAATAAAGATATATTTGAAGGAGTAAAGTTTTAGTTCTCAAAAACTAAAAAAAAAAAAAAAAAAGATAACAGATCTCAATTACATTGAACAACATTGGGTAATATATTAATGCCAGACTATATGTACCTAAGGCACTTGACTGTTAACCAGAATGATGGAGGTTCAAACCCACCAGCCACTCCTCAGAAGGAAGGTTGGGCAATCTACTTCCATAGTGATACTGCCTCAGCAACCCAAGGAGGGACCGCTATGAGTCAGGTCCAACTCAACAGCACATAACAACAACAACAACAACATATGTACTAACAACCACTTATCTATCAATTTGTCATACCATGGTGGCTTGTGTGTTGCTGTGATGCTGGAAGCTATGCCACTGGTATTTCAAATGCCTACAGGGTTACCTATGGTGGACATGTTTCAATGGAGCTTCCAGACTAAGACACAGTAGGAAGAAGGACTTGACCAGGTCTACTTCTGGAGGAAAAAAAAAAAAATTGTCTAATATAGTGCCAGAAGATAAGCCCCACAGGTTGGAAGGCCCTCAAGATATGACAGGGGAAGAGCTGCCTCCTCAAAGTAGAGTTGATGTTAATGAATAGAGTAAAGTTTTAGAGATCTTCATTTACTGATGGGGGCATGACTCAAAATGACAAAAAGCAGCTGCAAACATTCATAAATATTCAGAATGTGAAATGTAAGATATATGAATCTAGGAAAATTAGAAGTTGTCAAAAATGAAATGGAACACATAAAGATTGATATCTAGGCATTACTGTCCTGAAATGGACTGGCATTGACTATGTTGAATCACATAACCATATGGTCTATTATTCCAGGATGAGAACAAATTAAAGAGGAATGGCCTTATATTATTATCAAAAAGAAAATTTCAGGAGCTATACTAAAGTGTAATGCTGTTAGTGATAGGATAATTTCCATACACCTACAAGGAAGATCAGTTAATATGACTGTTATTCAAACTTACACACCAAGGATGAAATAATAGAAGATTTTTACCAACATCTGCACTCTGAAATTGACCAAACACACAATCAAGATGTGATGATAATTACTGATGATTGGAATGTGAAAGTTGGAAACAAAGAAGCATCAGTAGTTGGAAAATAGGGCCTTGGTGATAGAATGATGCCAGAGATAGCATGGTAGAATTTTGCAAGATCAATGACTTATTCATGGCAAAAAGTCTTTTTTCAACATAAACAGCAACTATGCATGTGGATCTCGCCAGATGGAATACACAGGAATTAATTTGACTACCTCTGTGGAAAGAGATGATTTAGAAGCTCAGTATAATCAGTCAGAACAAGGCAAAGAGCTTACTGTGGAACAGACCATCAATTGCTCCTACTCAAGTCTAAGTTGAAACTGAAGAAAATTAAATGAATTTATGAAAGCCAAAACAGAACCTTGAGACTATACCACCTGAATTTAGACAGCATCTGAAAAATATTTTTGATGCATTGCACAGAAGCAACTAAAGACAAAAGGATCAGTGGGATGATATCAAGGATATCATATATGAAGAAAATAAAAGGTCATTAAAAAGACAGGAAGGAAGATAAGACCAAATGGGATGGCAGAAGAGACTCTCAAACTTGCTCTTGAAAAAGAGTAGCTAAAGAGGAAAGATGTCATTTTGAAGGCTAAGGTGAGCCTGACCCAAGCCATGGCATTTTCGATAGTCTTACAAGCATGTGAGAGATGGACAATTAATAAGGAATATCACAGAAGAAATTATGCATTTCAATTGTGGTGTTGGAGGAGAATATTGAATGTGCTATGGATAGATAGAAGAATAAACAAATTGGTCATGGAAGCAGTACAGTGGCAATGCTCCTTAGAAGCAAGAATAGCCAAACTTTGTCTCTCCTACTTTGGTCATGTTGTCAGAAAGGACTATTTCCTGGAGAAAGATATGCTGGGCAAACTAGACGGTCAGAAAAAATGGGGAAAGTTCTTCAACGAGATGAAATGAAACAGCAGCTGCAACTTAAGTTCAAGAACAGCAATGATTGTGAAAATGGCCCAGGACTGGCAATGTACCGTTCTGTTGTACATGGGGTCATTAGGCATCAGAATTGACTGAATGGCACCTAACAACAGTAACAAAAATATATACTAACTATTTCATACAGAAGAAATAAATTTGACAAATGAAAGCATGTTATAAATATAGATGGAAGGAGTATAAAATTTGAAATTTTACTTTTTTATAAGGACCATGATTTACTTCATGCTATTTGCTGTTTTGAAAAGTTACTTCAGTCATATTTTGTAGCCTTAGAAATTCAATATGTTTATGACTTTGATAAACTAATTCTATTAAACTTGATGCTCTCTGCTTCAGATACATTCTTCTTTTCCTTAAAGATTATAAAATTTCAGAAAAAAAAAAAAGAAACAAAAGATGCTGTTTTCCCGCTTTCTTATCTGATTTTGTTATGTATCTAATTATTATTCAGGGGAGTGCAGAGTCTCATTATTTATACTTCCTTATCTAGAAGGACTTGCAAATTTAATCCAATAAGATTATACTGTGTGTAGAAGAGTAATACCATATTAGCCACCCCCATGAAGTTATAATTTTTACATTATTACTTTTTACCCATTTCCAGTGCAGTGTCTTCTTTTTCTCCTTCCCTAGTGTATAAAAAAAATGGCAATTAATAAAATATAAACTTATGCTGCACTTTCCTTCATAACAAAATTATAATACTAAAAGACTTTTGTAAATAAATTTTTGTGTAATATTTACAAATGTATCACTTTATTATACCATAATATACCATGGATTTTCAGAAAAAAACAAATATCTCTTGGAAGACATACAGTCAGAATACTCCTTAGAAGAAAAGATGGTCAGGCTTTATCTCATGTACCTTGGAAAAGTTGTCAGGAGGGACGGTCCTTAAAAACGACATCATGTTTGGTAAATAAGAAAAAAAAGGAACAAACCAAACTCACTGCCATCAAATCAGATCCGACTCATAGTGACCCCTCTTTGGGTTTCCAAGACAGTGTAAATAAGAAAGTGAAAAAGAGGACGATCCTTAAAGAGATGTAACAATGTACTCAAACATAGCAACAATTTTCAGGATGGTGCAGGAAAGGGCAGACTTTCGTTCTCCTGTATAAATGGTTGCTACGGGTCCTAACCAACTCAATGACATCGAACCAAAAAAACATCATTTTGAAATAAAAAATATTACTGGTTAATTAAGTATTATTTGAAAACTACAATTTTTTTTAATTGTGACAAAATTAAAACAAGAATGAGAAATAGGAAAAATAAGTATATTGTTGTAAGATTATTATACTCTATGTGAAATTGCATACTACAATTTGAATGCAGTCCATGTTAATGGTATGCATTTTGAACCATAGAGCAAACACTAAAAATGTAATAGAATTATTACTGTCAAGGCATTGTTGTTGTTGTTAGGTGCCATCAAGTTGGCTCTGACTCATAGCGACCCTACGTACAACAGAACAAAACACTGTATGGTCCTGTGCTAGCCTCACATCCTTGTTGTACCTGAGCCCATCGTTGCAGCCACTGTGTCTATCCATCATGTTGAGGGCCTTCCCCTTTTTCACTGACCCTCCAGTTTACAAAGCACAATATATTTCTCCAGGGGATGGTCCCTTCTGACAAAATGACCAAAGTAGGTGAGACGAAGTCTGGCCTTTCTCACTTCCAAGGAGCATTCTGGCTGCACTTCCTCCAGGACAGATTTGTTAGTTCTTTTAGCAGACCATGGTACTGTCAGTATTCTTTGCCAACATCACAACTCAAAAGTATTAACTCTTCTTTGATCTTCCTTAGTCATTGTCCTCATCTCACATGCATATGAAGCTATTAAAAATACAATGGCTTGGGCTAGGTGCACCTTAGTCTTCAAGGTGACATCTTTGCTCTTCAGCAATTTAAAGAGGTATTTTTGTTGTTGTTATGTGCCGTTGAGTCAAACCCGACTCATAGCAACCCCTCCTTGGGTTACCGAGGCAGTATCACTATGGAAGTAGGATTGCCCAACCTTCCTTCCGAGGAGTGGCTGGTGGGTTTGAACCGCCAGCCAAAAGAGGTATTGGTGAAGATAAAATGATATTATCAAGCAATAATTAATCACAAAAAAAGAGAATTAAAAGAATAAAAGATGAATAAAGTACTATTGGGCAGAGTTCTGGCAAGATGGTGGAATACGCAGAAAATCTACACAGACCCTCAGCTACAAAGCAATGAGAGACCAATTGAAACCAATACAGAAGACAATCTTGGAACCATAAGCTTTGAAGAGAAGAATAAAGAAGTGGATTAAATACCAAGTAGTGGAAGAATCTGAACAAAAACAGTTGAGTAAGGAGACAAATGGAGCTGCAGACTGCTGGCTTTCCAAAGGGTGCAGTCATTTTGAATATTTGCAAGTTCATCCTGGTAGCAACCTAAGAAACAGCTTTGCTCAACAAGGACTACAGAGGCAAGAACTTCATTGGTGCCTGACAACCAGAAAATAAAACAATGAAGAATGAAACAGACCTGTGGACTGCTGGCTTTCCTGAAGTTGCAGCCAATTTGAACATTTGCAAGGGGGGTTCTGTTTTGTTTACCTAGTACCGCTCTAACAAGAATATACCACAAATGGGATGGCTTAAACAAATAGAAGTTTATTCTCTTATAATTTGGAGGCTTTAAGTCCAATTTCAAAGTGCCAGGCTCTAGTGGCTGGGTGAAAGCCCCTGAACCTTGACCTTCAGCTCTGCCTCCTGCTTCCAGCCCACCGAAGCTAGAGGTGTTCCTTCACTTAGACATCTGCTGGCTGCTGAGACTGACGAACCAAGGTTGACAAGTAAAAAGGCACAGACAGTCCCAATGTTACCAAACTCCACAGCAGGCCAGTCCATTGGAAGTCCCAAGGTCAGCAGAGCATGGCAGGCTGCTGAACAATGACACAGCTATGTGCAAGGTTCAAACATGCTACATGATAGAGACCGTTACCCAAGGCTTCTCCTTCTATACAGGAAGCAGACCACATCCCTAAGGTAGCTACTCAGCTGCTCACAGTAGATTCCATCATGGAGGTGATTACCAGTCTCAGCATGGGGAGTATTATATCCAGCTGCCCAGCCACTCAACCAGACCCAGCCAAGTTGACATACAAACTTAACTACCACAGGTTCTGGCTTGGACAGCAACTTAAGACTAGGTTCCACTTGCTGAGGATAGCATGGGCAACTGCACTGGAGTCTGATGACTAGAAAGGGGTTATATTCCCCTTGTTAATCTTATACTCCATACCCTCTTTGTGAACTGAGGTGTGTCATTCCTGCCTCAACATACCTTCTTGACCACCAGGAATTCCAACCTGGTCTGTGCTCTGCCAAAGGATAAGTGCTATGCTCTGGCCCCACAGCTTTGTTTTTCTTTGTTTGTTTTCAAATTGTTCTATTTATCTTCCTCCTTTCTTCCTTTTCATTTACTTACTTGTTCTCTCTACCTTACCTAGCTTTTTTTTTTTTTTCCTTTTTCCTATTTCCTGGTTTCTTTCTTTTGCTTCTTCCCATTCCTTGTTTTATCTTTTACAGATTTCCCATTTTTTCCTTATGATTATTTTACTCTA
>NW_006921919.1:983463-984911 GCF_000298275.1 Orycteropus afer afer
TTTTTGGTATTTTCATGCAAATTCTTCTACTAGTTGGGGTTAATCCACTTCTATATCCTTCCCTTCAAGGCTCAGGGGTCCAAAATTATCTTCTGTGTCTGTGTTAATTGGTTTCCCTTTTCTTTGTTGAAGAGGGTCTGTGCAGTCTTTCTGCCTAATCTGCCATCTTGCCAGAACTCCTTTTGTTGCTATTTTTTTTCCTCTAAATTAGTGAGAGACAGTTACCATTCCCACACAACCCAACTATATTTGCACCTCCCACAGCCCCACCCACTAAGTGAGAGTCACCACTTGCTTTTGCACCTATTGACCATTGACAGATGGCAGCTAATACTGGCTCAACTCACCATCAACTGCTCTTTACAAACACCTAACAGATCTATGAACACACTCATTCTCTATCACACCCAACAGGAGACAGGATGTAAGTGCCTAAGTGCCAACAACTTGCAAATAGAGGAGCACAGTACCCTGCTCACACAAATATATTAAAACAAAATAAAGAGAAAAAAGAAAATATTGGGTGAATCACACCAACATACAGCCACAAATTAAACTTAAGTACTACTCTATTATGATGTCTTGGAGACAATAGACCATCACAATCCACACAAAGAATCAAGATAAAATAGTAGAAAGAAAGACCAAGATATAAACCCAAAAAACATCCCTGAGGAAGAAGTATCATTGAAATTCCCTGATAAGGAATACAATAGAATTATGTTTGGGTATTTTCAATGGATTGAAAGACAGATCAATCAAGGAAAACACTGGCAAAATTAAGGAAAACACGGACAAAATTCTAGAACAATTCAAGAAAATAATGCAAGAGTAAATTGACAAAGTAAACAAAAAGTTAGAAACAATACAAAAACAACAAATAGAAATTGAGAAGATTAATACTAAGATTTCAGAAATGGATAACACATTGATGGGGCAAAAGAGTAGAATCAAATCAAGGGAAGACAGAATTAATGATATTCAAGACAAATACTTCAATACTACTTTGTTAAGGGATCAATTAAAAAAAAAAAAGATCAAAACAAAACAAAACAAAACAAAAAAAAATGCCTAAGATTCATATAGGATACCATCAAGAGAAATAAGCTAGTTGTAATTGGAATTGTAGAATGGGAAAAGACAAGTAAAACCTCAGAGAAAATTTTCCAAGATTTGTTGGAAGAGAGTTTCCCTAATATGATGAAAGACAAGAATATAACCATTCAAGAAGTTCAACAACAACCAAACAGGATAGACCCCAAAAGAAAATCACCAAGATCTATCATCATCAAACTCACCAAACCCAAAGGCAAAGAGAGCATCCTGAAAGCAGCAAGGGAAAAATGAAAGGTTACCTACTAATAACATACTATACAAAACATTGTTTCACGTCCTACTTTGGCGAGTAGCAACTGGGATCTTAAAAGCTAGCAAGCTGCCATCTAGAT
>NW_006921919.1:985872-987146 GCF_000298275.1 Orycteropus afer afer
AAAAAGTTACCTACTAAGAGCAACCAATAAGACGAGGCTCTGATTTCTCAGCAGAAACCATGCAGGGTTGAAAGCATTGGGATGATATATATAAAACCCTAAAAGAAAAAAAAAAAAAAATTCCAACCATGAATTATATAACCAGCAAAATTGTCCCTCAAATATGATAGTGAAATTGGGAGATTTCCACATAAGCAGAACTTAAGGGAATTTGTTAAAATCAGACCAACCTTACAAGAGATGCTATAGGGAGTGCTTCAGACAGAGAACCAACAATAGCAAACAACAACTAACACACATGATGACATACTCCAGTAACCAATCCAAGTATAGAAGTAACCAAAGTAAAATGAACTTACAAGACTGTAAACAAGGAAATGAGCAAAATTACAAAGCAAAAAGAGGGAATAACTAGTGTAGTTACAGAAGTTCTAAATGTTGAGAAAGTCAAGACAATTGTGAGACAAAGCAGACTGTTTTAAACGTGAGGGAAAAAATTATAAATCACAGAGTAACCTCAAAGAAAAATAATAAACCATTGCATCAAAATAAAAAAGGGGACAAGCACAAATATTTAGTAATTACTAAAATAATAGCAAAAAAATAGATGATAACAAGATTCATAAGCAAAATGAGCTCAGCACAGAAAATTATATGCAACAAAGAAATCAGCAACACCATGAAAAATACATAACAAAATGACATCAATAAGTTCACACTTGTCCATAATTACACTGAATGTAAATGGATTAAATGCACCACTCAAGAGATGGAGAGTTGCAAACTCGATGAGAAAACATGACCCTTCAATATGCTGTCTACAAGAGACACACCTTAGACAAAAAGGCAAAAATAGACTAAAAATCAAATGTTAGAAAAAGTTGTATCAAGCAAATGGAAATCAAAAAAAGAGAAGGAGTGGCAATATTACTTTCCAATAAAAATAGACTTTAAGGCAAAAACAACCATAAACAACAAGGAAAAAATGTTTTATTATAATTAAGGGATCAATTGAACAAGAGAACATAACCATAATAAATATCTACACACCCAATGAAAGAGCTCCAAAATACATAAATCAGACTTAAGCAGAATGGAAAAGAAAAATAGATGACTCCATAGTAATAGTAGGAGATTTTAATAGACAACTTTCAGTAAAAGACAGAACAGGAAAGAAACTCAACAAAGATGCAGAAGGGCTAAACAATACAGCCTACCAACTTGGCCTTATAGACATCTACAGAGCACTTCACCCAACACCAGTCACTGCTCGA
>NW_006921919.1:987246-991715 GCF_000298275.1 Orycteropus afer afer
AAAAAAAAAAAAAAAAAAACAGACCAGTGGTATAGAATTGAGAATCCAGAAATAGATTCATCCACCTACAGTCAGCTGACCTCATCCCATACCCAAAAACTAACTCTAGATGGATCAAAGCCTTATATATGAAGACTGAAACTATGAAGTTTATCAAATAAAAAACAGAGGCAAATTAAGGGCCCTAATTTAAAGCAGAAGATAGACCAGATGATTGGGACCTTCTGAAAATTAAATTTGTATGTGCATCAAAAGGCTTCTCCAAAAGAGTGAAAAGAGAACCTATAGATTGGAGAAAATATATATATATATACATATATATATTTGATAATGAAATATCAGACAAAGGACATATCTCTAAAATTTATAGAAAATTCTATTACCTCAACATTAAAAAGACAAACAATCTGATTTTAAAATGGGCAGAGGGCCTCACCCAATAGGAGAACCACATTAAGCCACCACAACACCTGCTCATCCCAACTCTAAATCCTCTTCATGACAGAGACCTGCATCCACATTTCCCACAGTGATCCCATCAACACAAAGAAAACTGCAGAGCAACACAGCATGCCTGAATTAATAACTTTAATTAATTAATTAATTTAATTAAATACTCCAGCTCCACCCTTGCAAAAAATTTAAATATAAATCAAGGCAAAACAAATCAATACATAACTAACAGTTAAAGACAACAAGCTCAAAATGTCTAGGAAACAACAGGCAACCTCAAATCAAACAAAAAGAAACCATGATAAGACAATAGAAATAAAATCCCAGAAAAAATCTCACTAATCATGGAGGAATAGGAGGCAATAGAATTATCCAAGAATGAATTTAGAAGGTGTGTTTAGAGAACTCTACAAGAGCTTAAGGAAACCTCAAACAGAACCAAGGAAAACAGAGACAGTACCCTGGAAGAACTCAGGAAAACCATTCAAGAACAAAATAACAAGATTAATACACAATCAGAATTCGTACAAAAACAGCAGTTAGAAATCCAGAAGATGAATACTAAAATTACAGAATTACACAACACAGTGGAAGCACAGAAGAATAGGCTAGAACTAGCTGAAGAACACATTTCCTAACTATAAGATAAATCACTTGACACCAGCCTGTATGAAAAAAAAAATAAGAATAAAGATTTAAGAGAAATGAAGAGAACCTAAGAGTTATATGGGATGACATGAAAAGAAAAAACATACTCTTAATTGGAATACAAGAACAAGAAGAGGAAAAAGAAAATGTTGGAAATTTGCTAACAGAAAATTTTCTCCATATCATGAAGGAGGAAAAGATATTTGTCCAAGAAGCTCAACAAACAAGATAGACCCCAAGACAAAGTCACCAAGACATATCATAATCCAACTCTCCAAAACCAAAGACAAAGAAAGAATCTTGTGAGCAACCTGTGAAAAAAGAAATGTCACCTACAATGGACAAGCAGTTAGCCTGAGTTCTGATTACTCAGTAGAAACCATGTAGGCAAGAAAGCAATGGGACATCATATATAAAACACTGAAGGAAAAGAACTTCCAACCAAGAATTCTATATCCAGTCAAATTGTCCATCAAATATGAGGGTGAAATCAAGATATTCTGACAAACAGAAATTAAGGGATTTTGTGAAAACCAGATCAGTCCTACAAGAAATGCTTAAGGAAGTCCTTCCAGTAGAGAACTGCAACAGAGAACAACAAATTAAAACCAGGACTCATGACATCAACACTAAAACCAAATCAGAAACTGATGCTCAAAATTAGCTCATAAAACATTATACATGAAAAAAATAAGGGAGTCAATCTGCACATGACACCAGCAACAAGTAAATGGGATAAAAGTTCTAGGTACAATAAAAACTTCCAGATGGAGAGGAAAACAGGGTAATGTCCTTAAAGAACAGACTGCTCCAAAAATACAGAGGAAGAATTTACTCTAAGGTAACCACAGAGAAAATTAACAATTCACCTAAGCAAACCTAGAAAGTAGGAAAACATAAGGGTTTAGTAAGCACAAAACAAACAATAAAGAAGAAAACAGAGGAAACACTTGACAACAAAATGAACTCAGCACAGAAAAGTATTTGGACCAAAGAAATTTCCAACAACACAACAAAATAACACAATAGAATGACAGCAATTGATCCATACCTATCACTAATCACACTCAATGTAAATGGACTAAATGCACCAGTCAAGAGAAAGAGAGTAGCAGATTGGATAAGAAAACAAGACCCATAGATATGCTGCCTATAAGAGACACACCTTAGACACAAAGATAAAAACTAATTAAAAGTTAAGGGGTGGGAAAAAAATACACCAAGCCAACAGTAACCAAAAAAGAGCAGGACTGGTAACATTAATTTCTGATAAAATAGACATTAAGGTGAAAAATAGCATAAGGGACAAAGACAGTCACTATATGATGGTGAAAGTGTCACCTGACCAAGAAGACATTACTGTAATAAATATCTATACACCTAATAAAGTGCTCCAAAATATTTGAAGCAAATATTCATTGAATCAAAAGGGAAAATAGACAATTCTACAATTGTAGTAGGACTTTCATACACCGCTTTCAAGAAGGGATGTTGTTGTTGTTGTTATGTGGTGTCAAGTCAGACTCAACTCATAGTGACCCCTCCTTGGGTTTCTGAGGCAGTATCACTACAGAAGTAGATTGCTCCATCTTCCTTACAAGGAGTGGCTGGTGGGTTTGAACCACCATCCTTCTGGTTAGCAGTCAAGTGCCTTAGGCACTATGCTATAGATCAACTAAAAAAAAAACAAAAAAACTCAACAAAGTTACAGAAGAATTCAACAACACATTCAACCAACTCAAACTCATAGACACATATACAACACTCCACCCAACAAAAGCACAATCCACATTCTTCTCCAGTGCACATGGGTCATTCTCCAGAATAGATCATATGTTAGGACATGAAACAAGCCTCAATAAATTCAAAAACATTGAAATACTGAAAAGTATCATCTTGGATCACAATGTTATAAAATTAGAAATTAATAAGAAGAAGATCAAGAAAAAAACATCAAATGTGGACATTGAATAACGTACTGGTCAAAAACTACCGGGTAATAGAAGAAATAAAGCTACACAGGCTGAAAAACTGACAGACAAGTTAGTCTTCCTTACCTGTTGGAAACCTCTGCACCCTCCCCTTACCTATATCCTACCTGGAACTTTCCACTACAAGGGATGTACATAAATGAAATAACCTGCCTTGTTCATGAATTAGGTGCCATTAAATCATCCCAGATTCATAGTGACCCTATGTACAGCAGAACAAAACACTACCCAGTCCTGTGCCAGCTCCATGATCCCTGCTATACCTGATTTCATTGTTTTAGCCACTGTGTCAATCCAACTTGTTGAGGGCCTTCCCTTTTTCTGTTGACTTTCCACTTTACCAAGCATGATATCCTTCTCTAGGGAATTGTCTCTTCTTACAACATGACCAAAGTAGGTGAGATGAAGTGTGGCCATTTTCGCTTCCAAGGAGCATTCCATCTGCACTTCCTCCAGAACAGACCTGTTAGTTCTTTTAGAAGTCCCTGGTATTTTCAGCATTCTTTGCCAACAACACAACTCAAAAACATCAATTCTTCTTTGGTCTCCCTCATTCATTGTCCAGCTCTCACAGGCATATGAGGTGATTGAAAATACCATGGCTTGTGTCATGCACACCTTAGTCCTCAAGGAGACATCCTTGCTCTTCAGCACTTAAAAGAGGTTTTTTGCAGCTGATCTGCCCAGTGTTATATGTTGTCTTTAACAGTTTCTTTGCTATTCATAGGGTTTTCCCTGGCCAATTCTTTGAGAAGTGAATGGTCTCTTCCTTCTTCCTAGTCTGTCTCAGTCTGTAAGCTGGGCTGATACCTGTGTACCATGTGCATCCCGCTGGGTTTGAAATACCAGTGGCTCAGCCTCAAAACTCACATTAACAGATCACCATGGTAGGACAACCCGACAGACAGGTTTGTCTCCCTGTTGGAAATCTCTTACCTAGGTCCCTGCAGCTAACTCTTCCTCTGTCTGGGTTCCTGGACTTTTAATCCCCTTTCTCCCGCTCTCCTGCCCTGCTGCTTTGGGCATGCCTGGGTTCCCTCTCCTTACCTGGATCCCTACAGCTGACTGCTCCTCTGTCCCAGTTCCTGGGCCTTTTAATCCCCTTTCTCCCACTCTCCTATCCTGCTGCTTTGGGTGTGCCTGAGTTCCCTCTCCTCACCTGGATCCCTGTGGCTGACTCCTCCTCTGTCTGGGTTCCTGACCTTTTAATCCCCTTTCTTCCACTCTCCTGCCCTGCGGCTTTGGGTGTGCCTGAGTTCCATCTCCTCACCTGGATCCCTGCAGCTGACTGCTCCTCTGTCTGGGTTTCTGGGCTTTTAATCCCCTTTCTTCCACTCTCCCTCCTTGAGGACTAAGGTGCGCCTGACACAAGCCATG
>NW_006921919.1:995398-1004080 GCF_000298275.1 Orycteropus afer afer
ATTGGGAGAAAATATTTGCCTATAATGCATCTGCCAAAAGATTATCTCCAAAATTTATGTAAAACTTCAACATTTCAATGCCAAAAAGTCAAATAATTCTATTCAAAAATTGGCAAGGGACATGAACAGACACTTCACTAAAGACAATATGCTGGTGGCCAAAAAACACATGAGAAATTGCTCACAATCATTAGCCATTAGAGAGATGCAAATAAAAATAATGACAAGATATCACCTATGGTACTTATGTTTGTATGTCAACTTGGCTTGGCCTGGTTGAGTGGCTGGCAGCTGGTGGTAATTATCCCCCAGGATGAGACTGGCAATAGGCTTCATGGTGGGATCTACCACAAGCAGCTAAGTAGCTGGCTTTAGGATGTGGTCTGCTTCCTGTATATAAGGAGGAGCCTTGGGAATGGTCTCTAGCTTATGGCATGCTTGGACCCTGCATGTAGCCATGTTGTTCAGCAGCCTGCTATGCTCTGCCAACCTTAGGACTTACAATGGGCTTAAGTTAATGGACTGCCATGTGGTTTGGTAACACCGGGACTGTGCCTTTTACTTGTCAACCTTGGGCTTCTCAGCCTCAGCAGCCAGCAGCTGTCTGAGTGAAGGAATGCCTTTAGCTCCA
This sequence comes from Orycteropus afer afer, assembly GCF_000298275.1. Classification (NCBI taxonomy): domain Eukaryota; kingdom Metazoa; phylum Chordata; class Mammalia; order Tubulidentata; family Orycteropodidae; genus Orycteropus; species Orycteropus afer. The sequence goes on from NW_006921919.1 coordinate 996,030, forward strand.
GTGGGCCAGGAGCAGGAGGCAGAGCTGAAGCCCAAGGCTGAAGGGCTTTCACCCAACCCCTAGAGCTTGGCACTTTGAACTTGGACTTAAAGTCTCCAAACTGTAAGAGAATAAAATCCTGTTTGTTAAGGCCATCCCATTTGTGGTATATTCTTGTCAGAGTGGCACTAGGTAACCAGAACATCACCTCACCCCAAAAATAATAGCAAAGGTCAACAGGACTGAAAGTAACAAATACTGGCAAGTCTGCAAAGAGATTGGAACTCTCATACGCTGCTGGTGAGACTGTAAATTGGTACAAGCATTGTGGTAAATTGTATGGAGTTTCCTTAAAAACTGAAAATAGAAATACTATTTGAATGAGCAATTCCATTACTAGGAATATATCCTTAAGAGGTGACAGATAGGAAACAAACAGACATATGCACACCCATGTTCATCTCAGCACAATTCACTATAGCAAACAGATGGAAACAACCTAGATGCCTATCAACAGATGAATAGATAACCAAACTATGGTGCATTATGGAATACTATGCTACATTAAAGAACAATGAAGAATACATGAATAATCTCACAACGTGGATGAACCTGGAAGATGTTATGCTGAGTGAAATAAGTCAATTGCAGAAGGACAAACATTGTATGAGCCCATTACTGTAAAAAGTCAGGGGAGGGTTTGCTCACTGAAGGAATTCACTTTGTAGATTATCAGGGAAGGGGATAATTTCAGACTAGTTGGGGGCCACAAGATGAATTAAGTAAGGGGAGGGAGGGTTTGAGAAGAATCTGTGACCAGCATGATAACATTGGGGAAAGGGAGGACACCAAATTGTGTGCATAAGATAGACCACAGAGGCTAATACCAGTATATTCACAATATTGCAATACCATTAACACCAAACACCAGACTACAGATAAATACATAGACAACTGAGAAGACTAGATGGGGTTCAGTGAACAGGAATATAATCTAGACCAATGATAGATTCAGCTGAGGTTAATCTTGTACAGATACTAGTGATACAAAATACCCGCAATCATCACAGAAGCAACAGAAAACAGACGTAGAGCAATACCTTATAGACAGCCAGACGCTGTGGGAGAGAGATCCAAATGATCTGTCAACTCAGGACCATAGTACTGGGGGACACCAGACTCAATCGGCACAACAAAATACATACAGATCTTGTTCCATAACTACTTCAGTTAGTAACAACTGAGATCTTAAAAGCTTTCAAGTGGCCATCTAAGATGCAGCTAATGGTCTCCTGTTGTCAGAAATGAATAAGAGTGAAGAAAACCAAGGCCATTTGGAAAAAATTCACCCTAGGATGTGATGGACCTCGAGACCAGAAGAACTAGATGATGCGCAGTTACCAATGCCAACCACTTGGGAAGGGATCAAAACTGGAGATCCTGGATAGAGTAGGAGGAAAAATGAGGTAAAAAATCCAAAAACACAATAATGACCAGAATTACTGGTCGGATGGAGTCTTGTGGGACCACTAAGGGCCCTGAGATACACTTTGGGCCTGGGGTAAAACTCACTCCCAGGTACTGGCTCTCAGCCCAACAGTAAATAACACTTACTATATGCAGAACACTCAACCCAGTGCAATGTACCCACCTATTTTACAGAGGTACATCCCTTGGAGCAATCATCCATGGGGCGCCAGAGGGACAACATTCATATGGAGGAAAAGCTGAACAGACAGGAGTGCATAACTGAGAAGGGCACAGAGATGGAGAGGTTTCTGGGAAGGGAGAGGAGGAGAGTGGGTAAGGGTTTGGAATGGTAACTGGGGAGTGAAACCAAATGTACATGAACTTTTGAATGTAAAATATAAAAATTCTGCTCTGTAAATTTGGGCCTAAAGCACAATAATAAAAAAAAAAAAAATGGGCAGAGGACATGAACCGATACTTCATCAAAGAAGTTATTCAGGCAGGCAACAAACACATGAAGAAATGTTTGTGATCATTAGCCATTAGAGAGGCACAAATCAAAACAACAATGACATACCATCTCACTTCAGCATTAATAGCAAAATTCAACAAAATAGAAAATAACAAATGCTGGCAAGGATATGGAGAGATTGAGACTCTTATACACTGCTGGTGGCACTGTAAAATGATAAAACCACCGTGGAAACCAGTATGATGATACCTTAAAAATAGAAATACCATTTGATCCAGCAATCCCATTACTAGGTATATATCCTAAAGAAGTGAGAACTAGGACACAAATAGTTATATGCACACTGTTCTGGTTACCTAGTGCTGCTCTGACAAGAATATGCCACAAATGGGATGGCTTTAACAAACAGGAGTGTATTCTCTCATAGTTTGGAGGCTTTAATTCCAAGTTCAAAGTACCAGGCTCTAGGGACTGGGTGAAAGCCCCTCAACCTTGGGGTCCAGCTCTGCCTCTTGCTCCTGGCCTACTGAAACTAGAGGGATCTCTTCGCTCAGACAGTTACTGGCTGCTGAGGCTAACAAGCCCAAGGTCAACAAATAAAAGGCACAGTCCCAATGTTAACAAACCACACAGCAGGCCATTAATTTAAGTCCCTTGAAAATCCCAAAGTTGACAGAGCATGGCAGGCTGTTGAATAACGACATGCAGGTTCCAAGTGTGCCATAAGCTAGAGACCATTCCCAAAGCTGCTTCTTATATATGGGAAGGAAACCACATACCCAAAGCAGCTACTCAGCTGCTTGTGGTAAATCCCACCATGGAGCTGATTGCCAGTCTCATCATGGGGAATAACTACCACCAGCTGCCCAGTCACTCAACCAGGCCTAGCCAAGTTGACATACAAACTGAACTACCACAAACCCCATGTTCATTGCAGCACTATTCACAATGGCAAAGAGTTGGAAACAACTTAATGTCCATCAATAGAGAAATGGATAATCAAACTGGGGTACAGACACACAGTGGAATACTATGCAACACTAAAGAGTAATGTAGAATCTGCAAAATATGACAAAGTGGATGAACTTGGAAGACATGCTGAGTGAAATAAATCAATCACAGGACAATATCGTATTAGTCCACTATTGTAAAAAGTCAAGGAAAGGTTTGTACACGGAAGGGAAATTTCTTTGTTGATTACTAGGGATGAGAGGGGTGGCTGCAGAATTCCTAAATAGGTTTAAAATATATGTATATACCAAAGATTGTTAGTGGTTATGAGGGGTAGGAGGAAGTAGAAAGGGGAAGCTCTTGTTTGCTGGGCATTGAGTTTATGGTAGTGGTGGTGGAATAATTGGGAAAAGGATAGCAATAATGGTGGCACAGCACGAAAAATGTCATCAATGTCCCTGACCTGCAAATGTGGAAGTTTTTGTATCGGTGAATGTCTTGTTGTTCATGTTTTCACCACAATAATAGTGATACAAATAAATAAAACTAATGGTACAAAAAGATTCAAATAAATGGAAAGATATCTTTGTGTTTAAAGATTAGAAGACTTAATATTGTTAAGGTGGAAATACTACCCAAAGCAAGCTATAGATTCAATGCAATAGTATCAAAATACTAACAGCCTTTTTTTTTTTCAAAAATAAAAAAGCCAATATTCAAAATCACTTAGAATTTCAAGGGACCCCAATTAGCCAAAGCAATCTTGATGAAAGGAATGAAATAGGATGACTCACATTACCTAATTTTAAAAACATACAAGAAGCTACAGTAATCAAAAGAGTGTGGGATTGGCCTAAAAATAGACATATAGATTTATGGAATAGATTTTAGAGTCCAGAAATAATCTTGTAGAGTTATGTTCAAGTGATTTTCACAAAACTACATAGTCTTTTCTGTGGGGAGACAAATGGTGTGGGGACCAGTGGATCTCCATATGCAAAAGAATGAAGCTGAACCCATATCTCACATTATATGAAAAAATTACTCAAAATAAATCAGTGGCCTAAATATAACAGCTTAACACCATAAACTCTTAGAAGAAAATGTAGAAATTGTGCTAACTCCTTTGATAAGCAAGGGAAAAGTGAGCAAATCCCACCTTTATTGCTAATTGCATGATAAAGATCAGCATGAATTCAAAGACCCACTTGGAAATGGAGCCAGTCTTTCCCTTTCTGCATCTTTATTTTGTCACCAGCCTCCTAAGCAGCACCTTTTTTCTACACACTCCAGCCACCCAGACCTGAACTGGAGCTCACAAATTAGAAAGACACTGTCCTTCTAATCAACTCTACATGCAACCCTTCTCTGAATTATCCACCTGATCTAAATCAGACTTTGCAAGTTAGAAGGACTCTGTCGCTCAGTTTGCCAAATAGGCAGATACCAGTCCTTGCTGGCTCATTGCTTCTGTGGGTTCATTAGTTCCTTGGAACAGCTCATAAAATTCACAGAAAATGCCTATACTTACAGTTACTCATGTATTATAACCATAAAGGATACAAATTAAGAGATATATCAGGTGAGATCTAGAAGGAGTCCTAGTATGAGAATTCCATAGTCTCCAGGGATGTGCCAGCCTTCTGAGAGTACATGCTTTCACTAATCCAAATATGTCTATGTTTAGGGTCTTTTATTGTCATCATTGCATCCAACCAAAAAACCGAACACTGCCATCAAATTGGATCCAACTCACTGTGACCCCTCCTTGGATTTCTGAGACAATGTCACTATGGAAGTGGATTGCCCAACCTTCCTTCCAAGGAGTGGCTGGTGGGTTTGAACTGCCGCCTTCTGGTTAACAATCAAATGCCTTAGGCACTATGCCACCAGAGCTCTTCTCACATCGTTGTATAGTTATGATCAACTGACTCCATGAATATGCACAACTGATTGTATCATGGCCCTCTCCCTTCCTGAAGCTGGCTGATCAGATATAGTCTTTAGGCTCCCATTCATTTGCACATATTGCAGTGTTGACTGACTATTTTAGAAAAGAAGGATACCATGAGTGCTCGAGAAATTCCAAGGATTACCTTTTAGGAACCAACAACAAAGCCCGAATTGAGTCCTTGTTTCACAAGAATTAAGCTTCAGATAAAACTAAAAGTTACAAAACCATAATTGGCTGAAAGACAATCAGGGATGTCAAAAGTAGGATCTTTAAAGTGAGGATTTATCAGAGATAGGTGGACAAAACAAAAGTGGGATTATATGACTTGTTAAGAGTACATATGTGTTCTTCAGTTCATTACAAGATAGAACAATGTCAGGACAAGTGGTTTTTTTTTTTTGTTTTGTTTTGGTTTTTTTTTTGGCTATAAAAATTGTTTTTTCAGTCATGTCTGTTTCTGAGGCCCCATTGTAAAGATTTATTGATAATGGTGTTCATGAAGACCTTCAGGTACAAGCTATCAAGTCTTTTATTTGTTTGACCATAGTGGAAAGACCTTTTGGGATAGGATGTAATATCCTGCACCTACATTTAGGGTTTATTGTCAGCATGAAGGCTAGGTCAGAATCAAGGTTAGAGGAACAGATGTTAGAAAAGGCAACTTTAATATTCAACATGGATTCTAGACTCATGTCAAGACTTTAAAATGGAGCTAAGTCTCCACTGTCAAAATTCTCCATTTACACACACCAAGTCTGATTTTAAGCCCTCATACAGTCTGAGTTTTATTGTTGTTGTTGTGTGCTGTTCAGTGTTATCCATAAGAAAAACTGCTATGGATATTATGGGAAAATTAGACATTTCTAATAGTGCAAAGAAAGTAAAATGCTGAAGTTGTGAAGAGCTGCTATACAATTCATAACTTAAGGAAAAGTAACCCTAATGTACAATTTTTAACTAAAGAATGGTCAAGTCTCAATAGGGCCTTCCAGGGCCAATATGTTTATAGGAATATTGTGTTAACATAGTTTTTGAAAGAATAACATGAAAATATGATGTGGAGATTTACTGAATTTATTGTTTTTAAAATTTGTACACATTAATTGTTATATGGTCATCAATACTATCTGCTAGTTTATGTAGAATAAAAAGGCCAAAGAAGCTGCAACTACCAAGGTAAACACTTTGTCAAAAAGCCCATCTGAAGAGTTGTATTGTGTTCAAAAGTAATACTCAAAAGTTAAAAAGGATAAATAACTAAATGGTGACTATGGCACTGTTTATTCACTGGTACTGAAAGTTTATGACACAAAGACCTTGAAGGAGGTAAGATGAGGAGCAGAAAAGTACATAAACTAATTTAACTGAAGCTTATGTTAGAAGATATGGAAAACAATACATGATAGTATGTGAAAGAAGTCCTGAATTCTAATTGGGGAATATAAAATGTACCTACCTGCCCTCCCCAAAAAAAGAAAAACTGGGGCAAAAAGAAACAGATAGCAAGAAGACAGATTTAAATCTAATCATATTATTGATTTTATTAAATATAAATGATTTAAACATGTCAATTAAAAGAGGAAGATTTTCAAATTGGAAAGCAAAAGGCAAGGCCCCATGATATGCTCACCATGAGACCAGCTTTACATATAAAGAAATTGGTAGAAAAAGACAAAAGGAATAAAAAGATATACTATGTAAATTCTAATCAAAATAAAGCTGGAGGGGCTATATTGATATTAAGCAAAGTAGAATTATTCACAGCAGGGAATATTACTAAGGATGTTGGTGGTGGTAGTGGTATATGCCATTGAGTCAATTCCAACTCATAGTGACACTATATGACAAATAACTGCCCCATATGGTTTCCTAGATTGTAATCTTCAAGGGGACAGATTGCCAGTTCTTTTCTCCCATAGAACCACTGCTAGGTTTGAACCACCCACTTTCAGTTAGCAGCTGAGCACTGTAGAACCAGGGCTCCTTGCAACAGCTTCACCAGTAAGATCTTGCTAACTGGAAACAATGAGATTTAAAATAAGTTTATAACTGGTATTTTCTTGATAGCTTTAAGATTTTAATTATTATTTTTCTCCTAATAGAACCCCCAGATCATCCACTGAAAATAATATTGTCATAAACAATCTGGAACATTTGCCTAAAAACCACTCACTGTCATTATTCAATACCTTCATGCTTCACAGAGTGAGGTAACAGCATGATAGATTTTTTTTCTTTTTTCCTGTGTCTCTGAAAAATGCTTTATTCATACTGCAAGCATCTTCATCGAGGTCCCCATTGCTGGCTGAATCATACTCTGTGACTGTACTGTATACACTGTAGCCCTACTGCTTGTACATGTTGACTGCAACTTGCCAAGATACTCTTCAAACTTGGTAAGATCAAATATGGTGCAATTACTTAATATGGCCTTCTAGCCATATTGTTGTTGTTGTTGTTATGTACTGTCGAGTTCAACCCGACTCATAGCGACCCCTCCTTGAATTTCCGAGGTGGTATCACTATGGAAGTAGATTGCCCAACTTCCTTCCAAGTAGTGGCTGGTGGGTTTGAACCACCAGCCTTCTGGTTAGCACTCAAGTGCCTTAGGCATTACACTACCAGAGCTCCTTCTAGCCATATTAAGTTTTTAAATACTCCCACAAGAAGATTGAGTGGGACTATGTAAATAAGGTCTTTGTGGCCCACTAAGACACAAGGACAGTTTGCTAATAACACAACAAAAGTGCATGGCACCTGTGGGTGGGTGGGGCCATGCAAATAAGGTGTATGGAACCCTAATGGGGGGGAATTGGTCCTTTTGCCATCCCTCTAGAGAGCTAATTCTAAAGCAGAGAGGGGACTTCACAAGAAAGATCCAAGAATAAAAAGAAAGAAGAACCAAGAGTAGAACATATCCTTTGGGCAGTGATCTCTGCACTGGGAGCCACCTAGACCCAGGAGACAGAGACAGAAAGAGTTGCAACACTGGAGAAACAATGGTAGCAGAGGCAGGAGACTGGCAAAAATTGACAAAGTGATAGTGTTAGGCTGGGTTCTCTAGAGAAGCAAGACCAGTGAACCTTATAAGAGAGTGAGAGAAATTTATCTTAGGAAAATGGCTCACACACTCAGAGAAGCTGGCAAGTCCCAACAGCAACAGTCTCCATAAGACACAACTACACCCACAACTCCTGCAACTTCACTTACTGAGCAAGAGCCACC
>NW_006921919.1:1008446-1014495 GCF_000298275.1 Orycteropus afer afer
CCACTTTCTTGGATCAAATATCAAGTGGAGGCTTTTCCCGACTCACGCAGCCGCAGGGGCTGAAGAACTCAAGGTTGGCAGGCAGTATACTCGCTGTTGACTCCAACAAATGACGAATCCAGGATCACCCGTCTGAATGGTGGATTGTTTGCTCACCGACATCACAAGATCCAGATCTCCAGAAGAGTGTCTCATTTTCCCAGGATGTCCGTAAATATATTGTAAGCAAGTCACACCCCTAGAGAAACTCCCTTTCAATGGATTGGCTCATCAAAACATGTACATCTGATCTCATCATGGGAATAACTCACATCACAATTGCTTAAACCACTCAAAACTGTCTTCCAGCCAAGTTGACACACAACTCCAATTATCACAGTGGACTTCCCAGCCCATGAAGCAAGAAAGTTGAGCTCCTTCAAGCAGGAGACACTTGGTGGAGTCAGGCTTGCTGAACCACAGAGCTGGAGCTGAGTTATTTTGGGCCAAGACTTACTGGAGGAGTATTGTACCTCCAAGCACTTATAAGAAGAGTTAAAAGAGCTTTTGAACACTTGCTGGAGCAGGGCAGAGTCCAGGCCGGACAAAGAGGGTCCATGGTGGTGGTGGTGGTGGGGTGGTGGTGGCTGAGGGCCAAAGGGAAGAATTTTTATGGATGAGTAGGGGCTGTCTTGATGAAAAACTGTATCCAGAGTCATTTCTGATCCTGAATGGACCTATTACTTCTCTAATAAATCCCATAGTCATGAATATTGTCTGTGAGTTCTGTGCAGCTATTGCAATGAATTATCAAATCCAACAGAGAAATAGAGTGCTGTGGGTGGGACAGTTGGTGTCAGAATTGGTAAAAAGTTGGAGGATGGAGACAAGTCTGACATTTGCCTCATAGGAATCAGCTTTGGGCAGATTTTAAGCATTGACATCTACAAAAAGTATGTCATGGCAGCATCTTCTGACCTCCGCTAACTTCACAAGGGGGGACAGAGAATCACCACCAACACCCCAAGGCTTATTTCTTTGCGGTCAGACATGCCACTACCCTCCAGCTTTTTTTTTTTTTTTTGACAATTCTGACACCAACTATCCCTCCCACAATACTCACTACTCTGCTGAGTTCAGTAATTCATTGCAATGGACACACATATCTCACGTACAATACTCATGTTTATGGGGTTTATTAGGGAAGTAACAGGTTATAATTCAGGTTCAGAAATGTGCTCAGGATGCAATTCTTCCATCAGGAGTCTCCCCTCTGCTATGCCTTCAGGCATGCTTCTCTGGTCCTTGGCCTCTTGGCTGGCCTCTACCCTCCTTTGGCAAGTATTACAAAGCGTTTTTAGCTCTGCCAATATGAGCATCTAGGTGCACCCCATTCCACCAGCAAGCTTCCTGCCCAAAGTCCCTCAGCTTTCTTGCTTTGTGGGCCATCAAGCCTGCCACTCTGTCATCTACCTCTTTTTTCCTCAGCTAGTCATTTCAGCTGGTCTTCTCTGCCAAGGGGCCCATCACAGGGATATCAGGTCCAAGGACACACTCCACTCCACTTCCAGCTCTTCTCTCTTGATGGCAGTGAGATCTCCCTTTCTGTCTCTAGGAAGGCTTATTTTAAGCCTGGCAGAATGATAAAACTAACCAATCCCCACGGTAGAGTTTTATATACCTTATTTGCATGGTCTCACCCACACAAGGGTGCCACAGCTTATTTCCCTTACTCATAAACTATCCAGTCCTATTGGTGGGCCACAAAGCACCACACATTTGGATAGTTCCACCCAGTCATCTGATGGGAGTCACCCAGTCATCTGATGGGAGTCACCAAAACCAAGGCTAGAAAAGCCATACCAAGTAATTCATTGAACCACAACATTCTTCCCCCCAGTAAAGTTAAACTAGGAGGTCAAATGCCTCCATCACACCACCCTTATGTCAACAAAAAAGCCACCATTTCTATTTGAAATTCTTCTAGTAACTCCATAAGTTTACCGGCCGAACCAAGGCATTGGAATTCTAGGGCAACAGCCGGAGATGTGACGTGCTTGTGCCATTCTTTCCTCACCACTGAGCCTTCCACATTCCCCATAATACAACCACTAGTTCTCCAATAGGAGCATGTGCGACAATGTAATGCTCTGGCCTATGGGTGGCCTAATGTTGTTGAAACAGAAGAAGGTCAATAAATAAGAAAACATAATGATAAAGAGGTCCTTTTTTATCAAGAATCAATAATAAATGTGCATGCACCTATTACCAGAGCTTCAAAATAAATGTAGCAGAAATAAGAAAATTAGAAATATACAAAACCACAGACACACTTGAGAATATAAAAACTCTTTGAGAGAAATATATTAGATATATCCCCAAATATTTAGAAATTGTCTTAGTTTCCTCTGGCAGCTGTAACAACACAAATCAGTGGCTTAAAACAATAGAAATATATTCTTTCACTGTTCTGGAGGTCTGAAATCAGTACCACTGATCTGAAATCAAAGTGTCAGCTAGGCCATGCTCCCTCCAGATGCTCTAAAGGATTTATTTCCTGCTGCTTCACTGCAATCTTCAAATCTCTTTCTGTTACATGCTCACATCAACTTCTCCTCTGTGTTCAAGAAATCTCCCTCAGCCTCTCTTACAGGATACATGTGATTGCATTTAGAGCCAACCAGGATAATCCAGAATAAAGCCCTTAACTTAATCATCTGTAAGGAAATTTTTTTTTCCCAAAGTAAAGTAACATTTAAATTTCTAGAAATTAAGATGGACATATCTTTGGAAGCTATTATTAGCCTACAAGAAAAATTAAATAACACATCTTTAAATAACACCTGGGTAGAAGAAGAAATTACACGGTAAATTAGGGAATATTTTGAATTGAAAGAAAATGCATTTACAACATACCAAACTAACAGACAATGCTGACTAAGTACTTAGATGTTTTGATAATACACCTATATCAAAAAAAGGAAAGGTCTCAACTCAAATAAATGATCAAAGCCTCTGTGTTAAGAAACTAGCAAAGGAGAGCAAATTAAACCCAAAGCAAGTAGTAGGAAAAATAATACATACATGTGTGTGTGTGTGAATTAGAAGACAGAAAAAAAGAAATGCAATAAATGAATTAGTTATTCAAAAATATTTTAAAAAATGATAAATATGAAAAAAGAAAGACCCAAAACTACTGTCACTCATAAAGTACTACATAAAGTAAAAAATATATATCTGTGAAAGAAATTGAATATGCAGTTAAAATCTGTCCCAGAATGAAAACTCTAGGCTTATGTGGCTTCATGTATGAATTCTACCAAAAATCAAAAGAAAAAATTAAACCGAATCTGCACAAATTCTCCCAGAACATAGAAGTGGTAGCATTTCTCTTATTTTTTGAAGACTGGTACTAAAATTAGACAAAAAAAAAAAAAAAAAAAGGAAACTATGTACCAATATCCCTCATGAATACAGACACAAGAGTCATTAACAAATTATTACCAAAGAGATTCTAGCAATGTCTTAAGAAGGTAATACATCATGACCAAGTAGAATGTATCTGTGTTGTTGTTGTTGTTATGTGCCATAGAGTCGAACTCAACTCATAGCGACCCCTCCTTGGATTTCCAAGGCAGTATCACTATGGAAGTAGAGTGCCCAACCTTCCTTCCGAGGAGTGACTGGTGGGTTTGAACCTCCAGCCTTCTGGTTAGCAGTCAAGTGCCTTTAGGCACTAGGAATGCAATAATAGTTACACTTTTGGAAAACAATCTTCCAGACCTATTAACAGACTGCGGGGGCGGGGGGGTGGAGTAAAGAAAGAAAAATCAGATGTCAGTCTTAATAAATGCAGAAGAGCATTTGACAAAATTCAATGTTCATTCAAGATAATAACTCTCAGCAAAGCAGAAGTAGAACGGAACTTCCTCAACTTAATATAGGGCATGAATGGAAAATCTAAAGCTAGCAACATATTTAATGTGAAAGGAAACATAGTTGCTTGTTGTTAGGTGCCATCAAGTTGGCTCTGACTCATAATGACCCTAGTTACAACAGAACAAAACATTTTGCAGTCCTGCACCATCCTCACAATCCTTGCCAGGCTTCAGCACATCTTTGCAGTCACTGTGTCAATCCATCTCACTGAGGTTCTTCCTCTTTTTTGTTGACTCTCTACTTCACCAAGCATGATATCATTTTCCAAGTACTGGTCCCTTCTGACAACTTGACAAAAGTAAGTGAGACAAAGTCTGGCCATTCTCCCTTCCAAGGAGCATTTGGGGTGTACTTCTTCTAGGATAGATTTTTTCATTTTTCTGGAACTCCATGGAATCTTCAGTATTCTTCATTGGCATCATAATTCACTACCACAGTAAGACAAACTGACAGACAAGTGGTAGAAGAAAAGATTATTTGTTCAAGATATCAAGTGCAAGGATGTGTACTCTAGTCATTCTTTATACATTGTACTGCAGGCTGAGTCAATGCAATAAAACACAAAAAATAAAAAAGCAAACAAAATAAAAGATAAGAAAATTGTATTTACTTGCAGAAAACAGAACTGGCACATAGAAAATGCCAAGGAATCTAAAAAAAAAAAAAAGCCAACAGAATAAGTGGGTAAATTTCTCAACATCACAGGATGCAAAGTCAGCATAAAAACATCTATTTACATAATATAGAAATAAATTTAATATCAATTTCAGTTGTTGTTATTGTTATGTGTCATTGAGTTGGACGTGACTCATAGCGACCCCTACTTGGGTTTCCAAAGTGGTGTCACTACAGAAGTAGATTGCCCCATCTTCCTTCCCAGGAGTGGCTGGTGGATTTGAACCGCCAGCCTTCTGGTTAGCAGTCAAATGCCTTAGGCACTACGCTGCCAGAGCTCCTAGTAGTAGTATAAAATATGAAATACTAGTGGGTATATTTAACAAAGAGAGCATTGGTAGTTCATTGGTAGAATTCCCATCTTCCTTGTGGGAGATGTAGGTTTGATTCCCAGCCAATGAACCTCATGTGCAGCCACTATCCTTCTGTCAATGGTGGCTTGCATGCTGCTATGATGCTAATCAGATTTAGTGTAAGAGACAATATTTCTATAAGAAATTTTTGTAGAAAACACAGAAGAATTTGGAGTAGGGAAATAATTATTTCTTTGGAAGCAGAAAAGAAAAAAGTGGTAAATTGAACTTTAAATTTCCTGATTTACAAAGGAAAATCCTCCCATTCCACCCAAAAAATAAGGAGATAAAGTATATACTGAAAGAAAATTTTTGCATACATATTTGGAAAAAAAAAAAAAGTATCTTATATGTGTGTTTATGTATACACACATACATATACATATATATGTAATGTTGTTGTTGTTGTTATGTGCCGTGGAGTCAGACCTGACTCATAGCGATCCCTCCTTGGGTTTCTCAGGAAGTATCCCTGTGGAAGTAGATTGCCCAACCTTCCTTCCTAGGAGTGGTTGGTGGGTTTGAACCTTCAGCCTTCTGGTTAGCAGTCAAGTGTCTTAGGCACTACGCTACCAGAGCTCCTTGTGTATGTAATATATATGTATACCTACATATATATCTTGTAGCTCAATAATAAGATGAACAACTCAGTTTTAAAACAGGGCAAATGTTTAAACAAATCTTCACTAAAGAGGCCATAAAGATGACAGATGGCACTGAAAAGAGCCTCTACATCACTAGTATATAAGGAATACAAATTAAAGCTTCAATGAGAAACCACCATATACTTTCGTTGTTTTGTGCTGTTGAGTAGATTCTAACTCATTGCCACTGTATAGGACAGAGTAGAACTGTCCCACAGGATTTTCTAGGCTTTATTCTTTATAGTAAGGAGCTCCGGTGGTGCAGTGCCTAAGACATTTGAGTACTAACCAGAAAGTTGGCAGTTCAAACCCACCAGCCTCTCCAGAGAAGGAAGACTGGGTAAAAGCTTATCATCAGAAACCCAAATGAACATTGCTATGAGTCAGAATAGCATAGTGGCTAAGGCACTTGACTGCTAACCAGAAGGCTGGCGGTTCAAATCCACCAGCCACTCCTCG
>NW_006921919.1:1014595-1022342 GCF_000298275.1 Orycteropus afer afer
ACTGCCTCGGAAACCCAAGGAGGGGTCACTATGAGTCAGGTGTGACTCGACGGTATACAACAACAACAACAACAACATGAGTCAGAATGGTCTCAATGGCAGTGGTTTTGGTTTTTGGTTTTATTCTTTATAGTAGGAGATCAACAGGTATTTTTTGACATGGAACTGCTGGTAGGTTCAACCTGTCATAGACCATAAAGGAATTGATAATTTTTATCTTCTTAGAGAGTTATCCTTTCATTTAGGTTTTCTAATTTACTGTATAGAATTATACCTGGTACTAATTTGTAATTTTTTAAAATTTTTTATATGTGTAAAAAAAAAAATAGATATACTTGCTTTGACATTTCTAATATTCTTAGTTTATATTTCTTTCCCTTTAAGTTCATCCTCACCTTAGAGTGCTGAGCCAGCCACTGTTTATGAAAACAGGAGTGAACTATAGTATTTTAGCTATCACAATGTCAGAACCATTCAACCAAACCATTTTTCCTCAGTATGGTGCTGCTAGTCTATTAAGAACCAGTAAGCACACCACAACACTGGATTGTATGACCACAAAATTTGTAATGTATAAAATGTGTGACTCGCTTTATGGTTGTTGTTTTTATTTTTTTAATCCAAAATGCCTTGAAGTTGTAAGAAGGGGAATTAATTATTCATCCTGGTTTACTTGGAGTTCATTTCTGCCCAAGATTTTAAAACAAGAAAAGCAAAAACTAAGAACAGAAGGAACTTCTTTGGGATAACAAAATTATGCTCAGGCTGCTTTCTTTCTAATTCTTTGCTGTTATTTTATTAGGTGCCAATGAGTTGGTTCCCACTCATAGTGACCTTACATACAACAGAAGGAAACACTTCCTGGTCTGGCACCATCCTCACAATCGTTTGTTCCAACCACTGTGTCAATTCATCTCATTGATGGTCTTTCGATTTGTTGCTGACCTACTACTTCACCATATCTGACTTAGGCTAGGTTCTCTAGAGAAGCAAAACCAGTAAAGATTAGGGAGAGAAAAAGAAATTTTTCTCAAGGAAAAGGCTCATGTGATTGTAGAGGCTGGCAAGTCCCAAGTCTGTAGATCAGACTTGAGGCTGGAGGCTGCTTTCTCATGTACCTGTAGGGGTTGATGAATCCTCATCATAGGCAATAAAGTAGGCTGCTGGCTGGGAAGGCTGATGAAGCCAAGATTGACAGGTAAGAAGACAGGCTGCTGACTCATAGGCTAAGGGGGTAACAATCCTAAGATCAGTAGGCAATACAGCATGCCTCTTATTCAAGTCAAAGAACCAGAGGTTAGATGATGAGCTAGATGCAGAATCCAGATGCAAAAAGCCAGAGAGTTTTTCCAGGATATCCACATATATTGAAAGCAGTCCACACACCTCAGGGAATTCTTTTTCAACCAACTAGCTTCTCATAGCTAATATTGTCAAGGAGATGATTATGTTATATCACTCTTCATCATTGTGAAATTACTATGTCATAACTACTAACCTACTGAGAATCTGGCCCAGACAAATTGATACACAACCTTAACTATCACAGTCCAACCATTCTCAACTTGGCACCTGTACAAAACCAGACCAAATCCACAGCCATTGAGTCAATTCCAACTCACAACAACCTTTTAAGACTGAGTAAAACCCTCCCATAGGGTTTCCAAGGCTGTAATCTTTATGGAAGCAGATTGCCCCAGCTGGCAGATTCTAACTTGCAATATTTTGGTTAGCAGTCAAGTACTTTAACCACAGCACCACCAGAACTCCTATCATATGTAGACATCTCTTTAAACCATATATAATCTCTAAAAAAAGACAGAAGATCAGATGGGGGGTCAGTGAGCAGGATTATACTCTAAACCAAAGGTAGATTCAGCTAAGGATAAACTTGCACACATACCAGTGATGCAAAATACCAACAATCCTTACAGAAGCAACAGAAGACTGACATAGAACAATCCCTCACAGTCAGCCAGGCACTGTGGGAGAGAAATCCAATGGATCTACCAACTCAGGACCATAGTATTGTCCATAGTATTGGAGGACACCAGACTCAATTGGCACTAAAAAATGCATAAAAGTCTTGTTCCACAACCTACATTGGTAAATAGTGACTGGGGTCTTAAAAGCTTTCAAGTGGCCATCTGAGATGCAGCTAATGTTGGAAGGGAAGAAGAATGCAAAAAACCAAAAGTGTTTGGAAACAATCAGACCTAAGACATGATGGACCTCAAGACCAGAACTAGATGGTTCCCAGCTACCAATGCCAACCACTAGGGAAGGGATCAAAACTGCAGATCCTGGATAGAGTGGGAAGAAAAACATGGAACAAAATTCAAAAACACAATAATGACCAGAATTACTGGTCCGATGAAGTCTGGAGGGATTCCCAAGACTATGAACCTGGGATACATTTCAGGGCTGGAATAAAACTCACTGCCAAGGGCTGGCTCTCAGCCCAATAGTAAATAAGACATACAGACTACTCAACCTAGTGTGATGCACCCACATACTCTACGGAGATACATTCCTTGGAGCAATCAGCCATGGGGCGCTATAGGGGCAACATTCACATGGAGGAAATGCAGGACACATAAGAATGCATAACTATGAAGGGCATGGTGGGGAGTGGTTACTGGGAAGGGAAGGGAGGAGAGTGAATAAGGGTTGGGGACGGTAATTGGGTAGTGAAACCAAATGTACATGAAATGTTGAATATAAAAAAAATTCTGCTCTGTAAATTTGCACCTAAAGCACAATTAAAAGAGAGAGAGAGAGAGAATTATAGTCATACTTGACACAACTAAGAAACATACAACCAAAAGCACATTAGCCACATTTACATCCTGTATTTTATAGTTGAAGAAAACAAAAAATACTTGATACACCTATGCAAGGAAGAAAAAATAATTACAATCTTTGTTTCTGCAATGTAGCTGGTATTTAGAACTACCTTTTTCCATTTCCCATTCCATATTTCCTTCGCCTTCACCAAGCACCTCAGCCGGTCATGAGTCTTTCCCATACTTTCATTCCTGAAGGATCTGGGCCAAAATACTCATGTATGAATTTTGATTCTGTAGTTTTCCATTTACTTTAATCACAACAAATGATATTACTAAGAGACATCCTAAGGAATCTGCTGTATGCCATTCATACTCTTCTTTACCTTTATTATGTAATATCAATATGATTTCCCCTTGGTCATTATGATCAATCACACCAAACAGTACAATAACTCCATTTTTGCCAGATCCAGAGGCATACATAACCCACTGTGCCCAGGTGGCATTCTTAACTTCCAGTTCAATAGAATCAATATTGGTGGGAATATTCTTCCCATTGGAACTGTGACCTCCAGACTCTCAGGAACAGGAATCAAAAATTTTGCAAATGTATCAATAGGGAGAATAGTGAGTGTTGCCACTCCTTTTTCCACCACTTGGTTCCTGGACCCAAGAATCACGGCTATTGGAGAAATAGCACCATATAATGGACACTGGTTTATACATACACACCTCCTGGAGAATATTGTCCCAAATCTGCAAGGTATTGCCAATTAGTTGGTCCCATAATTATGTCTTTAGAAGGCTATTCCATTGTTCTATCAAGCCAGCTGCTTCAGAATGATGTGGGACATTGTAAGACCTGTGAATTCCATGACCATGGTCCCATTGCCACACTTCCTTTGCTGTGAAGTAACTCCTTTGATGAGGTGATGCTGCATGGAATATCACAACTATGTAAAAAGCATTCTGTATGTCCACAGATCTTAGTTTTGGCATAAGCGTTGCATGTCAGGAAGCCAAATCCATATGCAGAGTGTAAGTTCCAGTAAGAACAAAACACTGCTCTTTCCATGATGTAAAGAGTCTAATGCAATCAACCTACTACCAGGTTGCTGGCTGATTGCCCCAGGGAATGTTTCCATACCACATACTTAGTGTTGGTCTCTGTTGCTTGCAGATTGGACAACCAGCAGTGGATGCAGCCAAGTCAGCCTAGGTGAGTGGAAGTCCATGTTTCTGAGCATATGCAAAACCTCATACCCTGTCACCATGGCCACCTTTTTCAGGAACCCACTGAGAAATGACAGGAATGGCTGGGGAAAGATGACTGATTTCCACAGAATGTGTCATCCTGTCCACCTGATTATTAAAATCTCCTCACTGTTTGGTGAACATTCACATAAGACACAAATTTCCTCACTTCTTTAGCACATTCAGAAAGTTCTATCCACATATCTCTTCCCCATACCTCCTTGCTACCAATTTTCCAATCATGTTCCTTCCAAGTCCCTGACTATCTAGCCAACCCATTAGCCATAATCTATGAATCAGTATATAATCACATATCTGGCAATCTCTCCTTCCAAGCAAAGTGAACAATCAGGTGCATTGCCCAAATTTCTGTCTATTAGGAGGATTTCCCTTCCCCACTGTCCTTCAGGGAGGTCCAAGAAAGGGGCTGAAGTGCTGCTGCTGTCCACTTTTGAGTGGTGCCTGCACATCATGCAGAATCATCTGTAAACCAAACATGAGGTTTCTCTTCCTCAATCAATTGATCATAAGGAACTCCCTATGTGGCCACAGGTGCAGACTTTATTGTACCTTCAACTTAATTATACAATTATACAATTCAACTTAATTGTACCTTCACATCCTGCTTGAGTTTGATCTTTTATAAACCACTTCCATCTAATGATGGAGTGCTGCTGTGCATATCTAACTTTATGACTCTGTAGGTCAGACAACACCCAGTTCATGATGAGCAGTTCAGGTCACATGTTGATTTAGTGGCCCATAGTTAGGCGTTCAAGCACCAGTAATAAGTGAAAACCTATTTCTCAAAAGAAGAGTAGTTATCTTAAGAAGATGGCTAGGTTTTGCTTCAAAATCATAACGGTCTGTACAGTCATTCACCCAAAGGAACCTACCAAAGACTCCAGAGTTTCTCTCTACCACTGACACTTCAAGCACCATTGGATCAAGCAGATCCTATGGCCCAAATGGCAGAGAAGCTTGAGTGACAGCCCAAACCTGATTCAGAGTCTTCTCTTGTTCTGGGCTCCACTCAAAACTAGAAACTTTTCAAGTCACTTGATAAAGTGTCCAGAGTAACACACACAAATGAGGGATATGTTGCCTCCAAAATCCAAAAAGGACCATGTTTCAGGTACCTAGTGCCTCTCTGAGAGGAATATACCACAAATGAGTAGTTTTAACAAATAGGGATTTCTTTTCTTACAGTTTTGGAATCTAGAAGACTGAGTTCAAAGCACCAGGCTCTATGGCCTGGGTGAAAGCCCTTTGACTTTGGGCTTCAGCTCTGCCTCTTGCTCCTGGCCTACTTAAGCTGGAGGCTTTCTTCACTCAGGCAGCTGCTGGCTGCTAAGGTGGACAAATCCAAGGTTGACAAGTAAAAAGGCACAGTCCCAATGTTACCAAACCACACAACAGGTCATTGATTCAAGTCCATGAAGAGTCCCAAGATCAGCAGACAACATGGCAGGCTGTTGAATAACGACTCAGCTACATGCAGGATTCAAGCATGCCTAAAACTACTGAGACCTTTCTCAAAGTTTCTCCTTGCATACTGGAAGCAGACCACATCCGTAAGGCAGTTACTCAGCTGCTCCAGTAGATTCAACTATGGAGCTGATTACCAGTCTCACCATGGGGAATAAACACATCCAGCCACCCAGCCACTCAAAACCAGGTCCAGCCACGTTGACACATAACCTTAACTACCACAGACACCAGTCAGTGTGCCTTCTTTTTAGCTGTGGAAGGGGTTAGATGCAATAACTTATCCTTCACTTTAGTAGGAATATCTTTACATGCCTCACACCAATGGATCCTTCAAAATCTCACTGAGGTGGAAGGTGGTTGAATTTTTGGCAGGTTAATTTCCCACCTTCTAGCATGCATATATCTTACCAGTAAGTCTGGAGTCATTTATACTTCTTCCTTACTAGGCCTCATCAACATAATGTCATCAATGTAATGGATCAGTATGACATCTTGTGGAAAGGGAAAAAAATCAAGCTCCCTAAGGACTAAATTATGACATTGTGCTAGAGAATTGATATTTCCCTGAGGTAGGATGGTGAAAGTGTACTGCTGGCATTGCCAGCTGAAGGCAAACTGCTTCTGATAATCCTTTTAAATCAGAAATGAGAAAAAGGCATTGGCCAGACCTGTAGCTGCATACCCAATACCAGGGGATGTATTAATATGCTCACATCTGCAATAAAACCACATCTTCAAAAGTATCCAATAAATAGTAATCCAATAAAACCACATCTGGAATTGAAGTCACCACCTGGTTAAGTTTATAATAATCCACTGTCATTCTCCAAGATCCATCTGTTTTTTGCACAAGCCAAATAGGTGACATAAATTGGGAGGTGGTGAGAGTCACCACCGCTGCATCCTCTGAATTCTTGATAGTGTCAGTAATCTCTGCAATCCCTTCAAGAATAGAATATAGCTTTTGGTACTGTTTTCCTAGGTAAAGGAAGTTCTAATAGCTTCCATTTGGCTCTTCCTAGCATAACAGCCCTTACTCCACATGTCAGGAATCCAGTGTGGGGTTCTGCTAGTTGCTAAGTATATCTGTTACAATTATCCATTCTGGAACTGGGACAATCACTACTGGATGAGTTTGGGGACCCACTGGACCCACTATGAGATAGGCTGGAATTAAGACTCCATGAATAACTTGACCTCCATACACCTCCACTCTGACTGGTGGGCCACAGTGTCATTTTTGGTCTCCTGGAGTTAGTGTCAATTTATAGTCAATATCCAGTAATCCCAAAAAAGTTTGATTATTTCCTTTTCCCCAATGAATTATCACTCTCATAAAAGCCATAAATCTCTTTGGGGAAGACTGGAAGAAAAAACTACTGTATAAATTTTTGGCAATCTAATAAGGTCCTTCATCAAGGGGGTCTGGCCTCCCCATCATCCAAGGGGTTGTGGGTCTGTAAACAGCTTCAAGTCTGGGAATTAACTGAGCAGTTGTGACTTGCTACTCTGGTTATTCAAGTTAGACTGCCATTTACTTGACCTAGCATTCTTCCACTGTTCAGATCCAGTAAATATTTACATATTTCCCACCTATTTCACTCCTAGGGGCACCATGCCTAAGCAACCAATGCTGTAAGTCTGTATGAGTCAGACTATTCTGAATACTGCTTTGACACTGCTGTCTATTATGGTAACCACATCCACCTTGTCTTTATCAATTAAGTGCTGAAAATAGGCCCCTACCACCACAGGTCCAATCAGCCTCATTGTAGCTAGATATGTTAATTTAATTAGGGCAGTTCCCACTGTCAAACCTGACTGACACAAAATAGCAATCACAGCAGTCTTCATGGATACTGGGGTTCTCTTCACAAATTTGTTCCTCACCTATATGATAATAGGTGTGTCTTCTGGGTACTCCATGTGTGGGTCTATGAGTCTAACCTGAAAAATCCATTCTAACATGGCAATTTCCATAAGCCTGTGGATACCTTCTTCTACAGTATACCAAGGCAAAAGTGGTAATTCAGCTTGAGTCAGTGTAGGCCACCACATAATCCATGCTTCATTAAGACAGCCAAATAAATGATTGGATCATTTCCTAACCTCTCAAACTGAAATATGGAATTAAGAATCTTTGCTTGTTCTTTTTGTTGTTGTTATATGCCGTCGAGTCGGCCCCGACTAATAGCGACCCCTCCTTGGATTTC
>NW_006921919.1:1026797-1029760 GCF_000298275.1 Orycteropus afer afer
AACCACCAGCCTTCTGGTTAGCAGTCAAGTGCCTTAGCTACTATGCTACCAGAGCTCCCATGTTGAGGTATATTACATACTAAAGACTACAGAGTTTGATCTTCATCAGTGAATGCTTCAAGTTCTTTTCACTTTCAGCAATCAAGGCCAAGTTTCAGTTACCTATTGCTGCCATAATATAAATACCACAAGTAGACAGCTCTAAATAATAGTACAATAGGCCAGAAATACTAATTCTAGGGAATGATCCTTTCTTGACTTTTTCAGTTTCTATTCACTACCAGCAATCTTTTTCTTCATAAGCTTGTAGAGGCATCTGTCTCCATTGTGTTACTTCTTTCCCATCCCCTTTATGTGTCTAAGTGTCTATTATGCTCCTTTCATAACTCAAAAGTTATTAGCTTTAGGACCAACCCTACTCTGATATGACCTCATTAATAAAACAGAAGAAATGATTCTATTACTGGTCACATCCACATGCATAGAATTTAGGATTTTAATACATATTTTGGAAGGATGCTATTCCATATGTAAAAGACCATTTTCTTGGCAAACTTTCCTAATATCTCAATCCTGTTCCAAACATGATACAGTTTTTTGGATTCTATATCCAGTGTTCAAACCATTTATGAGAGCTTACTTTCAGTGATGTCAGAAAAATTTTTTTAAAGGCCTCCTTTGTGACCAGTTTTGAGTATATTATTGTGCATATGAGCCTAGAGAATAAAATATTTGTCCCAAAGAATTACATAAACTTAATGGAAGACAAGATTTCACTTAAAGCTACAAAAACTAGAAATCTACAGAAAAGTGGCAAGTTGTTAACTACTGACTCACAGATAAGGATAATCAGTAGGGACTAAACAATCAGAAAAATCTTCATGTAGAAAATGGAGTCTACTGTAGTCTTCACAGAGAAATCCCTGTGTCTGCACTGACCTCTAAATAAACCAAGATAAATTTAATATATATTTCCAAAAGCCTCAGGAACTTATGTAGGTAAAATAAATATGGCAATGTGGCTTGCAACAGCATTACAAGGTTCCTGCTAGTATAATCAATCAAGCTAGAATTGTCCTCGAGTCTCCTACAACTTTGCAGCTCAAAGACTCCTCCTTGCTTAAACAATCCACATGGGTCACTGGACTATTGGCACCGTGAACAGAGCAGCTCCTTCTGCTCCAAACCCTTTTTGTGATTATCACAAATGCTGAGATAGCAAATGCTGAGACTGAGTTTAGTATGTAAAACATTTATTAGGAAAGGGTCTTGGACTCATCACTCATATAAAGCAGGGCAGAAAAGCAAAACTGGGCAAAAGAAGAAGTTAAGCATCATTAAATACTGTTTAAATAGAGGCTTCAGCTGACCCTATGAGAAGCTCTAAGCCTGGCATGATTTTTCAGAGTTTTTCTGAGTTAAGGGAAAAAAAGCTAAGATTTTATAGCCCGTATATATCTGTCACTGGATGAAGGCCATCTCAGAAATGCAGTATGACCTTGGATGAGGTAGAGGTATATTCTGTAAAGGATGATAGCTGTGGTCTTTCTGCCTGTAGCACTACCAACAGCTGTGAAAGTAAATCCTTCCACTATGAAAAAGAAATCTGAGCTGCTCATGATGCTAATGTTCTATCAGCCCAATACCTGTCTGGGAACTCAGCACAGTGTTCTGTGCATATTCTACATTTTATCATTAATGCTTTAAAAAAAAAAAAAATCTCAGTAATATACCTACCACTCAAAAAGAAGAGTCAGTGGAGTGAGAGGCCTTAGCATAAAAGTCACACTTGAACAAGAATTCTAGAGCCAAGTTACCTTTGGTTAAACCTGGTCTCTGTGTTGCTGGAACTGTTTTTTCTTCATACCCATTGGACGATCAAGCAACCAGCTTCATGTGCCATGAGGACAGCAGCATGAATCCTTCTGTTTATAATCATCACATCTGAATGAAGTGGCATCCATACAACACAGAAAAATTAAAATAAGTCTTCCTGCTGCTCTGATGCAGTTCTTCTACAGCTGTGTCATTTCATTTTAGGATCCGGAAGGTCAGAAAGTCCATGACTCTTTCTAGAGGGAATGTATTTCTCCTAAAAACACTGTCCCCACATTTTTCACCTACTCCTTAACACATATGGCCCTTCCTTACTCCATCATGTAGCAAGGAATGGAAGAGCTTAAGCCAATATTTTTCTCAGTATAGCAAAGAGAGAAGATATCTGTTCAGAATTGAATCTGAGATATAAGCCCAGCTCTTTGGCTAATAAGCTCTCTAATACACTGTTAATGACTTTGCTTTCAACCTTAGTTTCCTGGTTGGCAAATGAGGAAAATATAGTTACCTTTTAAGATTTTTGTAAAGATTGAATGAAAATAAATAAATAAATGAAGGTCTAATATAGTAACTGGCAGATGGTAGGCACTCAGGAAACAGGAGCTGTTATTATCACTTCATATGGAACCTGATGGGCCTGTTATCTCTGAGGAGCAAGCTATACTATATTACCAAGAATGTTTAAATTTCTTCTATGCTGCTTCTATTTTCCTTTGTTATTTCTCAGTATTGAAAAAGATATTTGAAAAGTTTGGATTTTCTTGGTTGTACTAAGAGAAAATCAAAGTCAGGATTCAAGTCCGTGCATTGGATGGAGTACTAAGTGAGAACAATGTGTTCTGTGGTAGGTCACTGAGGTGGTTTTATCAGTCACAGTTAGTAGGCACTCTGGTAGCATAGTGCCTAAGGAATTTGACTGTTAACCAAAAGGCTGGCCGTTCAAACCCACCAGCCACTCCTCAGAAGAAAGGTTGGGTAATCTACTTCCACAGTGATGTTGTTGTTGTTGTTGTTGTTGATGTTGTTATGTGCCGTTGAGTTGGACCCAACTCATAGTTACCCCTCCTTGGGTTTCTGAGGCAGTATCACTACAGAAGTAGATTGCCCCATCTTCTTCTGAGGAGTGG
>NW_006921919.1:1030130-1034814 GCF_000298275.1 Orycteropus afer afer
TCACTACAGAAGTAGATAGCTCAACCTTCCTTCAGAGAAGTGGCTGGTGGGTTTGAACCGCCAACCTTCTCTTTAGCAGTCAAGTGCCTTAGGCACTACGCTACCAGAACTCCTCAGAAATAGACTACCAGAACTTTATTTGTATTTCATCTCAATCTGGATCTCCACTGAAACCAGTTCCGTATCATAGCAACTCAAGCTACTGAAAGACGGGTGGTGGCTGTGCATGCTTGTGCATGCTGTGCATTGGCCAGGAGTTGAACCAGGCAATTTTTCAAAGGTCAAAGATATTTTCAGTTTCTGAGTGTCATAGATAAAAGAGCTGTGGATCCAGGACTTCTGCAGTTGCTGAAGGATTACTGGATTTTGTTGCCTGAGTAATAATTTAGTGGAAAGAACATCTACCAGGAGAAATAGACTGTGGAGAACTTAATCTGGATTCACACAAATTCTGAAACAAAGTCTAAGGTAAATAAATGATGGGCTCAACAAAAATGGTTCAAAGTTTTCATCTGTCCTGCTGGCTGGATACATAGAAACCATGTAGTCTCTGGGCAAGAGAAAGATGGCCCATGGAGGTTGTGGAAGCCATGGAGAGCTTCAGTGCAAGGAATAGCAACAACACCAACAAGATTACCATTGCTTCAGTTCAGGCCCCTTCCAACTCCCCCACATATTTGGATTTGGGAAATCATCTGTCATACACTGTACTTATGCTCTCACTTCTTGTTTTTCTTTGTGTTCCATTTTTCTCATCCACTCTGTAAGTTTGTCTGGGCTTTAGAATAAAGCTATGTTCCAAATAAATAAAGAAATTAAACATAATCCAAATTTTTTCAGTATAAGGAGAAGGCCAACCAGGGTGAGGGATTGGGATATCTGAAAATGGCAGTACACAGAAATCCAGGAAAACAGAGCTTCTAAATAAACTCAGTAGACCTCACTGTCCAATGCAAGGAATTATGGAAGAACAAACAAAAAACTAAATTATAAATTTTATAATGTACTAAAATATAAATTTTAAAATTATATTATTGATGTATAAATTAAGATTATTAAATAAAAACCACTTACTACAACTAGTATTCTCAAAGGAAGATGTTTTTAGAAACAAGACAAAAGTCATCTTTTTTTATTTTTCTTTCTTATAGCATATACAAATGCATATGTAGAAACATGTGGAATAAAACTGAAAACTATTAAAAAAAAAAAAAAAAAAGACCAGGCTTACTGATTTGATAGAGACTGGTGAAACCTCCAAGACTATGGTCCGTAGCCACCCTTCAGGCCCGGAATTGAACTCACTCCTGTGGCTTCCAGCTAAACAACAGACAGGCATATAAGGTGAACATTTCCACCAGATAGGTACACTCCTTAGAACTCATGGGAGATCAGAAGGGCAGTATTTGCACAGGGAGGTATCTCAGAGAGTAGGGATGCAAAGGAAAGAAGAACACAGGGAAGTGGTAGGAAGGGAGCTATTACATTATGAGGATTGTAATCAATATCATGAAATAAAATGTGTATGAATTGCTATATGGAAAATGAGTTTGCTCTGTAAAACTTAAAAAAAAAGCATATGGGAGTAGTAGTTGCTTCTTTTGTGGCAAAGAATATTTCTTTATGAGTTTATTAAAGACATTTTTATAATAACTGTTTCTGGTTCAGTGAAATAGCTGTTTACGGGTGGTAAAAATGATTAACATGCTTGGCTGCTAACCAAAAGTTTGGAAGTTTGAATCTACCTAGGGGTGACTCAGAAAAAAGGTCTAGCAATCTACCTCAGAAAAATCAATCATTGAAAATCCTATGGAGCACAGTTCTACTTTAGCACATTTAAGTCACCATGAAGTAGAGTTAGAATCAACTCAAGAGCAACTAGTACTGGTATTGGTCAAAAAAAAAAAAAAAATTGCCAGTGAGTCAAGTCTGACTTATACCAATTCTATAGGACAGAAAAAGGGTTCTGGTGGCGTAGTGCCTAAGACATTTGACTGCTAACCAGAAGGCTGGTGGTTCAAACCTACCAGGCACTCCTTGGAAGGAAGACTGGGCAATGTACTTCCATAGAGATATCACCTCGGAAACCCAAGGAGGAGTCTCCATGAGTCAAATCATCTCTGTGACAGTGAGTCTATTTTTTTCATAGGACAGAGTAGAACTGCCTGGGAGGATTTCTAAGGCTATAAATCTTTACAGAAGCAGATTGTCTCATCTTTCTCCTGCAAAGTGACTGGTAGATTTGAACCATCCACCTTTTCGTTAGCAGCCAAAGGCTTTAACCACTGTACCACCACAGCTCCTTACTGATACTGGTAGTTAAGTAAAACAAATTAGGTATTTAATAGGATTCTGCCTCTTAAGTTTCTCAGATTCAAACAAGAAATAACTATGCCAAGTAAAACATAACACCAGGTCTGAAATCTGACAGTCTGCCCATAGGACCTGGTTTATAGATTTCCTGGGAGCTATTCAAACCCATCCTGGACATAGGACGGTTTCAAAATGAAGAAAAGAATCATTAATATCACTTTTTCAGGTCACCCCAAAAATTAATAAATAAATAATTGCATGCTCCTTGGTCCCAGGCTTGGAAGATAAACTGAGTTTTCTTTGAAATGACTGAAGTATTCTGAGATTAATTTTTTTCGCCTCAGTTCTGCATTATTTCCAGTTCCAACATGGTATAAAAGTTACACGCTGAGAAAATGAAACCAAGTAGAGCACAGCATCCCCATAAGAACATCAACTGAGCCCCAGAGGATTTGTTTGTATACCAGGTTGTAATGCATTTCACACTTACTCAGAGCTCACTGCCATATACTGCTGATAAAGCAAGCTAAATTATGAAATTCAGAAACTGCCAAGGTTGGCTAGCACTACTGTTCAACACAAAAGGCAGCAATCGTCATGTACCTGGGATATCAAAGGACTTAGAAAACAAAAACTACTTATATTTTCATGTGTCATTTATCTTGGGATGGTTTGGTAGAAATCATAAAGACTATCTGCAGACTGAGCACACTCTTCTAAAACTCAAGTAATTTATTTGCATTGGAAAAATACCAGATATTACAACTTTAAATATATGTATTTAAAACATACAGAAGAAGAAATAGGGAGACTATGAATAGCAGAAACAAAAATTAAAAGCAAAAATCAAGTTTTATCCATATCTATTGGGTGCATGGCAATAAGAATCATGAAGGCTACCAGGAGACAAAATATGTATTTCCTTCCTACGAAAGGATTTTAATCTAATATTATAGGGGAACACAATGTAAACACATGAAATAATAAATAGCTTTACAAGCTTAAAATTACAAATCATTGGAGAGAGAA
Organism: Orycteropus afer afer; assembly: GCF_000298275.1. Taxonomy (NCBI): domain Eukaryota; kingdom Metazoa; phylum Chordata; class Mammalia; order Tubulidentata; family Orycteropodidae; genus Orycteropus; species Orycteropus afer. Next base: position 1,033,473 of record NW_006921919.1, read on the forward strand.
AAATGAGATGAGGCAATACCAGATTAATTATCAAAAGAAAGTTTATAGAGACAAACAGTTTGAACTTAGTTTTGGAGGATGGGTGGAGTATGTGTGGTTGTTTTGATGTACTGTTTTACACACTTGCAGTGTGTAAGTATGCAAAGATTGTGAAATTACTTTATTCAAATCAAATGTAGTCCAAGACTATGTGGGCCCTTGAATATAGGAGACTACTATCTCTGGAGCAAGTTTGGCTAGAAGAATTTTAGTTTATGCCAAAGTCCTGGTAGCCAAATTCTATCCTACTTGTGAAATATGAACACTTTCAGTCTCTTTTCAGAATTCTCCACTCACGTGGGCACTTAAAAGCATAAAGTACAGGTTTCTAATACTATTTACCTGGCCATTTCCTTCTGTTTTCTTAACTGAAATTACTCTTCTGTTTTCCTTTTTTCCCCAGATACAATACAGTTCCTTCTCTTCTCTCTCTTCACTCAAACCACAAATCTCTCAAGAACTTTTGCCTTCTGACTGAAACAAAATCAGGAAGACAGCTTGACAGCCCACATCTTTTATTTTCTGACTGCAATCTTTAAATGTCCCCTTATTTAAGGATCTGCAAATGCTTAAAGAAGCCCTCACTGTACAATGGTTAAGCAGTAGGCTGCTAACCAGAAGGTTGGAAGTTTAAACCCATGCAGCAGCTCCACAGAAGAAAGATCTGGCAATCTGCTTTCATAAAAACTACAGCCAACCCCACCACTACCACCACAGATCTGTTCTACTGTGTCACATTGGGTCACTATGATTTGGAATCAATTAGACAGTATACAACAACAATAACACCACAAATGCCTAAGAATCTGTTTAGACAAAGGTGGGGAAAAAACAGAGGTAACAAAATACAAACTAATATCTTAACAAATTATACTGCCACTGTGAAAAGTATATGGACAGAAGACCAGGCTGGGGAGCAAATACTCAATGTTTGCCATGGGCTGGCTAACCCATGCTCAAGAGACAATGAATATACCAGACTAGAGATCACCACGGATTAAAATAAAGAAGAGAATTTAAATGAATTGGGCAATACTTAAGGAACATTAAATATTAAGCTGAAATATTTAGACCAGAATTTCCTAAAGCACCTTGATTCATGGCACCTTTTTTATCTCAGTAATTTTGTCATGGTACTTAATTAAATGATTAAAGAAATACCTAGTATTCCATTTATTAAGTGATTAGGTTTAAATTTATGCTGTATTTGTGCTGTAACAACTTAATAATAATTGATAGATATATGTTGTTGTTGTTGTTATGTGCCGTCGAGTCGGCCCCGACTCATAGCGACCCCTCCTTG
>NW_006921919.1:1035067-1042885 GCF_000298275.1 Orycteropus afer afer
CAAATCCATTACCATCAAGCCAGATGCATCTCATAGCAACCTCATAGGACAAGTTAGAAATGCCCCAAGACAGAAGCAGACTGCTCTTTTTTCTGCAGAGTGGCTGGTAGGTTCAAACCACTGATCATGTGGTTAGCAGCCAAGCACTTAACCACTGTGCCACAAGGGCTCCTTTTTCAATGTTAAGTAACCATAATTATCTAGTAATGGGGTGTTTATGCCTGTTGGACACTGAAATATTTCTCAAGCCTCAAAACCAGATTGCACACCACCACCCTCATTTCATGTTTCACATTGTTTTCCAAGTGATACTTGCCTTTTATCACAGAAAATGCTGAAAACTCACCTTTGCAAAGATTGGGGGAAAAAAAGTTATCATCAAGTAGATTCCAACTCATAGCAACCCCATGTGAATGAGAGTACAACTGTGCTCCACAGAACTCCATAGAATTTTCAAGGCTGATTTTTTGAAAGTGCATTGTCAGGCCTTTATTCCAAGGTGCCTCTAGATGAACTCAAAACTTCAACCTTTGAGTTAGCTGCCAAGTATATTAACCCTTTGCATCACCCAATACCTTAGATAGTAGTTCTGATGGTGACAAATGTTACTGTGCTTCCATCAGTTTCCAAAAAAAAATATTGTGACATCCCTATGAATTTACTGCATGGGTCTGTCAGCTCAGAGTTTGGCAATCATGAGTTTAGATATTAATTTCCGTAGATGAGTATTAAAGGTTTTTGAGAAGAGGAATGATAAAGTACAGTTTTAGGAAAACTTATTAATGATTGGAAGGCAAGTTAAAAAGAATAAGGGAGACTCAAAAAATTACATAATTCTGCTAGAATATTTATTTTGTTAATTATTATTTAGTATATATGAAAAAAATTCATAAGTGAAGTGATTTTGAGTTGATTGGCAAAGGGAAGGGTGCTAATTTAAAGAGAAAGAAAATAAGGATGTAAGGATTGTCTTGAGATAGAGAACATAACATTATTCATGTTGTTTGTTGTTGTTAGGTGCCATCAAGTCTTCTCTGACCCATAGCAACATTATGTGCAGCAGAACTAAACACTGCCCAGTCCTGTGCCAGCTTCGTGATCCTTGCTATACGTGAGCCCATAGTTGCAGCCATTGTGTCAATCCATGTTGTTGAGGGTTTTCTCCCACTTCATTGACCCTCCACTTTGCCATGCTTGATATCTTTCTCCAGGAAATGGTTTCTCCTGTCAACATGACTGAAGTAGGTGAGACAAAGGCTGGCCATTCTCTCTTCCAAAGAGTATTCTGGCTACACTTCTTCCAGGACAGATCTGCTAGTCCTTTTAGCAGACAATTGTCCTCTTAGCATTCTTCTCAAAAGCAGAATTGGCTTCTTCTATCTTCCTTATTCATTGTCCAGCTCTCACATGCATAAAAGGTGATTGAAAATACCATAGTTCAGGTTAGGTATACCTTAGTCTTCAAGGAGATATCTTTGCTCTTCATCACTTGAAAGAAGTCTTTTGTAGCAGATTTACCCAATGCAATACATCATCTGATGTCTTGACTGCTGCTTCCATTGGTGTTGATTGTAGAACCAACCAAGTAACATGAAGTCCTTGACAACTTCAATCTTTTCTTCATCCATCATGAAGCAGCTTATTGGACCAGCTGTGAGGATTTTTGTTTTCTTTATATTGAGGTGTAATCCATATTTCAGACTGTAGTCTTTAATCTTCATCAGTAAATGCCTCAAGTCATCCTCATTTTCAGCAAGCAAAGTTGTACCATCTGGGTATCACAGGTTGTTAATGAGTCTTCTTCCAATCCTGATACCATGTTCTTCTTCATATAATCCAGCTTCACAGATTATTTGCTCAGAATACAAATTGAATAAGTATGGTGAAAGCATTCAACTCTGCCACACCCTCTTCTTGATTTTAAACCATGAGGTATCCCCTTGTTCTGTTCAAATGATAACCTCCTGATCTATGCATAGGTTCCTCATGAGTACAATCAAGTGTTCTGGAATTCACATTCTTCTCAATGTTATCCACAATTTGTTATGATCCACACAATCAAATGCTTTTACATAGTCAATAAAAGACAAGTAAACATCTTTCTGGCATTCTTTGCTTTGAGCCAAGATCCATCTGACATCAGCAATGATATTCCTCATTCCATATCCTTTTCTGAATCCAGCTTGCATTTCTGGAAGTTCTCTGTCAATATGCTGCTGTAACCATTTTTTAATTATCTTCAGTAAGATTTTACTTGTATGTGATATTAATGATATTGTTTGATAATTTCCTGATTCTATGGGATCACCTTTCTTTGGAATTGGTACAAATATGGATCTCTTTCAGACATTTTGGCCAGGTAGCTGTCTTCCAAATCTCTTGCCATAACCAAGTGAGTGCCTCCAGTGCAGCATCCATTTGTTGAAACATCTCAATGGGTTTTTCATCAATTCCTAGAACCTAGTTCTTCACCAATTCTTTAAGTGCAGTATCAACTTCTTCCCTCAGTACCATTGGTTCTTGATCACATGCCACCTCTTGAAATGGATGAACATAGACCATCTCTTTTTGGTACAGTGATTCTTTGTATTACTTCCATCTTCTTTTGATGTTTTCTGCATCATTCAATATTTTGCCCATAAAATCTATCCATTTTGCAACTTGAGGCTTAAATTTTTTCTTCAATTCTTTCAGCTTGAGAAATACCAAGAATGTTCTTCTCTTTTGGTTTTCTAACTCCAGGCCTTTGCACATTTCATTATAATAGTTGGCTTTGTCTTCTGAAGCTGCTCTTTGAAATCTGTTCAACTCTTTTATCTTGTCATTTCTTCCATTTGCTTTAACTACTCTCTGCTCAAGGGCAAGTTTCAGAGTCTCTTCTGACATCCATATTTGGATGTCCATTGCTTCCTTTCCTCCCTTTTTAATGACCTCTTGCTTTTTTCATAGATGATTTTTTTAAATATCATCCCACAATTCCTCTGGTTTTCAGTCACTGGTGTTCAATGTATCAAATCTACTCTTCAGATGGTCTCTAAATTCAGGAGGGATATTATGAAGGTCATATTTTGGCTTTCATGGACTTGTTTTAATTGTATTCAACTTCAAGTAAACTTGCATATGAGCAGTTGATGATCTGTTCCACAACCAGCTCCTGCCCTTGTTTTGGCCAAAGATATTAAGCTTTTCCATCTCCTTGCCACAGATGTAGTCAATCTGATTCCTGTAGTATTCCATCAGGTGCAGTCCATGTGTATAGCCATTGTTTATGTTGTTGAAAAAAGATATTTGCAATGTCATTGGTCTTGCAAAATTCTATCATGTAATACCAGCCTTATTTCTATCACCAAAGTCATATGTTCCAACTTCCAGTGACTCTTTTTTGTTTCCACCTTCTGCATTCCAGTCACCAGTGATAATGAACACATCTCGGTTGCATGTTTGGTCAATTTCAGACTGCAGAACTTGGTAGAAATCTTCAATTTCCTCATCTTTGGCTTTGGTGGTTGCTGCATAGATTTGAATAATAGTAGTTTTAACTGCTCTTCCTTGGAGGGGTATGGATATTACCCTGTCACTGACAGCACTGTACTTCAGAATAGATCTTGAAACAGGCTTTGTGATGATGAATGCCACACCATTCCTCTTCCATCTGTCATTCCCAGCATAGTAGAACAAATGGTTGTCTGATTCAAAATGGCCAAAATCAGTCCATTTCAGCTCACTAATGCCTATGATATTGATCTTTATGTGTTCCATTTCATGTTTGACAACTTCCAGTTTTCCTAGATTCATACTTCTTACATTCCATGTTCTGGTTATCAATGGATGTTTGCAGCTGTTTCTGTTCATTTAGAGTTGAGTCACATCAGCCAAAGGAAGTCCCAAGAGCTTTACTTCATCCATATCATTAAGGTCATCTCTACTCTGAGGAGTCATCTCTTCCCCAGTCATATTTTGGTGGCTTCTGACTTGATAGGCACTATATTGGACAATGTTTCAGTCTATTCATAAAGTTTTCAGTAGTATATCAGACTGTGTTTCACTGGTATTCATAAAGTTTTCACCGGCCAATTCTTTGAGAAGTGGATGATCCCTTTCCTTTTCCAAGTCTGTCTTAGTCTGGAAGCTCCACTGAAACCTGTCCACTGTGGTAACCCTGCTGGCATTGTGCAACACCAGTGGTGTAGACTCTAGCCTCACAGCAACACGCAAGTCACCACAGGATAACAAACTGACAGACAAGTTTGTCTCCCTTAGTTGTTCCAATCTCTCAGCTCACTTCCCCACCTGTCTTTACCTACCCGTGGGACCCTATTATCTGTAAGAAATGTTAAAATGTAAGTAATACTGCAAATCACTTATTACTCTGAAACAGCAAGAACATAAAGGGGGCAACATTCTGAAACCTTATTTCTTGGACTAGACATTTGTTAAATGAACTAGGCAGTACAAAAAGGTTTATTTAAAATAGTCTCTCAAAAGTCAATGTAATTTGGAGTGTAAAAAGATTACTAAGCTACTTTTGTTATGTTTTCTGCTTTTAAGAGGAGTCATGCACGCTAATATTAAGAGAATGCTTCACATTCAGATTTGTGTGTGGATGTTGGCTTATAAACAACTGTTGGTTTGTTTGTTTGCTTAGCTTCAAAGGGAAATTTGTGGTCTAAGAAATTCCACACAAAAGTAGTTTTAGGAGCATAGCACTAAAATTAAGTAGTCTTTACAAATAAAATATTCTCTGTATTCTGTAGCTATAAACACCTTTAGATAAAGATATTAGAAGTATCTGAAAGAATTCATCCTTGGTAGAAAAAAATAAAATTGGTATTACCAGAAAAAAACAAAAGACTAAGTAAGGTTCAGGAGCTCTGGTAGCATAGTGCCTAAGGCACTTGACTGCTAACCAGAAGGCTGGTGGTTCAAACCCACCAGCCACTCCTCGGAAGGAAGGTTGGGCAATCCTACTTCCGTAGTGATACTGCCTCGGAAACCCAAGGGGGTGTCGCTATGAGTCAGGGCCGACTCAACAGCAAATAACAACAACAACATAACAAGTAAGGTTCAGGAAGACTGATTATAGTGGCAGCTCCAGAACAAATTTGGTATGATGTTAGACAATTCACTTCATATCTGTGAGTGGCATGACTCTGTTTCTTAAATGAAATAAAATGAAGGCTTTGTACTAGAATCAGAAGTCACAAACCATTTGTTCTGGACTGGATATACCATGCAAATACATTCATTTTTGCTCCACTGTGTGTATTTTTAAGGAGGTACAGTGCCTAAAGCACTTGACTGCTACCAGAAAGCTGGCAGTTCAAATCCACCAGCCACTCCAAGGAGGAAGATGGGCAATCTACTTCTGTAAAGATTTACCAACTCAGAAACCCAATGAGGGTTGCTATGAGTCAGAATTGACTCAATGGCAGTGAGTTTGGTTTCTAGTTTTTGGTGTGTATTTTTGAAACATCTCTTTAAGTTAAATTATTTTTCAATGACAGAAAGAGCTTTCACATAAAACTGTAAGGGTCCGGCTTTTGAACACTCAGACAATAGTCTCCACAGCTATCACCTAGGCCTGAGCCACTGCTGCCATTTTGGATGGTCACACACTGTAAATGGAACCCAAACAGCATTGTTTATTTGTGCTACTAGATGGCCCTTATAGGATTTGAGTTCAAAACCCCTGATCTATCTTATAACTAAGCTTCCAAAATGTCTAATTATGCTGATTGCACACTGATAAAAAAATGAAATGTGATGTATGTGCATATGTTGATTATTTCATTTGTAAATATTTCATTATTTTCATTGTATATATTGTTTTCCTTTACAAAATAAAATAGTTTTTCTGTACAATTTTATTATTCTATATTTTAACTACCTTTGTGATCAAATGTATGCTTTATTGCAAGCAAACACAAATGTGAACTGGAAATATAAATGAATTATATGTGTATCAATAGAGGAGATATATATAACATATATTATCAGCTAAGTAAACTTAAATGATGTGCTGGATCACACACACCTTCACAGCAAATTCACTGACAACATCCAGTGTTATATATGCTTAAGGTAGTGCTCTGAATCATAATGCTAAACATGAAATAGATGAAGTTTACATTACTGCCCCCCAAAAAATTTTTCCTGACTATTTCAATAAATTATCAATAAACTATTAACTATTTAGTCCCTAAAATATAATACATGCATTTAAAATATTAATAGACATTTTAAAAGAAAAAATATGTTTTTCACAAGTTAAATTCCAGTTATTTCTATTTTTTTTAACTTTTATTTCCAGGATATGTCCATATAAAGTTGGATTTATAGTTATAGTTATGGTCATAGTGTACACAAAATTTTGTTTTTCACTATTTGCTATTTGACCTAACATCAAAAACTGTCTCCCATGTGAACCATTTTCATCATTTTCACTTGATGCCACCATAATATGACAACAGCAGCCTAAATTTTAATTTGCTAAATTATCCCCATACTTTAAATACTGTTTATTTCCAATTTTTCATGATAATAACCATTGTGACAATAAGCTTCTTTATGCTTATAACTTTTTTTTTTTCTTTTGAGATTTCCCTCCCAGTAAATTCCCAAGAGTGGAATTATAGAGGCAAAGAGTATAAACTTTTCTATGGTTTATGATATAGAGTGCCAAACTGTTTTACAAGTTATCTGAATTCACATTTAATGTACCAGTTTTATTGGTACTTGCCAGCATCACACTACTATCATTTTTAATGTTTATGATGATTTAAAAGACATTAACATCACCTCATAATTGTTTAAATTTGCATTTCTTTGAATATTTGTAACAAAAAAAAATTAACATGGGACTCCCTATACTGGATCAAACAGATAATCACATTTTCTATTTCTAAATAGAGACTAGAAATAAGATACCCACATAAAGAGTCTTAAAACCACAGAGTATTGGAAAAGAGAAAAAGTTGAGTAAGAACTTTCCTCAACTTATTCCAGCATGCAGTGCTATCACTATAATTATTTTTCATGAAATTATCCATCCATGTAGAATTATTTTTCTAAAGGTAACTCCTACAACACAGAATTCTAATGTTATAAATAAATCCAATTAACTACTGTCTTGTTGGTTTGTTATACTGTAGTAGCTTGCATGTTGCAGTGATTCTGTAAGCCATACCACCAGTATTTCTAATATCAGCAAGGTCACCCATGGTGGACACATTTCATCGGAGCTTCCAGACCAATACAGACTGGGGAAAAGGACGAGTTCATCCATTTCTGAAAAAAATTGGCCTTAAAAATGGCAGGAGAACATTGTCTAATAAATTACTGGAAATCTTCATGAATAGCAGTGAAATATTGTCTGATATAGTGCTGGAAAATGAGCCACTCAGGTCGGGAAAAAAAACTCACTGCTGTTGAGTAAGAGCCAATTCATAGAGACCCCTTCTTGTTTTTCTGAGGTAATAACAGATTGCCCAATCTTCTTTCTGAGGAGTTGCTGGTGGATTTGAACCACTTCACAAAATACTACTGGGAAAGAGCTGCCCCTTCAAAGTCAACTCAACCTTTAGACTTGGGTGGAGTAGTTTTGGGGACATTCATTTGTTATTGGGCATGATTCAAAATGTGAAGAAACAGCTGCAAACTTTATAATGTGGAATGTACGAAGTATAAATTCAGGAAAATTGGAAACTGTCAAAGTGAAATGGAATACAGAAATATTGATATCCTAGGTATTAGTGAGCTGAAAAGGACTGGTGTTGGCCATTTTCAATGATAATCATAGGGTGTACTCTGCCAGGAATG
>NW_006921919.1:1060843-1068799 GCF_000298275.1 Orycteropus afer afer
TATGTATTACACTTCAACATAAAGAAAACAAAAATCCTCACTACTGGATGCATAAACAATATCACAATAAACAGAAAAAAATTTGGAGTTGTCAAAGATTTCATTTGACTTGGATTCACAATCAACACACATAGAACAAACAGTCAAGAAGTTACACAATGTATTGCATTTGGTAAATTTGATGCAAAAAAAAGAAATGCTCTTTAAAGTGTTAAAGAGCAAGGATATCACTTTGAAGACTAAGGTGCATCTGACCCAAGCCATAGTTTTTTTCTAATTGCCTCATATCCATATGAAAGATGGAAAATCAAGAAGGAAGATAGAAGATTAATTGATACATTTGAATTGTGATATGGGAAAAAAATACTGAAAATACCATAGACTTCCAGAAGAACATGCAAATCAGTCTTAGAAGTATAGCTAGAAAGCTCCATAGAAGCAAGAGTGGCCAGACTTGCTCTCACCTACTTTAGTCATGTTGTCAAGAGGGACCAGTTCCTGGACAATGATATCATGCTTGGTAAAGCAGAGGATCAACAAAAAAGGGGAAGATACTCACTGTTACATGTAGATACATAACTAGAATTGTGAGGATGGCATAGCACTGGGAAATATTTCCTTTTTTTGTAAACAGAGAACACTTAATTGTGCTCATGAGGAAACTGTACATAAATCATAAGGCAGTCACTCAAACAGAGTAAATTATGTGTCAGAGCAGACTGGATGGCACCTAACAACAATAATAACAAATATATCCAATGGTGAAATAATCCTTTGCTATGTGAAACTTTCAGGTAGTTCAGAAATCATTCTATTATTTCAGTTAGTTGATTCAGAAAATAAAATATACTTTAAGTTGCCTCTTATCACTGCAGTGAATAAACAAAATAGTCATTAATTGGTAAAGTGAATAAACCTGGGAAGTAAATTGCTTAGGAAATTTTAATGCAACTTTAACTTTATGAATGTAACGAAATATTAAATATTCTTAGGAAGGCTTTTAATGACAAAATATTTTTGTTTACCGTCAGTAAAACCCTTACTTTCTTTTCTTTCTTCAGGTGATTTTTCAGTTGTCTTACTAACTCTATTTCTCTGGTTCACTTCAGTTTGTTATAGTGTTCCCTTGGTTTCATAAGAACCTGTTGGGCTAATTTTGACTAACAATATTTTATAAAAGAACTATGTTCTCACCAAAAGGATTAATCATATTAAAGACTGTGTGTAGAAGCCCAAAAATTAGTTTTCTTTGTTTTTACATAATAATTGTAATAAACAAATTATCACATGCTTAAGGCAACTGTAATGGAATTGATTCCAAAGTTGAAAAAATAATTGCTCACCTATTAGCATTAATTTTGAAAAATGAGTCATGTGGGCACTGTTGCTTAATACCTCCAAGTGAGGCAAAAAAAAAAATAAAAAAGAGGTAAAAAAAAATAAGAGAACAAATATACAAATAGTACAGCAAAAAGAAAAAGAGTAGAAATAAAGAGAATAAAAACAAGAGGAAAAACAAACAAAAAACAATAATTGCAAAAAGAGCAAAATAATGAAAAGAAAAAGAAAACAAGGCCTAGAGAATAGGACAAAAAAAAATGAGGAAGAAAATATCATAAGTGAAAGAGAATTGTAAAGAAAAATATTTAAAATTGCAAAAAGAACAACAAGGTATGAGGAAAATGAAAAGAGAAGAAAAGGATGAAGAATGAAAAAGGAACTAAGGAAAAGGAAAATAAATAAAAACCAGGAAAGAGAAATAAAAGAAATAATGAAAAGAAAGACAGAAAAAAAAAAAAGAACGGAGAAAACTAGAGAGTCAGCACACCTGGATGGTGGTCCTGCTGACCAAACAGGTAGCAGGGAGCAGGGCACTTGATTTCATAAGGAGTTCCTCTCCCCCCAAGGGCAGCTTGGGATAGGGTGCCTGGTCCCAGAACAATCTCCTAGCAGCCTAGAAGGTGTCTGGGGGCAGGCTACCTGGACCCAGAAGTTCCTGCCAGTGCAAGAAGTGACTGTGAGCAGGGAATCTGGTCCCAGAAGGAGTTCCTGCCATCCCAAAAGGCAGCTGACAACAGAAAGCCTGGTCTGGGATGGAATTCTCCCAGTCCAGAAGGTAGTTGGGGGTAGCAAATGGCTGCACACACCCAATGGGCAAGCACAACACCTAAGATAGACAACAGCCAACACCATCCCAACCCACCCTCAAGAACCATACACAAACAGCAAACAGAGAACTGTGAACACATTCTCATCCTCTATCACACCCACCAACAGATAGAGAGTGAGCCCATAAGTTCTCCAAACTAGCAAACAGAGTAGCACACCAGCCCTGCTCACTTGGATATATCAAAATAAAGCAAAATAAATAAATAAAATACCTGAGTGAAGCACACCAAAATAGTCACCAATTACATACAAATACAACAACTTCACATTGTTTAAGGGACAACAGACAATCCTAGTTCACACAAAGAAACAAGATAAAGTAGTACAAACGGCCAAAATAGAAAGTTAGAAAACCTCTCTGAAGAAGAAATTGCATTGTAACTACCTGATAAAGAATTCAATAGATTGAGAGACAAATCAAGGAAAACACTAACAAAATCAAGTAAAACACAGATAAAACTCTGGAACAATTTAGGAAAACAATACAAGAGCAAACTGAAAAAATAAATGAAAATTTAGGCAAAAACAGCAAATAGAAATCCAGAATATTAATAGTAAGTTTTCAAAAATAGATAACACATTGGAACAGCAAATGAGCAAAACTGAATTGATGGAAGAATAAATTAGTAAGAATGAAGAGAAATCCCTCCATACTACATTGTTAAAGGAAAAATCAGGGAAAAAAAAAAAAAAAGAAAGAAAGAAAGAAAGAAAGAAAGCCTAAGACTTACGTGGGACACCATCAAGAGAAATAACTTATGTGTCATTAGAAATCCAGAACTGGAAGGGACAAAAAAACACAGAGAAGATTGTTAATGATTTATTGGAAGAGAACTTCCTTAATATGATGAAAAACAGGAACATATATATTAAAAACATCCAATGAACCCCAGACATGATAGACCCCAAAAGAAAATAACCAAGACATATCATAATCAAACTTACCAAAACAAAAGACAAAGAAAAGAATCCTAAAAGCAGCTTGGAAAAAAGCAAAAAAGTTACTTACATATGGTAACAAATAAGTCAAAGCTCTGATTTCTTGGCAGAAACCCTGTAGACAAGAAGGCAATGGGATAGTATACATAAAATTGAAAGAAAAGTTGCCAACTAAGAATTATGTATACACAGCATAATTGTTTCTCAAATATGATGGTGAAATCAGAACAGTTCTAGATAGACAGAAATTAAAGGAATTAGTAAAAACCAGACCATCCTCACAAGAGATGTTAAAGGAAATCCTTCTGATAGAGAACTAATAACAATAGACACCAAACTGACACTAACACACATGATAACAACATCCAGAAAACACCCCAAATATAAAAGTATCCAAAGTAAAATAAAGATACAAGACTGAAATCAGGGAACCAGAGACATCAATTTGTAAAATAGGACAACTACAAAGCAATAAAAGGGAATAAGCAATGTAGTTAAATAACTTCTAAATGGAAAAGAAGTCAAAATGATTTTAAGATCAAACAAACTGTTTTAATTTTGGGAAGAAAATAATAAATTACAGGATAACCCTAAAGAAAATTAATCAGCTGTCTCATCAAAATAAAAAGAAGAAAGTCATAAATATTTAGTAAGTAACAAAATGACAGCAACAAAAACAATGACAAGAAAATCTATAAACAAAATGAGCTCAGCACACAAAATTATACACAACAAAGAATCAGTAGCACTATAAAACACAGAATGTAATGCTATAAAATTAGAAATCAACCATAAAAGGTCAAGGAGGAGAAAAAAAAAAAGGAAACACATGGAAAATGAGTAACACCATACTTGAAAACTGCTGGGTAATACAAGAAATGAAAAAGGAAGTAAGAAATAGTCCTTGAATCAAACAAGACTGAAGACACAACATACCAAAATCTTCAAGGTACAGCAAAAGCAGTGCAATAAATTCACACATCTAAAAAAGAGAAAAGGGCCAAAATCAATTATCAAAATTAACCCAACAGCTCCACAGTTGGGAAAAGAGCAGCAAAATAAGCCTATAGTTACTGGAAGAAAAGAAATAATAAAGATTTGAGCAGAAACAAATTTGAAAAATAAGAATATTATAGAAAGGATCAACAACACTAGATGTCAGTACTTTGCAAAGATTAATTAAATTAACAATCCACTGACAAACTTAACAAAGGAGAACATGTAAATAAAAGGAATGAGAAATGAAATGGGAAACATCAAATTGGAACCATCTGAATTAGAAAAAATAATAACAGGATACTATGAAAAACTGTACTAAAAAAAAAAAAAAAAATTGAAAACCAAGAAGAAATTAACAGAATTCTAGAAACACACTACCTATCTAAACTAACACAAAGTTGTTGCTGTTATTATTATGTGCCATCAAATAGGACTTGACTCATAGTGACCCCTCCTTGGTTTCTGAGGCAGTATCACTAGGGAAGTAGATTGCCCAACCTTCCTTCCAATGAGTGACTGGTGGGTTTGAACCACCAGCCTTCTGGTTAGCAGTCAAGTGCCTTAGGCACTACGCTACCAGAGCACCTTAACACAAAGCAGAGGTAGAAAATTTGAATAGACACTTAACAAAATTGAACAGGTCATAAAAAAAACTACCAACAAATAAAAGTCCTGGCCCAGACAGCTTTCCTGGAGAATTCTACCAAACATTCAGAGAAGAACTGAGACCAATTCTACTAAAACTATTCCAGAATAAAATAAGGAGAGAATACTCACAAATTCCTTTTATGAGCAAGCATAGCACTGAACAAAGCCAGACAAGAACATCATTAAAAAAGAAAATGATAGACCAATATCCTTCATGAACAATGCAATACTAGATAATAGAATCCAACAACATATTAAAAAAAACTACATCATGACAAGTGAGATCCAGACCAGGTATGCAAGGATAGCTCAACAGTCAACATAATCTACCACATAAATAAAGCAAAGTAAAATTAATTAATTAATTAATTAATTAATAATCATATCAATCAATGCAGAAAAGGCATTTGACAAATCTAATACCCATTCCTAAAAAAAATGCTGAGCAAATGGGAATAGAAGAAAAATTCCTCAACATAATTAAAGGCATTTATACAAAAACAAAGGAGCTCTGGTGGCATAGAGCCTAAGGTATTTGACTGCTAACCAGAAGGCTGACTGTTCAAACCCACCAGACACTCCTCAGAAAGAAGTTGGGCAATCTACTTTGGTAGTGATACCACCTCGGAAACCCAAGGAGGGGTCATTATGAGTTGGATCCAACTAGATAGCAGTGGGTTTGGGTATACAAAAACAACGGCCAACATTATTCTCAAAGGAGAGATTGAAGTCACTCTCCTTATAAATGGGTACCACATAAGAATGCCTTTATTACCACTTTAAGTCGATATTACATTGGAAGTCCTAGCCAGAGCAATAAGGCAAGAAAGGGAAACAAAATTCATCTAACCTGGTAAAGAAGAAGTAAAACTATCTCTATTTGTAGATGATACGATCTTATGGATCGATAAATCCCAAAGATTCAGCAAGAAAATTACTGGAACCAATTGAAAGTTTCATCAAAGGTCAGTAGGGTACATGATCAACTTTAAAAACTCAGCCAGATCCCTTTACACTAATGTAGAAAACTCTGAAAAGAAAATCAAGTAAGGAATACCATTTAAAATAACTGCCTAAAAGATGAAGTATTTTAAAACAAATCTAACCAGAGGCACAAAAGACCTGTATAAAGAAAACAATGAAACACTACTACAATAAACCAAAAGACACCTATATTGGAAGTATATAACATGCTTATAAATAGGAAGACTTAACATTGTGAAAATGTCAATGTACTATCCAAAGTGATCTACAGATATAATGTAATCTAGATCCAGATTCCATCATTCTTTAAAGAGATAAAAATCTAATCAACTTTATGTGGAAAAGGAGATACCACAGATAAGTAAAATACTACTAAAGAGGAAGGAGCTCTGGTAGCGTAGTGTCTAAGGCACTTGACTGCTAACCAGAAGGCTGGCAGTTCAAACCAACCAGCCACTCCTCGGAAGGAAGGTTGGGCGATCTACTTTCGTAGTGATACTGCCTTGGAAACCCAAGGAGGCATCGCTATGTGTCAGGTCTGACTCAACAGCACATAACAACAACATTAAAGAGAAACAAAGTAGGCGGTATCACGTTTCCCAATCTCAAAACCTACTACACAACCTTGACAGTTAAAACAGCCTGGTATTGATACAATGACAGACACATAGACCATTGGAACAGAACTGAGAATACCGTAGGAAATTCATCCACCTATGGGCCATACAGCTGATCTTTGATCTTTGACAAAGGGCCAAAACTCATAAAATGGGGAAGATATTGCCAGGGCATCCAGGAGAGAGAGAGGATGTGGCAGAGGGATCCAGGTAAGGGGAGGGACCCAAGCCTCAACCCCCAAGCAGCAGGAAAAGCAGAAGGGAAAGGAAAGGAAAGCCAGGACATCCAGGAGAGAGCAAGCAAGCAGCAGAGGGATCCAAGCAAGGGGATGGACCCAGACCCCAATGCCAAGTGGCAGGAAAAGCAGAGGGAAAAGAAAAGGAAAACCAGGGCATCCAAGACAGAGTGAGCAAGTAGTAGGGATCCAGGCAAGGGGAGAGTGGAGAGTTTTGAACAGCTAAGGGAAACAAACTTGTTTGTCAGTTTGTCATGCTGTGGTGGCATGCTACTATGAAGCTTGAGGCTGTGCCACCAGTGTTTCAAATGCTAGTGGGGTTGCACATGGTGCATAGGTTTCAGCACAGCTTGCACACTGAGACAAACTAGGAAGAAGGAAGGGGACATCCACTTCTCAAGAATCGCCCAGGGAAAACCTTATGAATAACAGAGAAACACTGTCTGCTACAATACTAGGCAACTGTATGAATAGCCCAGAAACACTGTCTGATACAGTGTAGCAGGATGAGCCACTTAGGTCAGAAGGCTTTCAAAATAAAACTAGGAAAGTGTGGCATTATCACAGTAGAACCAACCTTACTGACATGGATAAAGTAAACCTTTCAAGACCTCCATTTGCTGACGTGACACAACTCAAATTGACGAGAAACAGCTGCAAACATCTATTAATAATCAGAACATGGAATACACGAAGTATGAATCTAGGAAAACTGGAAGTTGTCAAAAATGAAATGGAACACATAATGATTGCTATCCTAGGCATTAGTGAGCTGAAGTGAACTGGTTTTGGACACTTTGAATCAGATAACCATGTGATCTTCTATGCCAAGAATGACAATTTGAAGAGGAATGTCATGGCATTCTTCATCACAAAGGATATTTCAAGATTTGTCCTGAAGTACAATGCTGTCAGTGATAAGATAATATCCATACACCTACAAGGAATACCAGTTAATACAACTATTATTCAAATTTATGCAGCAACCACCAAAGCTGAAGATGAGGAAATTGAAGATTTTTATCAGCTTCTGCAGTGTGAAATAGACCAAGCATGCAATCAGGATGTGTTAATTATCACTGGTGACTGGAATGCAAAAGTTAGAAACAAAGAAGGATCACTAGTAGTTCGAAAATTTCTTGTTGGTGACAGAAATAATGCTGGGGATCACATGATAGAATTTTGCAAGACTGATGACTTATTCATTGCACATACCTTTTTCAACAACACAACTGGTGGCTATACATGTGGACTTCACCAGATGAACACATGGGAATCAGATTGACTACATCTGTGACAAGAGGCAATGGGAAAGCTCAATATCTTCAGCCAAAACCAGGCCAGGAGCTGATTGTGGAACAGAC
>NW_006921919.1:1073059-1084086 GCF_000298275.1 Orycteropus afer afer
TGGACCTATAAGCAGCATCATGATAAACTGGGAAAAGATTGAAGTTGCCAAAGACTTCACATTGCCTGCTTCTACAGTTGACACCAATGGAAGCTGCGATCAGGACATCAAACAACATAAAGCACTGGGCAAGTTAGCTGCAAAAGACTTCTTTCAAGTGGTGAGGAGCAAAGATGTCTCCTCAAGGACTAGAGTGTGCCTGACACAAGCCATGATATTTTCAATCACCTAACAGGAGTGTGAGAGCTGGACAATGAGTAAGGAAGACTGAGGAAGAATTGATGCTTTTGAGTTGTGGTGCTGGCGAAGAATGCTGAGAGTACCATAGACTGCTAAAAGTACTAACAAATCTGTCCTGGAGGAAATGCAGCTGGAAAGCTCCTTGGAAATGAGAATGATCAAACTTCATCTCACCTACTTTGGTCATGTTATCAGAAGGGACCACTCCCTGGAGAAGGATGTCATGCTTGGTAAGGTGGAGGGTTGACAAAAAAGAGGAAGGCCCTCAACAGATGGATTGACACAGTGGCTGCAGCTCAAGTATAGCAAAGATTGCGGAGCTGGCACAGGACTGGTCAGTGTTTCTTTCTGCTGTGCATAGGGTCGCTATGAGTCGAAGATGACTTAATGACCCCTAACAACAACAACAACAATGTTGTCTCTTTAACAAATTGGGCTGGCAAAACTAGATACCCATTTGCTGTAGGATGAAAGAGGCCTATTTCTCACACCACATAAAAAAACAAACTCAAGCTGGATCCAAACACCTCAATGAAAAACCTAAAACTATAAAGCCTACCAAAGAAAAAGCAGACACAAATTTAGGGGCCCTAATACATGTCATAAATATACTATCAAACAAAATTAAAAATGCACAAACACCAGAAGACAAAATAGATGACTAGGAACTCCTACTAATTAGACACATATACACATCTAAAGATATCACCAAAAAGCGTAAAAAGAGAACCCCCATAGATTTGAAAAAAAATTGGAGCAATTCTTTATCAGACAAGGGACTGGTATCTCAAATTTATAGAAAATTTCCGTACCTCAACAACAAAAAAACAAATAATCCAATTAAAAAATGGGCAGAGAACATGAAGAGACACTTTACCAAAGAAGACATTCAGGCAACCAACAAACACATGAAGAAATGTTCACAATCATTAGCCATTAGAGAGATGCAAATCAAAACAACAATGACATGTCAGCTCAACCCAAAACTAATAGTGATGTTCAAAAATAAAAATAGAAAACAACAAATTCTTGAAAGGTTATGGAGAGGCTAGAACCCTCATACATTGCTGGTAGAACTGTAAAATGGTGCAACCACGGTGGAAAATGTTATGGTGCTTCCTTAAAAAGCTAGAAGTAGAAATACCATTATGATCCAGCAATCCTATTCTATTCTATACATTCTAGAAAATATATTCTAGAGGTATATATTCTAGAGAAATAAAAGCCATGACATGAACAATATATGCACACCAATATTCATCACAGCACTGTTCACACTAGCAAAAATGGAAAAAAACCTAAATGCCCATCAATGGATGAATGGATGAACAAACTATGGTACATAGACACAATGGAATACTATGCAATGCTAGAGGACAGCAATGAATCTGCAAAACATCTCATAACATGAGTGAACCTAGAGGACATTATACTGAGTGAAATTAGTCAATCAAACACGGACCAGTACTGTACAAGACTACTATTGTAAAAGTCAAGAAAAGGTTTTAACACAAAAAGAAATATTCTTTGGAGGTTACCAGGATTGTGAGGGGAAATGAGATTAAACCATTACTAGAGGGTAGACACATATAAACTTAGGTGAAAAGGAAGGCAATTTACAATAAGGAAGAGGTCAGCACAAAATGATCAAGGAAGGGAAGACACTGGGAAGAGTACAAGAGTTAAAGGCAACAGAAGAAAATCCTAATTCATACACAATCCTGCAATAACAGTAATAACAATAATGAATAATATAATAGTAGATAGGTACATAGATGGACACAGAAGCTGAGCAGTGTGGGATGGAGAGTGGGACTGTATCCATGAATATGAATTTTGTTTGACAGAAAATATTTCTACATATATATTTACATATGCTGCAAATAAATCATGAATTTAGTGGAGCATAAAGGGGACAAAATCAGGAAAACTTCTTAGCCATGACCAAAAACCTTGAGGAAGAGAGTTGGTGGGCCTGTGGATTCAAGACCATAGACTTGGAGGACATCAAGGTCAACTGGCACTATATAGTCCAAAAAAATAAAGTTCTATGTGAGCAGTGACTAGAGCCTTAAAAGTTTATGAGTGGCCATCTAATGTGCAACTATTGGTTTCTGCCAGTGTGGAGCAAAGAAGTGTGAAGGAAATAAAAGACACATGTAAATAATTAATCCCAAGGACTAATGGACCATGCAAACCACAGCCTCTATGATTCTGAGACCAGAAGATCTAGATAGTGCCTGGCTACCACTGCCAATCACTCTGAAAGGGATTACAATAACTGTTCCTTGGATAGAGTGGGAGAAAAATGTGGAACAGAACTCAAATCATTAAAAAAAAAAAAAAAAGACCAGACTTACTGATCGGAGAGAGACTAGTACAATTCCTGAAATTATTGCCATTGGTTACCCTTCAGACTTGGGACTGAAATCTCTCCTGTAGCTGAGCTTTCAGTCAAATAATAGGTCAAAAAGGCAAATAATCACTCTAGCAAGGTAGACACTCCTTAGAACAATCACACCACACATTCAAGATTAAAAGTGAAGCATTTGTCCAAGGACAAAATTCAGAAGGCAGGAAGGGTTAAGAGAGAGTGAGGAATAGAAAGGAGATACATAGGGAGCTCTGGTAGCATAGTGGCTAAGACACTTGCCTACTAACCAGACAGCTGGCGGTTCAAACCCACCAGCCACTCTAAGGAAGGAAGGTTGGGCAATCCTACTTCTGTAGTGATACTGCCTCGGAAACCCAAGGAGGGGTCGCTATGAGTCGGGGCTGACTCGACGGCACATAACAACAACGTAGGGCGGATCTAGGAGGAGTGATGTTAACATTGAAGGGATTGCAATCAATGGCATGAAATAAAATGTGTGTAAATTGTTGAATGGAAAACTGATTTGCTCTGTAAACTTTCACCCAAATGGCAATAAGATATTATTTTTCTAAATAAAAGTAGATGAATAAATATTTCTTTATAATGCTGACAATGAGCTGTTTCTGCTATAAGTATATAATTTGTGAAAGCTGTCTTTGTTTCTGTTTGGCTAGATTTCTTGTCAATTAAATCTTAACAACATTTTAAGAGAATTAACAGGTAAAACAAAGCTGGTTCCTATGATTTTGTGCTATATAATATGGTTTCTGAAAAAGTTAACTCAATAAATAATTTCACATAAATTTTTGAAGATTTTTCAAATGAAAAATACTATCCAAGAAAGGCTTTACTTAATTAGCTAACATTAATTATATTTAAAGATTGAAAATTTTACATTAAAGGAATAATACATTACAGAGGAATGAAGGAAGGAGGAAGGAAAGCTTATTCCAGTAAATAAGAATAACTATACATTAAATCAATAGGTCTAGTTTTAAAATATAGTAATATCTCAATAGATGTGGAATCATTTTTTATTAAAAGTAACATAAGTTAAGCTTAAAGTAAAATGACTCATCCCTAATGTGACAAATACAACCTATCATAAAAATATTACCCAATGCCAAATACCAAAGGAATCCCATTCACAGTGAAAACAAATCAAGGTTTTGGCTATGGTGGTAGTTTGGTTTGTGTGTCAACTTGGCTGGTCCTAGTTGAGTGGCTGGCCAGCTGGATGTAAGTATTCCCCATGATGAGAAGGGTAATCAACTTCATGGTGGAATCTACTGGGAGCAGCTGAGTAGCTGCTTTAGGGAATGTGGTCTGCTTCCTGTATATAAGCAGAAGCCTTGGGGAATGGTCTCTAACTTACGGCATGCTTGGACCCTGCATGTGGCCGTGTTGTTGTTCAGCAGTCTGCCATGTTCTGCTGACCTTGGGATTTAAAATGGACTTGAAATAATGGCCTGCTGTGAGGGTTGGTAACATCAGAACTGTGTCTTTTTACTTGTCAACCTTGGGTTTGTTAGCCTCAGCAGCCAGTAGCTGCCTGAGTGAAGAAAAACCTCCAGCTTCAGTGTGCCAGGAGCAAGAAGCAGAGCTGCAACCCAAGGTTGAGGGGCTTTCACTCAGCCTCTAAAGCCTGGCACTTTGAATTTGGACTTAAAGCCTCCAAATTGTAAGAATAAACCTGCTTGTTAAGGCCATCCCATTTGTGGTATATTCTTGTCAGAGTGGCACTAGGTAACCAGAACAGCTATCAACACTACAATCTACTATTATCATAAAATTTCTATCTAATGCAAAAAGTAAACCAAAAAAAGAACATAAGTAGTATATACTTCAACCAGAACAGAAAGATCAAAATTATAATTTTGAGACTCAACTCTAAAACTCTTAATAAGAAAATTCAATAAAATTGCTTGATTAAAAATATATAACTGAGTTCTTTTACTATTCAAATTACAGTAATCAATATAAAATTATTTTTTAAAAAACTCATTCAAAATAATAACAAACTAGGTAAAAAATAAAATAACCTTAAGCTAAAGGACACTTTTAAGAGGATATAAAGACTGAAATAAATTAAGGTATAACATATTCCTGGATGGAAATACAATGGATTAGTGATGTTAATCATCCCTCAATGATATAAAAATTAAATAGAATTAAAATCCATAGTTATTTGTAAATATTAGCATGAGTCAAAAGTAAATAGTAAATTATTTTGGTGCCTGAAAAAAATAATTCTAAAGTTCAGAAAGAACACTAAATAGACAAAAACTAACAAAGAAATTTCTGAAAAAAGATGTGAAATAAGAGGACATCACTATATTCTGTATTCAAATGTATTATAAAATCATAATAATTACATCTTTTTGGTTTCAGATAAGATCACTTTTTAGTAAAACAGAATAAAATTCCTCATAAACTGACCCTATGATATTTAACATTTAACAAATGATGAAAGAAGAATCACAAATTAGTAAAAAAAGGAGTGGGTTATCTAAAAAATATTACTGAAAAAATAGCAATTTTGAATGCAAAATAAAAAGAGGAAAATGCCCTATTTTTGATCACACATGAAAATTAATTTCAGTGGATTAAAGATACAGTCATGAAATGGAAAACCATAAAATTCTAAGAGAAGGTGTAAGTGAATATTTATCTGATCTTTGAATTGGGAAAAACATTCTGAGCACAAATTAAGAGGGAAATTCATGAAGGAAAAGAGTATATCTATTTAATTACACATATATTAAAAGCTCTGTAAATCAAAAAGTCATAAGCAAAATTAAAAGACATTGAACAAAATAAAATATGACAAAACAATTGTTAATAATAAAATATTTTAAAATTATGCAAATTTTGACTGACACCCTAAATGCTAAGAGAAAAATAAATGTAAACAAGTCAAATAAAAAAGGGCCATAGAAATAACAAATATAAAAACTTTATATTCATTAAAAATTAAAGAAATGCAAGTTAAAACAATAGTGAGTTGCATATTTTATCCACCAAAATTCCAAAGATGTCTAAAACTGTGTCATAGTAGAATGGTTGACACAGTGCTATAAACAGTATTACCTTATACAACCTACATCAAAAGAAATGTTTAAACATGTATCAAGTATCTTAAAAATACTAATATCATTTCATTCAATTATTTCACTTCCAAGAATCTAGCCAAAAGAAATATCATGTTGATATGAACAAAGATGACATTTAGCACACTGTACTATTTATGACAACAAAATATTGGAAATAACAAAAATATTCAACAGTATAGAAATAATCTGATAATCTCACTTATGTAAAATAATATGTACCTACATGTGTGTTCATATATATGTATATGTATACACATGTGCATATTCATTTTTCCTATTTCTATCACGTATGTATTATGCTTATATGCATAAATGCATAGAAAAAGTATTGGATAAAGCTTATCAAAAGTTGTCGACCTTTAGTATTTTTAATTATTTCCAAAATATGTATTACCTTAACAATCAGAAAAGAAAAAATAAAATTTATTTATTAAAAATTAATTTAAATGTAAAATTATTTATTGATTTTAGAACATACATATACAATTGCATAAATAGAGCAATTTCTTGTCTGTTGTGATCAAGAACTGATAATTTTCCAGAATACATAAAATTAATAGACATTTTTCTAAACAAATAGGGACAAAAAATATAGTTGTTTTTTTTTTTATTTTGGGATTATTTAACCTATAATTTCTTCTCATTTTGTGCCAGTTAGATTTTCTTTTCAAATATGAATATTTGAATTGTTCTATCATTTATTTATGTGTAATTCAGCAAATTGGTTAACTTCTCTATTTTCTCATGTTTTCATTGTTAAAATGAGACACTTTTGCTAACAGGCTTATAATGAATTGGATAACTTTCTTTCTGCTACACAAGGGACAGTTCTGTTATAAAATAAACTTTACTTCAATGACCTGCAAAAATTTTAGTGGTCTTATCTTCTTTACATCAGACTGCCTTTTGACTTAATGGATTATAGAACCATATTCAATGATTTTTTTTAAAAAAAAAAGGACTTTAAAATTAAATCCCTTGATCCTAAAGACATTGACAATTATATTACTACGTATCTGGGATACATTTTTATCTGAAGATTTTCTTTTTGCATAAAAATGAACAATTGTGCACTTTTCTAGCAATTTACACTACTTAAGTTTTGTAACAAATAAGACTTTCAGTATCCAAATTACTTAATTGTCCTTCCCATTTGACCTTTCAGCACATCAGCAGAATCAAACAAGAAAAATCAAAGGATCTCCACAACCCTAAACTTAAAAGCATCAGGAAACAGACTTCATGCAAAATTTTCCCTGAGGCTAAAGGATGAGATCACACATCATTTCTTTGGCTTCTTAGAAACTCTTAATTCTTTGCCTTGGCAGTTTCTGAGAAAATAGCAGTCAGACTATGAATGATAATACTCTATAGAGTGATATACTGGAGCCAGCTTGTCCATTAAACCCCAAGATAGTGTGCATATATGAAGTTAATGACAAATGATCCTTTTCTTTATTAATGCATTGCTTTATTCACCATAATTATTGATCCCAAAAAGCCATTCTCTGTGCTAAAGTGTTTTAACACAAGTTCATTAGTGACCTCATAAAATGACACATACACAAAAAGGAAAATAATTAGGAGAGTTAAGTCACATATATCAAAATATTGAATATGATATATCTTATTGGAAATCTTTCTCTTTCTGTGTGTGTGTGTGCGTGTGTATAAAGAAAAATTAAAGCTAATAGATACTGTACTTTTTCAAAAATGGAATCCAACCCAAATTTTCTTTCTGCAGGACCATTAAAATTATCAATCATATAGCAAACCTCAAACAGAATGGCAATGTGTTAAAACACATTTTCATTAGACCTAAGACCAAGTCTTGGAAACTTACAAAGAATGATTTTAGGAGGGAAAGAATGTGTCCCTGCATAGTACAATAATTCTTCTTCATCTAATAAGCTATAGGATGCACTTAAGTGTGCATAAATCATTTTGTGTTTGTTCCATTTGACCATGCATGGCTTCACTGGAGCACTTTGGGCATTACTTATGTCAAAAATAAAAAAAATATTACAGAGTTAGACAAAGAAGGTTATATTACTTTGCTAAAGGCACAGAATTCACTTCTACTAATCTAAGATCAGGAACAATTCCAAATGTTTATTGGAATTTGGAAAATTAGAGATTATATAACAAGAATACTCATGTTCAGAAAACACTTCATATGAGCAAACAATATGGTTTAGTAAGTATTATGAAATAATAATGTTTCAAATTCTAGCTATTCTAAATTTATCAGAAGTAATATTTTCATCCTGGCTATGCTTGAGCTCATTGTTGCAGCCACTGTGTCAGTCATGTCATTACGCATCTTCCCCTTTTTCACTGACCCTCTACTTTACGAAACATAATATTCTTCTCCATGGAACAGGCCCTTCTGAAAACAAGACCAAAGTAGTAGAGACAAAGTCTGGCCATTTTTGCTTCTAAGGAGCATTCCAGTTGCGGGAAGACTCACTAATAACCTGTGGTGTGCAGATGACACAATCTTGCTTGCTGAAAGTGAAGATGACTAAAAGCACTAAGTGAAGAATATTAAAGATTAAAGCCTTCAATATGGATTACACCTCAACATGAAGAAAACAAAAATCCTCACAACTGTACCAATAAGCAACATCACAATAAATGGAGAAAAAATTGAATTTTCAGGGATTTCATTTTATTTGAATCCATAATCAACACCCATGGAAGCAGCAGTCAAGAAATTAGACATCGTATTGCACCGAACAAATCTGTTGCTAAAGACCTCTTTAAATGTTAAGGAGCAAAGGTGACTCTCTGAAGCCTAAGGTGCCCATAACCCAATCCAAGATATTTTCAGTAGCCTCATATGCATAAATGGTGGGAGGCAAGGCTAGGCCACAAGCCCTCTAAAGCCAGGAAAGGGAGGGCCAGGAGTAGCCCAGGAGTGGCAGGATTTCTAGGTTAAAAGGGTCAGGAGGTAAAGCAGGCCCGAAGCCCCCTAGAGCCAGGAAAGGAAGAGACCAGGAGCAGCGAGGACCACAAAGTGACAGGTTTCAGGTAGGAATTAGGTAAGAGAAGGGTGCAGAGGTTTCCAACAGCTAAGGGAGACAAATTTGTCTGTCAGTTTGTCATCCTGTGAGGCTTGTACGTTGCTGTGAGGCTTGAGGCTCTGCCAATGGTGTTTCAGATGACAGCAGAGTTGCCCATGGTGCACAGGTTTCAATACAGCTAACAGACTAAGACAGACTAGAAAGAAGGAGGAGGCCATCCAGCTCTCAAAAACTGGCCAGGTGAAACCTTATGAACAGCAGAAAAACACTGTCGGATACAGCTAAAGAATAGACTTGATGCATTGAACACCAATGACTGAGAACCAGAAGAATTGTAGGATGACATGAAGAACATCAACCATGAAGAAAGCAAGAGGTCATTAAAAAGATGAGAAAGAAAGAAAAGATCAAAATGGTTGTCAGAAGAGACTCTGAAACTTGCCCTTTAATGAAGAGTAGCTAAAGCAAATGGAAGAAATGACAAGATAAAAGAGCTGAACAGAAGATTTCAAAGAGCAGCTCCAGCAAACAAAGCCAATTACTATAATCAAATGTGCGAAGACCTGCAGTTAGAAAACCAAAAAGGAAGAACACACTTGGCATTTCCCAGGCTGAAAGAACTGAGGAAATAATTTAAACCTCGAGTTGCAATACTGAAAGATACTATGGGGAAAATATTGAATGATGCAGGTAGTATCAAAAGAAGACGGAAGGAATACATAGAGTCACTGTACCAAAAAGAACTGGTCGATCTTCCTCCATTTCAGGAGGTGGCATATGTTCAAGAACCAATGGTATTGAGGGAAGAGGTCAAAGCTGTGCTGAGGGAATTGGTGAGTAACAAGGCTCTGGGAACTGAAGGAATACCCATTGATATGTTTCAACATATGGATGCCACGCTGGAGACACTCATTCGGTTATGCCAAGAGATTTGGAAGACAGCTACCTGGCCAACTGACTGGAAGAGATCCATATTTGTACCCATTCCAAAGAAAGGTTATTCCACAGAATATGGAAATTATCTAAAATATCACTAATATCACATGCAAATAAAATCTCACTGAAGATAATTCAAAAACAGTTGCAGGAAAATATTGACAGAGAACTTCCAGAGGTGCAGGATGGATTCAGAAGAGGATGTAGAACAAAGGACATCATTGCTGATGTCAGACAAATCTTGGCTCGAAGTAAAGAATACCAGAAAGGTGTTTACTTGTGTTTTATTGACTATGCAAAAGATTGTGTGGATCGTAACAAATTATGGGTAATATTGAGAAGAATGGGAATTCCAGAACACTTAATTGTACTCATGAGGAACCTGTACATAAAAAAGGAGGCTCTCATTCAAACAGAAAAAGGGAAAACTGCATGGTTTAAAATCAAGAAGGGAGTGTGTCATGGTTGTATCCATTCACGATACTTATTCAATGTGTATGCTGAGCAAATAATCCAAGAAGCTGGACTATATGAAGAAGAACATGGCATTAGGATTGGAGAAGGAATTATTAACAATCTGTGATACGCTGATGACAAAATTTTGCTTCTGGAAAGTGAGAATGAGGTGAAGTACCTACTGATGAAGATTGAAGAATACAGTCTACAGTATGGATTACATCTCAACGTAAAGAAAACAAAAATCCTCACAACTGGTCCTATAAACAGAATTACAATAAATGAAGAAAAGATTGAAATCATCTTCAACATTGCACTGGAAATCCTAGCCAGGGCCATAAGGCAAAAAAGGGAAATCAAAGGCATCCAAATTGGTAAGGAAGAAGTCAAACTATCCCTATTTTCTGATGATATGATCCTATAACTAGAAAACCCAAAAGACTCAGTCAAAAACCTACTGGAACTAATTGAGAGATTTAGCATCATGGCATCATATAAGATCAACATCCAAAAATCAGTTGGATTCCTCTACACCAGCAAAGAGATTGCTGAGAAAGGAATAAGGAAATCAATACAATTTTCAATGTTGTTGTTGTTGTTGTTATGTGCCATTGAGTCAGCCCCGACTCATAGCGACCCCTCCATGGGTTTCTGAGGCAGTACCACTACAGAAGTAGGATTGCCCAACATTCCTTCCTACCAAAAAAATAAAGTACTTGGGAATATGTCTTACCAGGGTCACAAAAGACCTCTACAAAGAAAACTGTATAAAACTACTTCAAGGAACCATAAGAGATCTACATAAATGGAAGAACATCCCATGCTCGTAGATAGGAAGATTGAACATTGTGAAAATGTCAGTTCTACCCAAAGCAATCTATA
>NW_006921919.1:1087342-1089009 GCF_000298275.1 Orycteropus afer afer
ATGAACCCTTTTGCATATAGTACTGCATTGTCAGTGAAGGAAAACATGGGTATTTGGATGGATGGATGGGTAGACAGGCTGAACAATTAGGTATGTCTATATAGGGTTGGCAGAAGTGTATGGAGGGATGGACATTGGGAAGAGGTAACTATGGGGAGGAAGTAGGAGGGGAGCTGTGGCATTGTGGTAAACTGTGGTCAATGACATGAGACAAAGTATATGTGAACTGTTGTATAGAAAGTGAATTTGCTCTGTAAATCTTCACCCAAATCACAATTAAAAAAAAAAAAAAAAGATTAACCTGACAATATTTTGCCTGATATAGTAAAGTACATGGCTATTATAAACTGAAAATGTAAACATGATAAATAAAGTATTTATGCAGTTTCAAAAAAATATATACTGAAATTGTCAAAGACTTCACATTGCTTGGTTCTACAATTGGCACCAATGGAAGCAGCACTCAGGACATCAGACCACATATTGCACTGAGCAAATTTTCTGTAAAGGACCTCTTTCAAATGCTGAAGAGCAGAGCTGTCTCCTTGAGGACTAAGGTGCACCTGACACAAACCATGGTGTTTTCAATCACCTCATATGCATGTGAAAGCTGGACAGTGAATAAGGAGGACTGAAGAAGAGTTGATGCTTTTGAGCTTTGGTGTTGGCAAAGAATGCTGAAAGTACTGTGGACTGCTAAAAGAACTAACAGGTCTGTCCTGGAGGAAGTGCAGCCAGAATGCCCCTTGGAGGCGAGAATGGCCAGACTTCTTCTCACATACTTTGGTCTTGTGGTCAGAGGGACCATTCCCTGGAGAAGGATGTCATACTTGGTAGGATGGAGGGTCAACGAACAAGGTGGATAGATATGGTGGCAATGGTGATGGGCTCAAGTGTAGCAAGAATCATTGGGCTGGCTCAGGACCAGGCAGTGTTCCGTTCTGCTGTTCATAGGGTCGCTATGAGTCAGAGATCACTCGATGGCACTTAACAACAACAACATATGCATGTGAAAGCTGGACAGTGAATAAGAAAGACCAAAGAAGAGATGATGCTTTTGAATTGTGGTGTTGGTAAAAATATTGTAAATATCATAGACTGCCAGAAGTTCAAACAAATCTGTCCTGGAAAAAGTACAACCAGAACGCTCCTTAGAAGCAAGAATGGTCAGACTCTGTCTTACCTACTTTGGTCTTATTTCCAGAAGGGACTGTTCAGTGGAGAAGGATATCATTCTTGGTAAAGTAGAGGGTCAGTGTACAAAGGAAAAACCCTCAATGAGATAGAGAGACACAGTGGCTGCAAAGATGGACGCAAGCATTGTGAGGATGGTGCACGACTGGGCAGCGTTTCCCTCTGTTGTATGTGGTTGATATGTGTAATAGATGACTCAATGGCACCTAACCACAACTATATTTCTGTCATTTTTCCAGGATATTCCCTGGCAATGTGTTTTCAAATTATTACAAGAAGAATGAGAAAGAAATACATTCCAAAAAGCTCATGTCAAATAGTATCATTTGTCTGATAAAGAGGTCACATTGATTGATTAGTCCTTTAAACAAGGCACTTAGAAAAATTACAATTCTGTTTATTTTTGCAATACTATGGATTCTTCAAAATATTTCACAACTGTTTACCCACTTTCAAAAAAGAACGTTTCTGCC
>NW_006921919.1:1112147-1118576 GCF_000298275.1 Orycteropus afer afer
TACTCTGTGCTGCGCCCGTGCTTACCTTGCTCCCGGAGACCCGGTACCCCTTGGGAGGGTAACAAGGAAAGTGTTCAGTGCAGATCAGTGAGTAAGCACCAGCCTGCCCGTGCTTACCTTGCTCCCGGAGACCCGGTCCCTCTCGGGAGGGTAACAAGGGAGCCGTTCTGTTATGGAAGACATTAATTCACTATTGCTGAGTAACAAATTACCACAAAGTTAGCAACTTAAAACAATAGACATTTGTTTATTATCTCACAATGTCTGTGGGTCAGGAATGTAGCCACAGCTTAGCTGGGTAAATTGCTTAGAGTTTCAAAAGGCTGCTAGCAAGATGTTAGATGGGCTATATTGTCATCTGGAGGCTCAACTGGGGGAGAATCTATTTTTAAGCTAACTTAGGTTGCTGGTAGAATGTATTTCCTTGTGGTTGTAAGACTAAAGGCCCTGGCTTCTTGCTGACTGTTGGCTGGAGGCTGCCCTCAGCTCCCAGAGGCCACAGATTTTAGAGGATACCACGAGTCTCTAAATACCTCCTGGAGTTCCTTGTCATGTGAGCTTCCCCAATTCACCTATTTGCTCCTTCAGTCCAGCAAGGAGAGTCTCTAGAATTAGTTTGCTAACAAGATGAAGTCTTATGCACTATAACGATAGCAGGAGTGACACTCCATCATATTTGTCATATTCCATTGATTAGAAGCAACTCACGGATCCCATCCACACTCAAAGAGAGGGGATTATACAAGAATATGAACACTAGAAGCAAGTGATTATGGAAGGCTCCCAGAAAAAATCACAGAATACTCTACTTTTGTCTCATTGGACAGAGCTAAGTCACTCCTAGTTATAATAGTTAATCTGTTTTTTTTTCTTTTACCCTTTGATGGCCATGCTTCCTGCTACAAGTGCTATTATTGTGGAAGAAGGAGAGACCAAATTTTGAGGGGAAAACTAGCAGAGTGCCTTCAATTAGAGATCTTCCATTCAGAACGTTTGTAGCAATCAAAGTGAAATGAGGAGCATGACAACATGTGGTATAGATTATCAAGCGGTGAAACCAAGCTCTCTGATTACATCTACTAAGTTTACTACTCGTTGTAAGTTGATTAATAGAAAGATAAACATTCAATTCCCTTAGAAGAAAATAAAGAGTTTGCAATGTAAAATCATGTTAAATTCATTTGTATACCAAAGAGTCAGTTTCAGTAAATCAATTCAATCTAGGCTTATAGCAGTTTATTTATTCTTATAAACATAATCAACCTGATAACCCCAATTAAAAAAGAAAAATATTGTGTATCTATATAACCTTTAGCAATTTTCATAGCTCTTCCTTACATATTTTAATCCTAATTTAACCCTCTGAAGGGTCCCTTGCTTTCATTTCCCCAGGGAAGTTAAGTGACCAGGCCAAAGGTAAACAACTGGTAAGTGGTCCAAGCAGAGCTGGAGTCTGAGTCATCTGCCTTTACATATATTCCACTACACTACAATGTCAGGAAACTAATTTCTCTGAAAAATGTGAGTACAAATGCCAGATGTTTGTAAAGCTCTACAAATGTGGAAACATCCAGACAATTGATGAATTTGGTTTGTTCTTTCTCTGTTTGCTGTTTCACATAGCCCCAACTAAAAGGACCCATTTCTGGAATGAAGCAGGAAAAAAAAAAACTAGAGGAGGGATAGTTGGTTACTAAATGGAGCTTTACCATTGAAAAGATTTTCACATTTGAATAAGTTACTGAGAAGATATTCTTAAATAAAGAAAATTATGAGTTATACAGTCAATCTAATCCTTCAGAATATAGTTCATTTCAGTCAGTGGTTGCAAAATACAGGGACCCTTCACAAATAGGTTATTGCTAGAGTACTAAAATGAATCTCTTTTAACTGTACTTCCTATCTCTCATTCTTCCTTAATCTGAAACCTCTGTGATTTTGCTCTTTTCAGGCAGAACCAAAGAAAGATATTTGACTGGATATCATGTTTTATTGAAAATCAGCTACATAGGTAAATTTCTCTGATTTCTCCTGCCCGCTCCTTTACCACTAGCTCAGGTTGCCTGATAGTCACTCATTACCCAGTATGTTTTCACTGTGAAATTTACAGTTAGTGGTAACTATAAGTATTATTGTAGTTCAATTAATTGTGAAATGATAACTGTATAATAATAATGGCTAAATCACATCCCAAGTTACAGGGCCTGTGGTGCAATGGGTTTTCTTATGTGGTTTTTTGCTTTGGAATTGTTGAAAAGAACAAATTGGGAGGTGATTTCCCAAATTGATTGACATTTCCTGAGTAAACTGTAAATAATCTGAGGACTTGCCACATTTATTCAGTCCACTTCCCAGTAATTTAGGGTTGAACTGATTGATATTTCCTGGGGAATTAAAAATTGGGTGGGCTCCCTTCTGGCCAGAGGCCCTGCCTCAAAACTGATGAAAAATGCCCTATTTGAAGGGCTGAAACACATGAGGTTTGGGAGCTCTGTGGCTAAGAACTGAAAGGGATTGGTAAACCTATTAGGAGACAGAAGCTTTACACTGGAAATCTCCCAGATTTGGGTAAAAGAGGTGTAACACACTTAAAAGTGTGGACTAGTAGCAATAGTACCAGAAATGGTGGAGATAACAAGCAGGCTCAAACAATAGCATCAGAGCAAAGGAGTGCTATCCTGAGGAAACTCTTCAAGAGCTGTACTGGCAGGGTATTATTGCCCCAAGAGCTGCACCTTTCAGGGGGCATACCAGCCCAGAGAGACATCATGGAGTAAGTATGTGAAAGTGAACATCACTTCTCGGGAGAGTAAGCGTGTACCCTTGAGTAGCTGAGGATCTGTTTTCAGAACTCTGCTGGACCTCACCTTATGCATATTTTAATTTGTTTATATGCTTTGTTTATATTCTTCTCTGTTTATTAGGGAGCTCTGGCGGTGCAGTGCCTAAGGCATGTGACTGCTAACCAGAAGGCCAGCGGTTCAAACCCACCAGCCACTCCTCGGACGGAAGATAGCGCAATCTACTTCTGAGGTGATATTGCCTCGGAAACCCAAGGACGGGTTGCTATGAGTTGGATCCGACTCAACGGCAGTGAGTTTGGTTGTTGTTGTTGTTGTTTTCCAGTCTGTTTATTAAAGCTGTTATTGCAGGTATCTGAGTCCATGAGGTTTTTTGGATGTTGCAACAAATAATCAAACCCAGTAGAGAGAGTGCTATAGGACAGCTGGTGTCAGAAATAATGGGATGTTAGAAAATGGAGCATCTTCACCTCATTGGAACCAGCTTTGTACTTATTTTATAGTTAGAATTGTCCTTCATGAAGTTGGAGATGAAATTATCACTTCAGGGATTACTATATATCACTACAGCTCATCACCACATTTCCATAGTTTCATAGCACATTATATACACGGATATTCCATACTATCTGTTGATGATGTGAAAAAAAAATCAATTTATTGAAAAAGCATCACAATATAATGAAATGAACCTAATATTTGGAGTAAAATGTCTATCTTTCACCTTTTTTTCCTTGTCTCTCTCTTCCTTACCCCATGCTCACCACCCCTCGAGGGTCACATACCATCAGAGTATTTATATTTTGGAATGTTATTTATATTTTCAAAGTCTGGTTTTCTACTTCCCTACAATTATAACAACACTCATTTGTTGTACTCCTATGCATACACAAACCTCTGGCATGTGACAAGTGTTTATCATGTTTTCTATTTGTTGCCATCCCTGTTGCTATTATTTTTAGAGATTAAATTATTGCTGTTTGTCAAAATGGTCAAGAGCTATAGTAAAATAGGCACAGACTGATATCAATGCTGACTTCAAGGAATGCTAATATATAGTTTATTATTTATAAAGTAATATAAATTAAAATAATGTGGATCTCCTGGTTCTATTTGGTTTAAATTCCATCCTATCCTGAAAAGTAACAGTTTTCTGTATTTAGTTAAGAGTCAAATTTTTTCACAAGGGCCAGAAAACTGTTGTCCCTAAGGCAGTCAGGCTTGAATAAAAAATAGTTTTGTTACCACCCCAAGCTCTTTAACCTAGTTAATTTTTTTTTCTTTTGCTGTAAATACAAAGCTATTACAAGTTTTAGAGCTCTAGAGGGTCTCTGTTGACCTTATTCACATCCCCTGATCAACAAGAGAATTAAGTTCTAAATGTGTGATTTATATATAATACCAGAGGCACAAACTACAACTGGACTCTTTCAAAGATTAATTCCTATATTTATTTTACATAAGGGGCTTAAGGAAAATAATGTTTTAAGATTTGGATTCATTTATCCAAGCAATACTTATTTACCTTTTCCAGAGAGCTGAGTTATATCCTGTGGAGGAAAAATAAAATGATCACGGATCTTAATTATTAAAATGAGTCTTTGGGGAAAATAACTTTATCTTTGACCATTAGGTTCCTGTCATTTCATTCCATTTCATGTGTTTGATTTCAAGCATGAATTTTAAGAAAAATGAATTAGTGTCTCCTACCTTTTCTCCCCAGAATACAAAAAATGACGAGCAACACTTAAATTGAGTCTGGAGGAGCAGAATGGCCATCATCATTTCTTCTATTTCTACTGAGAAACCTTGCTCATTTTTAGGGAAAGAAAGCCATACGCATACATTTTCCCTCTTTCCAATTAAACTGTCCTTTTTTTAAAAAATAGACTTAATGGGTCTCTAATTCAAACGTTTGGTGGAGAATTGAGTCCAAAAGCCTCAAGCCTAAGAAGATTGGATTTGTCGATTCATAATGCACAGGGCATCTTAATTTTCTCTGCTATTCTTCTTGCTCTAACAACTTCTCATCTCACCATTTCAAAGGCACATAATTTCAGAGCAGCAAAATAAAGTTAGTTTATACAACTCCTACTTCTTGAATAATATTCTAATTTGTTATTATGTTCTTCAACTTCTTGAAATCCAAGGATCAGATATAATGGAGAAGCATCATATTGTGGTACTAGGGAAAATATTCTGGGGTCTTTATGAAGCCTATTTCCAGACAAATTGAGAGAGAAATTATCCACTTAACTCTCACAATGAATCTCTCTTGTACCACATGGCATGCGGCCAACCTATAAAATGATGTTTTAATGTTGCAAGCTACATCAAAGAAATACCTTAATGATGTTTGGTCCTGCATGAATATTGAGAGATCACTTTGAAGACTCACACAATACGTTCTACAATCTGGTGATTGCTTGTATTTTCCCATTAAGATGTAACAAAACAACAGTTATTTCTGTAGTTTGTAGTAAAACTATAGATATGAATATGTTTATACAGCCAAATAGGCATCACCCAAGGTTTATAATTAAATACATACCTTATGATCAGCACTAAGAATTGAAACTGGTCTCACATGGGGAAAAAAGCTATTTTTGAGAAGAAAGCATGTGAAAATTAAACATAAATGATAAAACATAATATCTAGAGGCAGTTTTTAACAAAAGGACTGCTGAAAAATTTTAGACAGGATAAATTAAGATGATTGCCTTCATCAGAGGCACTGTAAAACATCTCTATATATTAAGAAAATAATTTCTTTCTCTTCTTTAGTGTGTATTAAACAACTGCTGCTATTCAAGGCACTGTGCTCAGGGCAGTGGAAGACACAAAGACGAACTAGCAGTGATGGAGGCAGTCCTCAAGGAGATAAGAGTGCAGTGTCAGCTCTCCTGAAAAATCTTGTTATTTTTCACTATGACAAAGGCCCTATATTTTTTCATAAGCCATTGTCTTTTCTGTGATAGCGCGTCTAAATTGTTGTACAGTAAACCAACTAAAGTATACAGTTTATTATCTATTTATTATGGTTAACATAAAAATAGAAAATTAATTATGAAACAAAATAATTTATATAACAAAAAATGCTAATTTTTATAGATTCTTATAAAGGCACAATCTGTGATCACAATCTGTGATCACAACAATGTTCTAATCCAATAGATTTCAAAGTGTGGTTGCCAACAAGGAACATTTATGTTGCCTGAGAAATTGCTGAAATGCAAATTCTCAGCCTTCACACCTGATCCACTGAATCAGAAGCTCTGAGGGTGGAGTCCAGGAACTTGTGATTTAATAAGCTCTCCAGGACATGCTGATGCACACTAAAGTTTGAGGACCACTGCTCTTAGGAGCTCTGGGAGCGTAGTGCCTAAGGCACTTGAGTGCTAAGCAGAAGGCTGGCAGTTCAAACCCACCAGCCACTCCTCAGAAGGAAGGAAGGTTGGGCAATCTACTTCCATAGTGATACCACCTCAGACCCAGGGAGGGGTCACTATGAATCAGGTCTGATTTGACAGCACATAAAAACAACACCTCTAATCTTGACCATTAAGCCTTAAATTGATGTTCTCCCACCAGCCACTCCTCGGAAGGAAGGTTGGGCAATCCTACTTCC
>NW_006921919.1:1119041-1134086 GCF_000298275.1 Orycteropus afer afer
TCATTTCCCTGAAATAACTTAGCAAGTCCTAGCTAGAATATAATTTCTGTTAAGTTTTTATCTTCATTACCTTTCAATGGCTTTAAAAATGTTATAAATTTTTATATTTTAAACTTCTATAAAATCTATATAAATACTAAAATTACTATAAATACAAGCTACAGATTTTTAAAGAAATTGGAATATTTATGCTTAGTAGATGTTTCAGTTAAAAATATTGATGTGTTTTAAACTTGGCATAATAGAATAATAAACACCCATTGCCACCAAGCTGATTCCAATTCATATCAACCCCTATTGGATTTCCAAGGCTGTAAATCTTTACCAAAGTAGATTGCCTCATCTTCCTCCCATGGAGCAGGTGGTTGATTTAACTGCTAAATTTCTGTTTAGTGGACAAAAACCTTACCCACTGCACCACCAGCTTTTTTATAGAATAATATATTGCTTCAATTTAGACATTGAAAAATAAAACAGCACTCCACAAACTGTAAAGACTTTCTAAAAATTATTTTATAATCAGCACATTCCATGTTGCAACATTTAAACAAAGAACAGAAACTCATCAAAGATACAAGTAACTTTTGTAACTGAAGAAAACACCAAAATGCTAACATCAAAATGCTATTGTTCTTGTTGTGTGCCATGGAGTCAATTCTGACCCTATTGGACAGAGAAGAACTCCCCCATAGGGTTTCCTGGACTGTAATCTTTAGGAGGGCAAATTGCGAAGTCTTTTCTCCAGCAGATCTGCTGATGGGTTCAAACTGCTGGCCTTTCAGTTAGCAGCTAAGCGTTTAAGCATTGAACCACCAGGGCTCCTATAAAATCACCAAATACCCTATTTCATAGAAGTTTTTTGAGTTATTTTTTGTTTGCTTGCTTGTTTTTGAGCAAAGAAGATGGAATAAGAAAGAAGAAAAAGTGAATGGCATTTCTGAAGCTAACTACATAGGCTAGAATTTTCAGGAACTTATGAATTCATAAATCTTGTCCTTTCTCTGAAATGTTGTAGCAGAGGCTGACCTCCTATCCCCTTATCAATACATAATAAGCAGCCACCCAAAGAGAAGTCACTATGGGTCGGAGACGACTCAACAGGACATAACAACATCAATAAGCCAGAGGGTGGGGAACGGGCCTGCTCTTCTTTTCTTTCTTTTTTGTATTCTTATTATTGGATCTCCAGAAGCATTTAGTAAGTAGTGTTCTATATCTTTTGTTTTTGTTTTCAGTGACTGAATGGATGAATGTATAGATGCTTGAGTGACACAGCAGGCTTCCAGGGGTAAGGAATATATAGAATTAACTGTAATTTCTTAAAATTCCTGAAAGGCACTAGACCCCTAATGGGGACCTCAACTAAAACACAAAATAAATAATGGCAATCTAACACATATCATCTGGCCAGATAATTCTACCATCCTGAAATTTTTATACGCTTCCAGAAGGAGCAATTGGTTTAGTCATTTCTTTAATGCCTCTACCATCTAAGGCAAGAAGGATGTACAATCTTCTAGCTTTTTTAAATTCCAAAGTAACTTTTCCAAGACGTTGTGGTTTGGTGTCATACAGTCAGCTCTGACCCATAGCAACCCTATGTACAACAGAACAAAACGCTGCCCAGTCCTGCACTATCATCCAAGACACTGGGATACAAATATATTCTTTATAGCAAATTTAATATTCTAATTGTTAATAATTGATACATCATATTAATTATATTAATTTCCACTTATTTCCATTCCAACAGACAGAAAAGCCAGCCCAAGCTGCTTTAAGCCCAAAAGTGAATTTATTGATTCATATACAAAAACACTAGGGGCAAAACTTGTTTTAGCCACAGGTGGATTCAAAGATCAAATATCCCCATCCGGTTTTATATTTTCTAGCTCCTGGGTCTTCCTCCTGAAATATTAGTTTCATTCTTAGGCTTTACATAGTGGCACAAGCAGCTCTAAACTCACATCTTCACTATAAAGAGGAATACAAGAGGAGTCCATTTCCTTAAGGAAGACAAAAACAGGGCAGAACTATCTGTCAGTCTCTGATTGGCCAGACTTGGTCAACATACTTTTCTCTAAACCAATACCAGCGTCCAGATGGGCAGAATAATTCCATTTGTTAGACCTGAGTTGAGGGTAACTGAAGTATCAGAGCAGCAGTTGATATCATCTGAATCAAACAGGCCTTGGAGGGGGCTAGTGGTTAGATCCTCTAAAATAAACAGGGGTATGGTTTCTTCCAAGAAGGGTGAGTGCCAGCCTTCTACAACCTCAAGACCAGAACTATATGGTTCCTGGCTATCACAACTGACTGCTCTCAAAGGGATCACAACAGAAGGTCCTGAATAGCGTGGGAGAAAAGTGTGGAACAAACTCAAAATCATAAAAAAGACTAACTGGTCTAACAGAGACTGGTGGAAATCCCAAGGCTATGGCCTTTAGTCACACTTCAGGCCTGGAACTGAATTCACCCTCCTGGCTTAACTTTTAGCCAAAGGATAGACAGGCCTACAAGGTTAACAATGACACCAGCGAGGTACCACTCTTCAGAATAACCAACCATAGATCAAAAGGGCAGCATTTGCCCAGGCATAAAGGAGCTCTGGTAGCATAGTGGCTAAAGCACTTGACTGCTAATCAGAAGGATGGCGGTTCAAACCCACCAACCACTCCTCGGAAGGAAGGTTGGGCAATCCTACTTCCGTAGTGATACTGCCTCAGAAACCCAAGGAGGGGTCGCTATGAGTCAGGGCCGACTCGACGGCACATAACAACAACAACAACAACAAAGGTCAGAAAGCAGAAAGGACTAGGAAAGGACAAATGGTAATGAGAAACACAAGAAGGAGGGGAAAGAGTGCAGTTACTTTGTGGGGATTACAGTCAATGTGATTAAACAAATTTTGTATAAACAGTTGAATGGAAAAATAATTTGCTCGGTAACTTTCACCAAAATCACAATCAAAAGTGAAGAAGGAAAAAGAAGGGTGAGTTCTGGGAGGCAAAACCACAAATGTCCATTACAATTTGTCATTAGTAACCATCTTCCCCATACAAAATAACAAAACTTTTAACATATGCTTTGTTAGCGGAACCAAAATGAGATTTTTAAAAGGTCACTGGATTGAAGTGCCTAATCAAACTATACTGATGAGCATAACCTCACACTTTATATTCAAAATATCCTGTCGGTTGTTGGCCTTCCACTTGTCTTCAACAGCTGTAACACATGGCCTTTAAGAAAGCTGGCGAATAGAGAAAACCCCTGCGACTTCCAGCCTCGCCGCGGGCAGAAGCACGGTTGGAGGTGACTGCGTTGCCCGCACGGTCTGCCGCGGGTGCGCCCCACTGTCCTGGAGCCGCCTTGGGAGCTCGGACCGTCTTCCCTGGCGGCCACCACTAACTCCGCCAGGAGTGACGGTCGGGATAGGCTGGCCCCGGCGGGAGACCTAGGGGTCTCCTTGTCCAGGCTTGGGAAGCCTGGTCGGAGGACCCAGCCCAGCCCAGAGGAAGCCGGATGGAAGCGCCTCGCGCTTGGGCTCCCGCCCCTGATCCTCCCTCGGGCGGGTGCTCGCGGGCCGGGAGCTGGCAGGCAGCGGAGCCCACCCTGGGAGGAGGCGTGAGAACGGCGGCGGCGCGGCCGGGTGGGTCCTGGGGCGGCCGTTCGCGCCGGAGCCAGAGCACGAGTCTCTGGAGCTCCGGCTGCGCTCGCCCAGAAGCAGCTCCCTGCCCGGCGCCGCCCACGCTCCCGGACGAACCGGAGTCCCCCACCGCCTCCTCCCGCGGGGCCCTCGGGGAACCGCCGAGGCCGAGAACTGGGGACAGAGGATGCCCACGGACCGCTGCAGCCCGAGGTAATCACGGATGGAGAACTGTGCCGAGCGTCCTCGCTCAGAAACCAGACCTGGCGACTTGAAATGCAGACTCCAGAGGTAGCACAAACCGCTCAGGACAAGTTTCTAGCGGCTTGAAATGAAGGTGGCCTGAACCGCCATTCATTTTGTTTAACCACCCTTTTCTCCTGTTTTAAATAAGTTTATGTAGACAATGACGAAATAGCCTTCTGGGTTACTGTGGGTTTGTAAATACAACCCTGAAAGTTTTGCATGCTGCAGTTATTTTCTTGGCCATGTTTATTAACCTGTTAACTCTTAGGCTAGTCAGAAAATTGACATTTCAAATATTCTTTAAGGCACATTACAAGTTCACTGTTGCGTTCGAGCATCGTATTATTTATCAGCTTACTTAGCATCTGTCTTTCCTGAGTGGTACCAAAGCCAGTCCCTTGGCGACGGGTCTTGTATGTGACACTCTTGCCCTCTAGTGCCTCACCGGCTTGGTAGCAGTTTGATGGCTAATATTAATAAGGTGTTACATAACACAAGAATACTGGGCCGGGACTGGTACTGCTGCCACTTGTAAAGCCAAAAAGCCTGAGTCGATGGTAGTGGATACTGCTGTTTCAGTTTCTTTACTATTAAAACTTTCTGAAGGTTTTTCAGCTCTTTGAACTTTAATTCCAGGTAAGTGTATCTATTTATTTGCACTATACCACAATGGCTCACTCATAAATGTAGATGCTTTTAATAAAAGATAACAGCTTTGTTTTCAGTTAAGGTTAATAAAAAAATTTTGGGGTGAATTAAGAGCTTAATTTGATTCCTATAGAAGAAATAGAACATTTTTAATTAAGTGAAACAGAGGAATCTCTTAGCATTCTGTGCTAATTTTAAAGCTTCCCTTTCCTAAAGTGAAAGCAATAGAGAGATAACCCCTTATAGTTGTTTAAGATATGCACCAACAACTTGACTGTTCTTCAGTAGATTGGTTAAACAGACCATATCTCTCTTGTTTTGATGGTCTAGAATTTTTTAAGCAAATTAGAAATTTAAACTATGTCTATCTATATATTATTGATCCTTAATAAACTCTTTATATTTTGCCACAATCCATTTTCTCAACATTTCTAAAAATTATGCAATTAATAAAATTAAATGTAACTGGAAATAACCTAACTGTTGATTATAGGAACTTTAAATTAAAAGGAAATAGCTACATCTTCCATTTAATATATCCACTCTTTGTTTGGAAAAACCAAGTCACATTCTCACAGGAGTTTATCCAGATCATCTTCCAGCTAGTCCTAATATCTGTGAAGTATTTGAACCTCAAATTTATTTTAAATTGGACTGTTACCTGTATATTTTATAAATAGATTGTAAATATAGCAACATATGTAATCTGAACGAGTTTTGAGGAAATCACTCCTAAACAATGTAAGTAGCTACATTCCTGTTAGATTAAAATACAGATCCTTAAATACTGAGACAATGAAACTGATCTTAAACCCACTCTTTCTTTGCCTTTAGAAAATACCATAGGAGTAACTATTCAACAGTGCTATTCACCACAAGAGAGCAAAATACTGTTGAGGAGAAACTCTCTAATATCATCTGATATTCTAGCCAAAGGGCAATTCCCCCCCCCCCAAGAAAGCTCCTTATCAATATTGTTACTGGAGAAGGAGATTGCAAAAGTTGGTTTTGAAAAGGGCCCTTTAAAAGTAGTACTGAATATATCAAGAGGCTTTCCTTAACAGAAGCTAGGTTGGTTGGTTGGTTTTTTCTCCAGTTTACACAGTATCTACTGCCTCTGTGGTACTGTATTGTTTTTCTTTGTGCTCTTGATGATAAAAAACAGAGGACTACTTCCTTACAGAAGTAAATTTTTATTTTAAACTGGTCTCATGAGTTAATTTTCTTCACAGTTTTTAGAATGAATGTTTAGATGAAACAAAACTTCTTTTTTTTTTTTTTTCCTGGAGAGATTAGTTGTAGGTTAGTTTGGTTGAGTATAATGCAGCCTTCTCTTTTTTATTACATTTTCTTGAAAATATACAGTTTCTGAAGATTGTAGCAAATATTAGAGTAAATTTTGGTGTAATTGAAATGTTTGTTGAAAAAATAGAAGAGATAACCAGGTTTTTGAGCTTCTTTTTCTGGGCTGTATATTCTGCTACAAAACTTACTTTGAGCTTGAAACTAAAAATTCAATGGTTGTCTTGTTATTTCAGAACTTAAAAACCATGATCGCATGACAAATTTTTCTTTAAATGCAGGGAGTCAGAGTATACCACTTGCTTGAAACTTGGTCACATCTCAGCTGCTCTTTGGTAATTAGGGCCAACTTTTACACTCAAATATGCTTTTGTTGAGGTAAAAAAAATTGTAAAAAATAATTGTGTTTAAATGCATTGTGATTTGTATGCACTTTGAAAACAGAGAAATAGAACTGAGAATAAAAACACTATTCTTAACTAAATGAATGCCTTGGAATTCTGCTTAACAATTTAGAAAATACAGTGGAAATTTACTTTCCCCATGGTGTGGCTATTGGCGATAAGGATCCACACTAACATTCATGAACTCTGAACACCTGTACAGATTAGGGCATGATGCCAGGCCAAGAAAGTAACAGTCTGCATTATAATGAGATATAGTATGAACAATGCTCAAAATTGTTTTACGACTGTTTTCCATAGAATAGCAAGAGTTTGTTTTAGAGTTTGTTTGTTTGTTTTTTTCTTAATAGAAACTATATCCTTAGGCGTCCAGATGTCACAGTGAGTGATTTAGCCCTTCCATGTTAATGTCAAACATTTTTCATCAATTTCATGAAAATTACATAACTAGAAAAAAAATAAGTGAGAGCCTAGTATAATTAATATCTGTAATAAATCATTTTACAAAAACTTCTACAACACACTGAAGGCTGTAACTGATTACCTGTTGCCAAATAAGAGTTTCAAAATAAAATATTACAGTCCCATCCTGAAAGCATTCAGTGATGGTTATACATTTTGCTTGCATTTTGTTTTCTGTCTTTTTTAATTTATCTTAATTAATGTTTGAATAAGGAGCTCTGGTGGTATAGTGGTTAAGGCATTTGGCTACTAACCAAAAAGTTGGTGGTTTGAACTCACTAGCCACTCTGTGGAACAAAGATAAGGCAGTCTGCTTCCATAAAGATTTACAGCCTTGGAAACCCAATGGGGGTTGCTATGAGTCGGAATCAACTCAATGGCAGTGAGATTGCTTTGAGTCTAATGTCTGACTACAACATGAAAATAGAAGTGGTTTCTAGGATTTGCTCTATCACGGGAGATGTGGTTTTGGCCAAGTCCTCTGATGGATCTGGACCTCTGTTTCCTCTGAATCTCAGAGATCCTTTCCTAT
The DNA here is from genome assembly GCF_000298275.1 of Orycteropus afer afer. Lineage (NCBI taxonomy): Eukaryota > Metazoa > Chordata > Mammalia > Tubulidentata > Orycteropodidae > Orycteropus > Orycteropus afer. Next base: position 1,126,282 of record NW_006921919.1, read on the forward strand.
CTTTTTTGTTGTCCAACATTGTGGAAATTGCTCTGGAAGATAGGTTAAATATGCATGAGAGGGTATTAAAGAATGATAGAAAGCATGTCTTGCTGATAAATGATATCTAGATTTTTAGTAGTAGAGATGTAAGCTATTAAAGTAATAGTTAACACTGTTGTAAGCACTTTACATATTAATTTTCAGCTCATGTAACCCTCACAAAAATTACTTGATGTAGGTACTAAAATTATTTTCAGAAGAGAAATTCTTTATTTTCATGCATGACAAGATTGAGACACTGAGGGATTACGTGCCTATCTAAGATCACATCCCTGGCAATGGTGGAGCTGGAGTCTAGGGTCAGTGTACATATTTTTCACCACTATTACATTGTCTCTCTGTTTTCAATAGTCTGTACTTGATGATTGCCTCTGATGGAGGCAATCCATGCATTACTCCAACCATTTCTACCACCTCTAACCCTACATGTGAAATAATCGCTTTTTAATTCATTCAAGAAATACTTACTAAGCACCTACTTTAAAAGGCCAAGCATAAAGCAGTGCTCAGGATAGTTAGATGTGGTGCCTTACCTAATGAGGTATATACACCTAAACTAGGTGTCTTCTTTCTGCTCCCCTGCCACTCCAATTAAGTTGAGTGTCACTTGTTCTAAAAGGTGCCTAAGGTAACAGAGGAAGAATTTCACTTATGTCTTCACTGATGCATCTGTAGAATACAGCAGTAGATCCAGAACTTCAGATCTTCTCAGGACTCCCTATCATAGTTCTTCATGGCTCCTCTCTGATTTTATTGCAATGTCCTCTCCCTGAAGATTCGCTGTCTCTGCTTCTCCAGTTCATGCAACATGCCTTAAAACGTGGTCAAACATTGATCTTGTTCCTTTACATCTTATGTACATCTTATGAGCCATGCAACCAATGAGAGATTGGGATAACACTCTCTTGTACACAAGATTCTGATGAAAGAGAATGATGACAAGGGTTAAATTATATCCTCAAAGCCATATTGGTGGCATGGACATACCTCATTTTATCACATTTTGCTTTATTGCACTTTGCAGATACTGCAGCTCAAGCAAGTCTACCTGCACCATTTATTCAACAGCATGTGCTCACTTCATGTCACTGTGTCAAATATTGGTAGATCTGAACTTTTTCATAATATTATTGCACACTTAAGGGACCACATTATAATGTAAACATAAGTTTTATATGCACTGAGAAACAAAAAAAAATGTATGTAATTCACTTTATTGCGATATTTGCTATGTTTTAGTGGTCTGGAACCAAACCTACAATATCTCTGAAGTATGCCTCTACAGTACTTATAATGCACTTCTGTTAGACATATATCGGTATTTGTGTTTTGACTCAATTTAAGAGGGTGTAGGCAGACATTTTCCCCCTTAAGTCACATAAACAGCATACACACAGCAGTGAGATAGTTTTTTTTTATTGATAAACTGAATGGCATAACACTGAGGGAAGTGAGCAAAACATATTCTATCCTTCGTAATTTCTAAGTACAAAGAAGGAGGACACATTGCACTAGAAAGTCATTTTTCATTTAATGTAACAAACAAAGCTAATGCCCCCAGTGCAGTTTTTCTCCCACCCATTTTTTAAAAAATCCCACTTGTAGAGACAGTGTATTCTTGGTTGGACTCCATGCAAATCCACTTCTTACTTGCCTACCATAGCAGAGTTCAATTAACACATCACAATTTCACACATTCCTTCCTTAAGAAAAGAATGTTCTCTGTCAATTTTTAATATTACTAAATTTCTTTAAGCAAATTCATGTAATATATTGGAGGCCTCTAAATCTACTTTTCTAATATACAAACTATAGTTAATTTTGAGAAAAAGGGTTATTGTCAAGATCTTTTGAATATTTTTCATTTATATTTGAACCTGAAGTTCTTCAGTTATTAATACTCATTTTCCAGATGGCATTCTTTTTTCTCACATATCTTGCACTGTCAAATTCAATGTGATTTATATTTCATTTAGAAACTAATTTTTACTTTGGGAGGATTGTGGGTGTTAGTAGGACAGAAAAGATGAGTTACAATGACAAGTAGGTGCTTCTCCTTGTTGATTTTTCAACACTTTGCAAAATGTATGTTTATATAAATTTGATTCTTTACCATGTAGATGGAGTGGTTTGTGATTCCCAAAGATAATTTCTTTCTTTACTTCCTCACAAACAGTTAAGTGCTTGACTACTAACCGAAAGTTTGTCAGTTCAAACAAACCCAGAGGCCCCTCAGAAGACAAGTCTGGCAATCTGCTTCTGAAAGATCATAGTCTTGAAAACTCTGTGGAGCAGTTCTCTGCACACATGGCATCTCTGTAAGTTGTAATTGACTCCAGGGCAACCTACAATAACTTTTTGTTAATAATAGATAATTAGACAAAAGCTAATGTGTCCTTGGTGAAATCTTTACAAAAACAGATGCACTGCAAGCCACACTGAATTCTGACATATCTCAGGATGGGCCAAATAGATATTGAGTAAGATTCTGTGAGAAGTACATTCCAGATATGCCTGATTTATCACTCTGGTCATGGTGGTCATTGCCATTATCTCCCTCACTACTTGTGGTCCATGAGATACCTGTTCATGGAAGTTGGTTTGGCTTAATGACTGCCCTAGTTTATTAATCCAGCTGCTATTTGTGAATGTTAATAGAGAGATTCTTTTTTTTTTTTCCACTTATTCAACAAGTATTTATTGGGCTGTTCTCTCTTCAAGCACTATGCATTGAGAATGTAGAGGTGAGCTGGACAGGTATTTACAGCTTTCAGTCTGTCTGGGGAGAAGCATTACAGAGAAAACCACAAAACTAATTAATGTAACAAAAGTAAAGAAGAAGATGAAGTGAGAGATTATAATAAGAAGGCCACACAGATGTGGGCAATCAGGGAAGACTTTAATGAGGTGGGGCAATTTATGCTTAGAGCCGTACTTGGGGAATGAAGCAGATGAAGAAGGCAGGAGAAAACTTCAAGACGAAAGGAACAGCATCTAAGAAGTCCCTGAGGAAGAAAAGAGCTTGTGCATATGGGGAACTGAAGGAGGACCAATTTGCCTGGAACCTATAGGAAGCATATCGTATAATCAGGCCTGAGAGGTAAGGGAGGGGGCATACCACACAGGATCTTGTGAATTATGTATAGGAATTGGGTTTTAATCAGTAAGCGAAATGTGCAACCCTTGATGGATTTGCAGCTGAGGAGAAGCAATCAGATTTACACTTTGATGTTGCATTGAGGAAGTATGGAGGGAACAATAGTATATGTGGTGAGATGAGTTGTTTCATTAGTTTAAGTGAAGGTGTTCTTGCCTAGATAAGGAGAGAAGTGAATTGGGCCAAATGAGTTTTAGGAAATGGAAATGAAGTAACTTAAGGTTTATTTAGATAAATAGAGGTGAGGGAGGAAGTGTCAAGGATGAACCACTAGGTTGTGGGAAGATAAAGACGATCATAGGGAGAATAAATGCAATTTTGGATGAGTTGAGTTTGCTTGTGACATGAGTAGGTGGAGCCAAACAGTGGCTGGCATATAATAAGAAAGAGCACAGTAAATGTTAGTTGTTGTTGTAATATCTAACTCACAGTTCAATTTGAAATTCTAGGGCTCAGAGGAAGATGGTCTGAATCATAAACAAATGGGATTTTATTGGACTAGTATGTGTGCTGGTCAAGGGAAAGAAAGTGGGTGGCCCAAGAAAAAGTCTGAGGACCTGGTCCTTGTTATGCTTCGGACTCAGCCTCATCCTCTAACTTGGCCTCTTTCTTTGCCCTGAGACCCACCTGGCTTTAGATCACTTTACCAAAAGTAGACTTCCCACGCTTCCCACAACTCTGCTTATGCCAGAATGCTTGTAACCAGTTACAAATTGCTGTTGAGTTGACTGATTCATGATGACCACATGAGTGTCATAGTAGGATTGTGCTCCCAGGGTTTTCAAGAAATGATTTTTTTTAGTAGATTACTAGGCCCTTCTTCCAAGGTGTTTCTGGATGGCCTCAAACCTCCAACCTTTTGGTTTTCAACCAAGTGCATTAACCATTTTCACCACGCAGGACTCCTGTCTCTTTATGAGCCCTTAGTGCATTTTTATTGGCCATCTTCAAGATATGTTTCTCATGTCATATATTATTTATACCTTAATCTCAGCTGTAATCTTGATAGCTAACATTTATTATATTCATTCTATGTGCCTGACGCAATTCTAAGTACTTCTCATGGATTCTTTCATTAAATATCACTAAAACCCTAAAATACAGATTTCTATTTTTTACATAGATGCCCTCAAGTATCTGTGTTTCATTCTATATAATGTAGCATTTACTCTCTATGTTCATATTACTGCTACTTGTCCATTCTCGATGTCACTGTGACACTAATGATTTGCAAACACTCTTTTCATTAGGTCTCTCATCTGTTCAAATACATGTAATGCTCTATATTTCCAAGTTGACACTTTTGTTCTTCACAGTCATTTCCAAGGACAGTCATTAACCAGCAGCACTCTATCAAATAATATTTCCATTCTCAACCCCACACATATTTCTTATAATTTAGTCTCACTCTCAAGTAAACTTATTGTAACCATTTTATTTTTTCAATATCGTCAATCCTTTTGCCTGACATTCTTTCCTCATCCTTATATCTAGACTCTACCTATTATGTGATGTCTTCTTAGAAACCACCACTAACATCCCTAAATGTCATTACTCTCTCTCTTCTGAAATACATAACAGATAAATATGTGCAGCATAAACTACTACTTATATGCTGATGTCACATGGTATTGGCTGTTACTTCACAGCCAGAGGTTATTTCCGCAAATACAGTACTGGTTTCTGGAGTTAAAAACATTCCTAATATTACTTCCATCATGTTTCCACATCCCATCCAGTACTAAGCCCCAGATTTTCAATAAATGCTTGATAACTGATTGCAGAACAATTAATTGATAGGCATTTAAGATTTAATTTTTTGAAGAATTAGTATCTCTTATAGTTGCTTTTCTGTCCTGTGTTGGGATACTGTGATTATATTTTCTTAGTGTTAAAAGGAACAGATATGTCAAATTATATGCGTGTTCACCTTCTCCTTATTTACTCTCATTAGCTGACATTTCACACTTATGACAATAGTAAAAACCTACTATCTGACCATTGTTTGCATTAATGATGCATGTCTGGCAGTAATGAATGCCAGGGTGTGAGGCTAAGAGTAACACTGGCTGTGATGGTTAAGTTTATGTGTCAGCTTGGCTGGCCATAATTTTCAGTGGTTTAGCAGTTATGTAGTGATGTAATTTGGCAGTTACGTAATGATGTGGTCATCCTCCGTTTTGTGATCTGATACGGTCATCCTTCATTTTCATGTAACACTGATTTGCATGTAACAACTTTATCTTTGGAACCTAATCATGTCAATAAGTGAGAAGTGGGTGTATAGATAATTAAAATTGACTGTAAATAGTCATGTGCAACCAATAAAAATATAAGTTATGGCAGAAAAATAAAGACAGTGCTAAATTAAGTTACAAGCATAACGTACTCATAGCGACCCCTCCTTGGGTTTCCGAGGCAGTATCACTACGAAAGTAGATTGTCCAACCTTCCTTTTGAGGAGTGGCTGGTTGGTTTAAACTGCCAACCATCTGGTTAGCAGTCAAGTGCCTTAGGCACTACGCCACCAGAGCTCCTAAATAAAAGTTATGGCAGAAGAATAAAGGTAGTGCTAAGTTAAGTTACAAGCATAACATACCATTTTTATTCAGTTAATCCAACAAAATAGTCATTGAGTGCTTACTCTATGTCTTATCTTAGGAGCACATTGTAAGCAAAAGAGGCACCATCTCTACTTTCTTGGAAATTCCAATCAGACAAGGGAGGCAGACTTTTAAAATATTTTATCATAATTGAACCAAGAAGTACAAGGGAAGATATTGTCTACAACAATCATGTGTAACCTGAGTCTTACCATGGTTGGAATGTCAGAGAAGGCTTTGCAAGGTAATTGTGTGGAGAAGCTTAATTTTCCACATCTATCTACCCTCCCCAAGGAGCTCTAGTGATGCAGTGGTTAAGGCATTCAGCTGCTAATCAGAAGGTTGTTGGTTCAAACCCACCAGCTACTTGGTGGGAGAAAGATGAGGCAGTCCACTTCAATAAAGATTTATAGCCTTGGTAATCCTACTCTGTCCTATAGGGTTCCATGAATTAGAATCAATTTGATTACAGTGGTTTTGTTTGTTACTGCTTTCCTACTAATGCCCTGCAAGTGAAAGGTGCTGGAGAATGCTGCACCTTTCCCTCTACCTACTGCTACATGCTCTCCCATGCAGAAGGAGTAGCAGCAATAGGTCAGCCCATTTTTAGGTTGTCAGACTAGCTGAGACATAAAGAGTAGAAGTAGCTGTTGGAGGAGCAGGTTGTAGTAGGTGCAGAAAGTTCTGAGAGGCCACATCAAAGAGTAATGCTGGCCATGGCAAAGTGAGATATGCCCTTGAAAAAGGTTTGCAAAACATTTTGCTCTTGTTGTTGTTGTTGTTGTTAGGTGTCATGATCCTACTCATAGTAACCTCACGCACAGCAGAACAAAACGCTGCCCGGTCCTGTGCTAGCTCCACGTTCTTGCTATACCTGAGCCCATCATTGTAGCCACTGTGTCAATCCGTCTTGTTGAGGGCCTTCCCATCTTTTTTTGACCCTCCACTTTGCGAAGCATGATATCCTTCTCCAGGGAATGGTTCCTTCTGACAATGTGACCAAAGTAGGTGAGATGAAGTCTGACCATTCTTGTTTCCAAAGAGCATTCTGGCTGCACTTCTTCCAGGACATATTTTTCGGTTCTTTTAGCAGTCCATGGTACTTTAGTATTCTTCTCCAACACAACTCAAAAGCATCAACTCTTTTTTGGTCTTCCTTGTTCATTGTCCAGCTCTCACATGCATATGAGGAAATTGAAAATACCATGGCTTGGGTTAGGTGCACCTTAGTCTTCAAGGAGACATCTTTGCTCTTCAGCACTTGAAAGAGATCTTTTGTAGCCAACTTGCGCTATAAGTCATCTGATATCCTGACTGCTGCTTCCATTGGCGTTGATTGTAGAACCAAGCAATGTGAAGTTTTTGACAACTTCAATCTTTTCTCTGTTTATCATGATATTGCTTGTTGATCCAGTTGTGAGGATTTTAGCTTTCTTTATATTGAAGTATAATCCTTACTGCAGACTGTATTCTTCAGTCTTCATCAGTGTTTCAAGTGTTTCAAGTGATCCTATCTTTCAGCAAGCAAAGTTGTGTCATAAGTGTATCAGGTGGTTAATGATTCTTCCTCCAATCTGGATGCCACATTCTTCTTCATATAGTCCAGCTTCTCAGATTATTTGTTCAGTGTACAGATTGAATAAGTACGGTGAACGGACACAACCCTGATGCACTCCCTTCTTGATTTGAAGCCATGCAGTGTCCCCTTGTTCTGTTCAAATGACTGTTTCCTGGTCTATGTACAGGTTCCTCATGAGTATAATCAAGTGTTCTGGAATTCCCATTCTTCTCAGTGTTATCTATAATTTGTTAGGATCTACACAATCAAATGCTTTTGCATAGTCAATAAAACACAAGTGAACATCTTTCTGGTATTCTTTGCTTTCAGCAAAGATCCATCTGACATCAGCAATGGTATCCCTTGTTCTATATTCTTTTCTGAATCCAGCTTGCATTTCTGGAAGTACTCTGTCAATACACTGCTGCAACCATTTTTTTTTTTT
>NW_006921919.1:1140075-1143100 GCF_000298275.1 Orycteropus afer afer
TATGATCATAATTTAATATGTACATAATTAATCTAGGAAAATTGGAAGTTGTCAAAAAGGAAATGGAACACATAAAGATCGATATCCTTGGCATTACTGAGGTGAAATGGACTAGTTTTGGCCATTTTGAATCAGACAACCAACCAAATGATCTGCTATACCAGGAATGACAAGTTGAAAAAGAATGGTGTGGCATCCATTGTCACAAAGACAGTTTCAAGATCAGTCCTGAAGTACAATGCTGTCAGTGATAAGATAATGTCCATACACCTACAAGGAAGGCTCAAGTTGCAATACTAAAAGATTCTATGGGGAAAATATTGAATGATTCAGGAAGCATCAAAAGAAGATTGAAGGAATACACAGAGTCACTGTACTGAAAAGAATTGGTCAATGTTCATCCATTTCAGGAGGTGGCATGTGATGAAGAACCAATGGTATTGAAGGAAGAAGTTGAAGTTGCACTGAAGGAATTGGCAAAGAACAAGGTTCCAGGAATTGGTGAATACCCAGTGAGATGTTTCAACAAACACATGCCCCACTGGAGGCACTCATTCGGCTATGCATAGAGATTTGGAAGACAGCTACCTGGCCAACTGGAAAAGATCCATATTTGTACCTATTCCAAAGAAAGGTGATCCCACAGAATGTGGAAATTACTGAACAATATCATTAATATAACACATAAGTAAAATCTTACTCAAGGTAATTCAAAAATGGTTGCAGCAGTATGTTGACAAAGAACTTCCAGAAATGCAAGCTGGATTCAGAAGAGGAAGTAGAACAACGGATATCATTGCTGATGTCAGAAGGACCTTGGTTGAAAGCAAAAAATACCAGAAAGGTGCTTACTTGTGTTTTATTAACTATGCAAAAGCATTTGATTGTATGGATCATAACAAATTATGGATGACATGGAGAAGAATGGGAATTCCAGAACACTTGATTGTGCTTATGAGGAACCTGTACATAGATCAAGAGGCTGTCATTCAAACAGAACAAGGGGATACTGCATGGTTCAAAATCAAAAAGAGAGTGTGTCAAGGTTGTATCTTTCCACCACACTTATTCAACATGTATGCTGAGCAAATAATTCAAGAAGCTAGGTTATATGAAGAAGAATGTGGCATCACATTTGGAGGAAGAGTCATTAACAACCTGTGATACACTGGTGACACAACTTTGCTTGCTGAAAGTGAGGATGACTTGAAGCACTTACTGATGAAGATTAAAGACTACAGTCTGCAGTATGGATTACACTTCAATACAAAGAAACGAAAATCTTCACCACTGGTTCAATAACTACTTCATGGTGGATGAAGAAAAGATTGAAGCTGTCAAGGATTTCATATTATTTGGTTCTGCAGTCAACACCAATGGAAGCAGCAGCCAAGACATCAGATGATGTATTGAGTTGGTCAGATCTGCTGCAAAAGACCTCTTTAACGTGCTGAAGAGCAAAGATGTCTCCTTGAAGACTAAGGTGCACCTAACCCAAGCCATGGTATTTTCAGTCACCTCATATGCATGTAAGAGCAGGACAATGAATAAGGAATACTGAAGAAGAGTTGATGCTTTTGAGTTGTAGTGTTGGAGAACAATGCTAAGAATGCCATGATCTGTTAAAGGACTAACAAATCTGTCCTTGGAAGAAGTACAGCCAGAATGTTCTTTGGAAGCGAGAATGGCTAGACTTCGTCTCACCTACTTTGGTCATGTTGTCAGAAGGAACTATTCCCTGGAGAAAGATATCATGCTTGGTAAAGTGGAGGGTCAATTAAGAAGGGAAGGCCCTCAATGAGATGGATTGACCCAGTGGCTATAACCATGGGCTCTGGTACAGCAAGTATCGTGAGTCTGACACAAGACCAGGCAGTATTTTGTTCTGCTGTGCACAAGATCTCCATGAGTCAGAGATGACTTGACGGCACTTGACAACAACCACAATAGTACATAAATAATAGAAATATTTGAATCATGGTTTGAAAATTTAATTTTCAGTAATTATGAACACATATTTTATTTTCCCTATTTGAAATGTTAGGAAGTTTGAAAAGCATGTGAGCAAATTGAAGGTCCCATACAATGTTACTTGCAGCATTAAAAGGATAGTAGATAGCATGCAAATTTTGACTCCTATGCTAATTGCTGTAAGTGGTATTTCCCCCCTTATTTGGAATAGAAAATGTGCTTCTTTATTTAATGGAAGAGTTAGAGTTAGCAATGCAGTATCAAGTTTTACCTAATATTGAGTAGGATAGACACATTTTAAAGAGCTCCAAAAAAAAACTGGGACATAGCATAAATGAATGACTCTTTATGAGGACCCACACAAAGAACCTAAGGTGTTGTTTCTATTAGATATGCACAAGCTATAGACAATATCCCTTGAAGAACTAAGGAAGAAAATCTTTCAGCAGTTAAAATATTCTTAAAAACTGGCAGGACTAATTTTATCAGTGAGGTTCAGTGGTAGAATTCTCACTTCCCATGTGAGAGAGAAGTTTGATTCCTGGGCAGTACACTCCATGGATAGCCACCACCTGTCTGTCAGTGGAAGCGGGAGTGTTGCTATGATGCTGAATAGGTTTCAGTGGAGCTTCCAGACTAAGCCCACCACAAAAGGCTCGAGCCCACTGCCACTGAGTCTATTGTGACTCATAGCAACATAGGAAAAAAGGCCTAGCAGTGTACTTCTGAAAATCAGTTCATGAATGCCCTATAAATCACAAAAGTCTAATCCACAGCAATCATGGGGTTTTACTCTCTTGTTCATGAGGTCACCAGGAATTGGGAGCCAACTTGATGGCAGCTAACAACAACAACAACAATATCAGTTAAATCAAAGTCAGAAAAAGAAAGCATGTGTTTTATTGTAGTTGTCTGGAATTCACCGTGGATTAGTATTGTGATGTTAGAAGATTCAAGTTCCTTGTATTCTAAAAATTTCCCACAAGCTTTCTGAGACTAAGCTTATAGAAAGGTTGTGTGTGTGTGTGTGTGTGTGTGTGATTTGGGTGAAAGT
>NW_006921919.1:1144255-1146266 GCF_000298275.1 Orycteropus afer afer
ATAAATATGTTTTTCCATTAAATCCTTTTAAAGTTTTACATGAAAGTACAGAATGACCTAGTGAGTGTTAACTGCCTAAATTATCTTTTTAGCATTAATCCCCTCTGGCCTGAGAGACAGTCTACCTTTAGAATTAGACCATTTCTTATAACATTTTAACTTCTAAGAGAGATGTGAAATTCAATGGGAAGAGACTCTGGTAAAGACAGTGTTTTAGGGTTTTTCTGAACTCTGCAGTTAAAGTGGAAGGTCAACAAAAAAGGAGAAGGATCTCAATGAGATGGACTGACACAGAGGCTAAAATGATGGGCTCAGGTGTATCAAGGATTGTGAGGCTGGCACAGGACCAGGCAGTGTTATGTTCTGTTGTATACAGGGTCTCTATGAGTCAGAGCTGGCTTGACATCACCTAACGAGAAGAACAATAGCAGTTGAATTCTCAATAAAGAGAAATGCTATACATCACTCTTCTCCTGGTGTCTATTTTTCTCTTTCTTTCTGTAATAAGCTCATATTCTCTTTCTAAATTTGACAAACTCTGTATTACTCATCAGAAAATGAGGAATCAGCCCAGCCAAATCTTATACAGACTAAAGAGGTGCCTGTAGAATGATCAAATAGATGCACTAGGCCAAACCGTTTCTACTGTTTCCTTATATTTCACTCTTTTGGTGTTTGGTTTGTGGATACCTCTTAAAAATAATTAGATTTTTGATGTGGATTCATAAGAAAGGGAAATCCTTAAATCTTTAAAGCAATGTCATGAGTGATTTTATCATTTTTTTTTTTTTAAGTGTGACTAAAGCTAGAGAGTGCCTAGGGAAATGAAAGTGCTGAAAATAGAAGTAGGAAATGATAAAGCTCTGAGAAGTGAGTGGTATCAGGTTCCTGAGACAAATTTGGCAGGCTTCTTAGTCTGCCATGGAGCTGACTCTAGGAAGCTATAATTAGAAGGTAAAGGTGAGCTTTGGGCTGCATGTCATAATAATGTCCACCACCCCAGAGGAGATAAAGCCAGAGATTTCATAAAATCTTTGAAATAGGTTATACAGTATATGACATACCACATGCTTGTGAGGGAGAAAAGGCAACAGCAATCAATTATTAAAACATGAGTAAAGAAAAACAAAAAATTTCTTCAGGCAAGTCAGTCTTTATTTTGCTTACCAAAGCCTGTATATACACCAATTATTTCTCTTTCCTTCCAGACCCATATATTTCTAATCCTTTTTCATTATATCTGATGTTTCTTATCTTTTGGTTGCTGATAATCATTTTCATTTCATATGGTCTGGAAATGTGTACCTTTTTGATATTGTTGTTAGGTGCCACGGAGTAAGCTTTGAAACATGGTGACCCTCTGTACAACAGAACGAAACACTGCCTGGTCCTGCATCATCCTCACAATCCTTGCTATGCTTGAGCCCATCCTTGCAGCCACTGTGGAGTACATCTCATTGAGGGTCTTTCTCTTTTTCACTGACCCTCTGTTTTGCCAAACATGGCATCTTTCTCCAAGGAATGGTCCCTTCTGACAACATGATGACCAAAGCAGGTGAGATGAAGTATGGCTATCCTTGATTCAAGGAGCCTTTCAGCTGCACTTCTTACAGAACAAATTTGTTCATTCTTCTGGCAGTCCATGGTATTTTCAGTATTGTACGCCAGGATCACAACTCAAAGGCATTAGTTCATCTTCAGTCTTCCTTATTTATTGTCCAGGTTTCACATACATTAGAGCTATTGAAAACACCATGGCTTGGGTTAGGCACACTTTAGTCTTCAAAGTAACATCTTTACTCTTAACTCTTTAAAGAGGTTTTTTGCAGTACATTTGCTCAGTGCAATATGACATCTGATTTTTTGACTGCTGCTTCTATGGATGTTAATTGTGGATCCAAGTGAGATGAAATCCCTGACAACTTCAGTCTTTTCTCCATTTAGTGTGATGTTGTTTATGGGACCAGTTGTGAGAACTTTTTTTTTTTTTATGTTGGGGTGTGATCCATAC
>NW_006921919.1:1146366-1151289 GCF_000298275.1 Orycteropus afer afer
CCCGCCTCTCTCCGCTGCAACCATTTTTGAATTATCTTCAGTAAGATTTTACTTACATGTTGTATTAATGATATTGTTTGGTAATTTCCACATTCTGTGGGATCACTTTTCTTTGGAATAGGTACAATTATGAGTCTTTTCCAGTCAGTTGGCCAGGTAGCAGTCTTTCAAATCTCCTGGCATAGCTGAGTGAGTGTGTCTAGCGCATCATCCATTTGTTGAAACATCTCAATTGGTATTCCATCAATTGTTTTTTTGCCAATTCCTTCAGTACGGCTTCGACATCTTCCTTCAAAACCATTGGTTCTTGATCATATGCCACCTCCTGAAATAGATAAACATTGACCATTTCTTTTTGGTATGGTGGCTCTGTGTATTTTTTCCATCATCTTTTGATGCTTTATGCATCATTCAATATTTTCCCCATCGAATCTTTCAAAATTGCAACTCAAGGCTTAATATTTTTCTTCAGTTTGAGAAATGCCAAGTGTGTTTTTCCCTTTTGGTTTTCTAACTCCAGTTCTTTGCACATTTCATTGTAATAATTGACTTTTCGAGTGGCTCTTTGAAATCTTCTGTTCAGCTCTTTTATCTTGTCATTTTTTTCCATTAGCTTTAACTACTCTCTGCTCAAGGACAAGTTTCAGTCTCTTCTGACATCCATTTTTGTCTTTTGTTCCTTTCCTGACTTTTTAATGACCTTTTGCTTTCTTCATGGATCATGTTCTTGATATCATCCCAAACTCCTCTGGTTTTTGGTCATTGATGTTGAATGCATCCAATCTATTCTTTATATGGTCTCTAAATTCAGGAAAGATATTATCAAGGTCACATTTTGGCTCTCATGGACTTGTTTTAATTGTCTTGAACTTCACCTTGAACTTGCATATGAGCAGTTGATGGTCTGTTCCACAATCAGCTCCTGGTCTTGTTTTGTCTAAAGATATTGAGCTTTTCCATCACATCACCTCTTGCCACATATGTAGTGTATGTGATTCCTGTGTACTTCATCTGGTGAAGTCCACATGTATAGATGTCATTTATGTTGTTGAAGAATGGTATTTGTGATGAATAAGTCGTTGGTCTTGCAAAATTCTGTCATGTGATCTCCAGCATTATTTCTATCACCAGGGCCAAATTTTCCAACTACTGGTGTTTCTTCTTTGTTTCCAGCTTTTGCATTCCAATCACCAGTGATAATCAGTGCATCTTAATTGCATGTTCTGTCAGTTTCAGGCTGCAGAATTTGGTTGTTGTTGTTGTTAAGTGCCGTCGAGTCAGACCTGACTCGTAGTGACCCCTCCTTGGGTTTCTGAGGCAGTATCACTATGGAAGTAGATTGCCCCATCTTCCTTCTGAGGAGTGGTTGGTGGGTTTGCAGTCAAGTGCCTTAGGCACTACGCTACCAGAGCTCCCACAGAAGTTGGTAATAATCTTCAATTTCTTTTTCTTTGGCTTTGGTGGTTGGTGTGTATATTTGAAAGATCATAGTATTAACTGGCCTTCCTTGTAGGCATATAGATATTATCTTATCACTGTCAGCATTGTACTTCAGGACAGATCTTGAAACATTCTTTGTGATGATAAATGTCATGCCATTTCGCTACAATTTGCCATTGCCAGCATAGTAGATCATATGGTTGTCTGATTCAAAATGGCCAAAACTGGTCCTGCTCAGCTCACTAATGCCTAGAATATCAATCTTTATGCATTGCCATTTCATTTTTAATAACTTCCAATTTTCCTAGATTCATACTTTATACATTGTATATTCTGGTTATTAATGGATGTTTGCATCCATTTCAGTCCTGTTTCTCCTCCATTTCAGTCATGCCATGTCAGCAAATGGAGGTCCCAAAAGCTTTATTTTATCCATATCATTAAGATTGGTTCTACTCTTATGAGGCAACTCTTTCCCAGTCATATTTTGAGTACTTTCTGACCTAAGGGGCTCATCTTCCAGCACTGTATTGGACAATGTTTCAGAGCTATTCATAAAGTTTTCCAGTAATATATCAGATAGATAGTGTTTTTCTGCTATTCGTAAGATTTTCCTTGGCCAACTCTTTGAGAACTGGATGGCTTCTTCCTTCTTCTGAGTCTGTCTCAGTCTGGAAGCTCCGCTGGAACCTGTCCTCCCGATGTCATTTGAGACACCAGTGGCACAGGCTCAAGCCTTACAGCAACATGCAAGCCACCACAGTATGACAAACTGACAGACAAGTTCATCTCCCTTTGTTGTTCCAAACCTCTCTGCCCTCCTCTTATCTGAATCCAGCCATCCTTGGCCCTGGCTTTTCCTCTTCCTGCCTTGGGTGGGGGCCCCTCTCCCTTTCCCTCCCCTTATCTGGATCTGCCATCATTGCGTGGAAAGGAAGTGGGAAATCCAGGGCCAATGGCAGCCAGATACATCTTCCTCTTAGGATAATCTTAATGTCTCCATTTATATATGTTAGACCAAATCTTGTCCTAAGGGATATACCTTGATCCCTTTGGCTTCTGGAGGAAACTTGAAGAGTTTTACAGAAAAGAAAATAAATGTGTTCAGTACTTTTGTTTCTGCTAACAGAGAATAGCTTCCTAATACTTGTCCTAAATAGTGAGAGGAAGTACTTCTCACTATCTGACTTATCACAGATGAATCATATGAGTTACATGCCTTTCAATTTTAATGTTGGGGGAAAACTCTGAAATGCTTCTATCAGAAATGCAAAATGTACCCAATTCATTTTATATTCAGTCGGACACTTCACAGCTAAAACTAAAGCACAGGAATGGGAAAATGTGAGATCTTGTACACTATAGTTACACAGCAGAATATTATGTTATTTATAAACATGCATATAATATTAAAGTGCAGTTAGTTATCAAAATGAAATGACTACAATTACAGTTAAAAACTCAGTTGTCTAGGTAATTTGTATTTGCTTACATTACACATCGGTTTTTTGATCTAAATCTATGATGTTGTTGTTAGTTACTGTAGAGTCAGTTCCAAATCATGGCAACTCCATGTATACAGAGCAGAACTGCTCCATGGAGTTTTCAAGACTGAATTTTTGGAAGCAAATTGCCAGGCCTGTCTTCCAAGGCACCTCTGTGTAGTTTGAACTGCCAAACTTTCTACTGTTGTTGTTGTTTGCCGTCGAGTCGGCCCCGACTCATAGTGACCCCTCCTTGGGTTTCCGAGGCAGTATCACTACGGAAGTAGGATTGCCCAGGGCTTAACTGTTTGCACCACCCAGGGACTCCTAAATTATATTATTTAAAAGAGTAGAATGGTATCATTTATATGAGTTTAATTTTAGAGTGTGTAAGGTCACTTGAGCACATTTTACCTGGCAAAAGGGGGTTTCCACATACCTCACATGAGCAGAAACCTATCATGCTCTTTCCATCCTTTCTTTGCAGTGTCACTCAGACTTCCCTTCCCCACATTCTCCCTGACCTGTGATTGTTAACACATCATGATTGGATTGTGAGACATGAGCCCTTCCTGGCTTGCCAGACTCAATTCTAAAATACTGCTGCAATATTCTCCACCTTATTGATGAATCCATCTCCCTGAAAATTTTCCCTCTTACCATGTTACTCTCCTACTCAAGGAGCTCTGGTAGCGTAGTGCCTAAGGCACTTGACTGCTAACTAGAAGGCTGGTAGTTCAAACCCACCAGCAACTCCTTGGAAGGAAAGTGGGGCAATCTACTTTCGTTGTGATACTGCCTCAGAAACCCAAGGAGAGGTCCCTATGAGTCATTTCCAACTCGATGACACATAACAACAACAACAACCTCTTACTCAGGAAGGTGTAATGTCTCTAATGGCTTTCAGAGCCATGAACATTTGTCTTTGCCTCTCAAATCTCTTCACAGTCTGTATCCTGCCATACCTAGTCAAATTAATTTTGTAAGTATGCGCAACTCTTGGTTTTTACTCTAGGACCCACTCCTACACTATACATACAATTCTCTCTACCTCAGATGCCTTTTCAAATGACCCTTACCTTTCAAGTCTTTGTCTAAATCCGCTCTGACCCCTATAACATGACATCACATTGTCTGCCCCACAATGGTAACATGATAACATGGTCTCTTTCTTCACTTTTTCCTTTGGTGTCCTTTGTCTCTACTCAACAGCTTACACATTGTTCACCATTCTAGTCGTTGTCTCTGCTTTATAGTTTAAAACCTTTTAAAGAAGTATGCTCTGCTGAACATTTTTGTTTTAAATAGAAAGCTACCCCATAAATATTTGAAGGAATGATGTAGAAACCCTAAATATTTAAATGAATAAGCTACAATATGTAAGTCTCAGAACAAATAATATATTTATCCTGTAAATAACCTTCACATGTAATTCAGAATATTGTATTAAGATATAATTATAATAAAATATAGATATAATTATAATAAAATATAATAATAAATTATTCACAAAAATAAGAATATGTTAGTCAAAATATGGTTCAATGCTTATTTCATAGATGAATATCACAGAATTTTAGAACCAAAGTGTTCTTGATGATCATTTATTCTAACTTCATCACTTTGCTTGAAAGTGGCATAATTAACAAAAGGCAGAGGTAGAATGAACCCTGATCTTATGGCAAACATGTCAAATACAGTGCTTCCCACCAGTATTTCTCACTGGTACTTCTTGTCTTACTAGCTGACTTTTAGCCTGCTTTATGAACAAGGAAAAGACTTGTCTATATAGCCCTCAACTAACAGTAGAAAGTGTGGCGGTTCAAAACTACCCAGAGGTGCTTTGGAAGACAGGCCTGGCAATTGCTTCCAAAAATTCAGTATATTAATATATATATATGAATATATAGACATGCATATATATATATAAAAGGAAGGTTGGGCAATCCTACTTCCGTAGTGATACCGCCTCAGAAACCCAAGGAGGGGTCGCTATGAG
>NW_006921919.1:1151389-1153245 GCF_000298275.1 Orycteropus afer afer
TTCCTTTAGTTCAGCTTGGACTTCTTCCTTCATCCCCATTGGTTCATTGTTATATGCTGCCTCCTGAAACAACTGAGCATTGACCAAATCTTTTTGGGACAGGGACTCTGTATAATCCTTCCATCTTCTTTTGATGCTTCTTGCATCATTCAGTGTTTTGCCCATGGGAGCAACTGGAGGCTTGAACTTTTTCTTCATTCTTTCAGCTTGAGAAATGCTGAGCATGTTCTTTCCTTCTGGTTTTCTAATTCCAGGTCTTGGCACATTCCATTATAATACTTTAGTCTTCTCAGGCTGCCCTTTGAAATTTTCTGTTAAGCCCTTTCATCATTTATTCCATTTACTTTAGTTACTCTCCATTCAAGATCAAGTTTCAGAGTCTCTTCTGATATCCATTTTGGTCTTTCCTTCCTTTCTTGTCTTTTCAATGACCTTATGCTTTATGTATCATGTTCTTGATGTCATTTAACAGTTCCTCTGGTCTTTGGTCACTGGTACTCTATGCATCAAATGTGTTCTTCACATGGTCTGTAAGTTCAGGTGGAATATAATCAAGTTTGTGTTTTTGCTTTTGGGGACTTCTTTTAATTGTCTTCATCATCAACTTGACCTTGCATACGAGCAATCGATGGTCTGTTCCACAGTTAGCTCCTGGTCTTCTTCTGACTGATATTAGTAAGCTTCTCCATTGCCTCTTTCCACAGATGTAGTCAATTTGATTCCTGTGTATTCCATCTGGGGGAGGTCCATGTGGATAGCTGCTATTTATGTTGATGAACAAAGATATTTATAATGAATAAGTTACTGGCCTTGCAAAATTCTGTCATGTGCTCTACAGCATCTTTTCTATCACCAAGGCCATATTTTCCAAATACTAATGATTTTTTGTTTCCAACTTTTCACATTCCAATCACCAGTAATAACCAATACATCTTGATTGCATGCTTGGTCAACTTTAGACTGCAGAAGTTAGTAAAATTTTTAAGTCTCTTCATCTTTGGCTTTAGTGGTTGGTGCATAAATTTGAATGATAATTGTATTGACTGGTCATCCTTGTATGCCTATGGGTATTGTTCTATCGTTGATGGCATTGTACTTCAGGACAGATCTTGAAATGTTCTTTTTGATGATTAATGTGATACCATTCCTCTTCAATTGTCATTCCCAGCATAGTAGAACATATGATTGTCTGATTCCAAATGGCCAATACCAGTCCATTTCATCTCAACAATGCCTAGGACATTTATATTTATGTGTTTCATTTATGTATTTATTTCATTTTTGAGAACTTACGTATTCCTAGATTTGGTAGTTACGTTTGTGTGCCAACTTGGCTGGGCCTGGTTGAGTGGCTGGGCAGCTGGTGATAGTTATTCCCCATGATGAGACTGGTAATCATCTCCATGGTGGGATCTATCACAGCAGCTGAGTAGCTGCCTTTGGGATGTGGTCTGCTTCCTGTATATAAGGAGAAGCCTTGGGAATGGTCTCTAGTCTATGGCTCGCTTGGGTCTTGCATGTAGCCGTGTCGTTGCTCAGCAGCCTGCTATGCTCTGCCAACCTTGGGACATAAAATGGACTTAAGTTAATGGCCTGCCATGTGGTTTGGTAACATCGGGACTTCACCTTTTTACTTGTCAACCTTTGGGCTTCTCAGCCTCAGCAGCTTACAGCTGTCTGAGTGAAGAAATGCCTCTAGCTCCAGTGGGCCAGGAGCAGAAGGCAGAGCTGGACCCCAAGGTTGAGGGGCTTTCATCCAGCCCCTAGACCTGGCACTTTGAACTTGGACTTAAAGCCTCCAAATTGTAAGAATAAACTCCTGTTTGTTTAAGCCATCCCATTTGTGATATATTCTT
>NW_006921919.1:1154033-1156073 GCF_000298275.1 Orycteropus afer afer
TTTTTTTTTTTTTTTTTTCCCCAATTCTAATACCAACTCTACTTCTCTGCTGAGTTTGATAATTCATTGCAATGGCCACACAGAACTCAGAGACAGTACTTAAGACTGTAGGGTTTATTAGGGAAGTAACAGGTTACAATTTAGGATCAGGAAACAACTCAGGGTACAGTTCTTCAATCAGACAGCTTCTTCTCAGCCATGCCACAGTATGCTTCTCTTTGACTGCAGCCTCTCCCTTGCTTGGACCAGTGCTGCAAAGCTCTTTTAGCTTTGGCAACAGGCCTCCAAAGAGGCACCCCATTCCACCATCAAGCCTCCTGCCCAAGGTCACTCAGCTCTTGATCCGTGGGCTAGAAAGCTCACCATTATGCCTCATGCTGGTCTCTTGGTTCTGCTGCCTCTGTTGCAGCAGTTTGTCTTCCACATCTCTCTGCTGTCTCTCTGCCATTGTCTTAACTCAGGGATGTCAGGTCTAACGATGTGTTCCACTCCCACCTCTTCTCTTTTGATGTCAGTGAGATCCCCCCTGAGCCTCTGGAATGGCTCATTTTAAGCCTTTTGTTTGGTCCCATTAAGTCACCTCTGAATCATAGTGAATCTGTGTACAACAGAACAATTCTACACCATCCTCGGAATCTTTGCTATGCTTCAGCACATTGTTGCAGCCACTATGCCAGTCCATGTCATTGAGGGTCTTAAGAACTTTACCAAGCATGATATCCTTCTCCAGGGAATAGTCTCTTCTGACAGTGTGATCAAAGTAGGTGAGATGAATTCTGGCCATTCTTGCTTCTGAGGAACTTTCTAGGAAATGCACTTCTAGGAAAGATTTGTTCTTCTGGCACTCTATGGTATTTTCAGTATTCTTGGCCAACATCACAATTCAAAGGCATCATTTCTTCTTTGGACTTCCTTATTCATTGTCCAGTTTTCACATGCTTATGAGGCTACTGAAAAGACAATGGCTCTGTTCCGCCCACTTTAGTTTTCAAAGTGATATCTTTGCTCTTTAACACTACGAAGAGGTCTTTTGCAGTAGATTATCCCAGTGCAATAGGACTTCTGATTTCCTGACCGCTGCTTCCATGGGTGTTGATTGTGGATCCAAGTAAAATGAAATCTCTGACAACTTCAGTCTTTTCTCCATTTATCATGATGTTGCTTACTAATCTAGTTATGAGGAATTTTGTTTTCTTTATGTTGAGGTGTAATCCATACTGAAGACTAATCTTACTAATCTTCATTAGTAAGTGCTTCATGTCATCTTCACTTTCAGCAAGCAAGGTTGTGTCATCTGCATATCCTAGTGAGATGACAAAATTGACCAGTCCCCATGTTAGGATTCATACACCTTATTTCCGTGGTTTTACCCCATGTATGTATTTATATTACTGACAAGCTATCCAATCCCCTTGCTGGGCCACAAAACACCTCATGTTTAGATACTCCTACCCTGGTGGGACTGATGAGATCCACAATGACCATGGCTAGAAGAGCCATATTAAGTAACTCACTGTGTACTGTACGATATTTAAAATTTCCTTGAATTACTTTTTGACCAAATATAATATTCATTATGTATTTGAAAAGAATATTTATGTTCTCCAATCAAGGTATACCTATTAGATCATCCTTGTAACTGTGGTATTCAAATCTTCTATATTCTGATGTGTTGGTTGGTTGGTCGGTGGGTTTTTGTGAGGGTTGGGTGGATGGACTGCTGTTGTTACAGAGGTGTGTTTAATTCTCCAGTTTTCATGGTGGGTTGTAAATGTTTCTACGTTGTTCTGTCAGTTATTGTCTTACATATTTTGAAGCAATATTGTATTACATTTTAATTTAATACTGTATCATTCCAATAACTTTTTAAATTTAATACTGTTTTTTGTCTTAAAAATGTATTTTGCCTAATGTTATACCAGGAGCTCTGATGGCATAGTGCCTAAGGCATTTGACTGCTAGCCTGGAGGCTGGCTGTTTTTTTGTTTTTGTTTTTGTTTTTTTGGTAATGTTATACCAGCTCAGCTTTGGTTAGCATTC
>NW_006921919.1:1156173-1158610 GCF_000298275.1 Orycteropus afer afer
AAAAAAACAGAAACAGAATGGTACAGAAAGTGAATCAGTGGGTAAATATGTTCCACCCAGAAGGCCATGATGCTCTCATGGACTAAGGCCAGCACCTCAGGAAGTGTTTTAACTCCTCATATTCATCTAACCACAGGACTCTCCTGAGTTTTGAAATACCTATCTATATAAAATACATTTCATAAATTATCATTTGTGTTGGGAGACCTTATCTGCATTTCAAAAAGATTATTTTAATGAAAACATTTATCATGGGATTGTTTGTCTAAAGAACTTGTAATGTAAATAGAATGGCAAAATTCATTATATCAACATTGCTTTTTAGGGAAAAAAGACTTGTTTTTTAAGTGAAGCATTATGAATTTAGATTATGTTTTATCAAACAAAAATAGCTTGACTATGCATTACATGATGTGTACCTGGATGACAGGAAGTGGCTGTGTATAATTCAGGTGATATTGCTGTTGTTTTAGGTCTGTATTATTTACAGAATTTGATGCAAGGAGTAGAGAATAAAATGAGATTCCTTATTAGCCCAATTTCTTTTCTGTAGTAGAGATGAGACCTCTGTTCATTTGAACCCTTTGCCTTATTCCTGTCTCCCATGTCCTTATCCAGACCTGGGAGAAAGAAAAGCAGAAACCAAGGCAGTTGTCATCTAGTTGATTCATGGTGGATCACTGAGTTTCAGAGGAGAATTGTGTTCCATAGGGTTTTCAATGGCTGTGATCTTTTGGAAATAGATCACCAGGCCTTTCTTCTGAGGCTCTTCTGTTGATTCAAACAGCTAACCTTTTGGTTAATAACTGGATGCTTAAAAAGGGGCAGTTTTATTACTTAGCATGTACTAGTTCATCTACCTAAAAAAAAAAAAAAAATGCCATTTGTGCCTATATCAATAGGATATAGATTTGCTCATTTTAATGCTTCAGGCTGAATGTTTTATAAATGTATTCTGTTTTTTCAGGCTATATTTTCTGTGAGTCCTGATCAAGTGTTACGAATGTGCTGCAATGGTGACATAAAATCTTGACTGAGACTGGGAAAGTCGCTGAAACACTATCTTTTCTTTTATTCTTTTATTTTTTATGGTGCTTCGATTGGGAACAGTCTGAGACAAGTATATACAACATGAGTTTTATCATGAAGCTTCACAGGCATTTTCAAAGGACGGTTGTTCTACTTGCCACTTTTTGTATGGTGAGCATCGTTATTTCTGCTTACTACCTGTATAGTGGCTACAAACAGGACAATGAACTCTCTGAGATGACTTCAGAAGTGGACTGTGGGGACCTTCAGCACTTACCATACAGGTTAATGGATGTAAAAACCACAAAGCCTTTCGATACCTCAAGGACAGACCCCATCATCCTGGTCTTTGTGGAGAGCCAGTACTCATCCCTCGGTCAAGACATCATTATGATTCTAGAATCAAGTAGATTCCAGTATCACATTGAAATCGCTCCTGGAAAGGGGGATCTCCCAGCACTTATAGACAAAACTAAAGGCAAGTATATTCTCATTATTTATGAGAATATTTTGAAGTATATAAATATGGACTCTTGGAATAGAAGTCTGTTAGATAAATACTGTATAGAATATGGTGTGGGTGTCATAGGATTTCATAAAACCAGTGAGAAGAGCCTGCAAAACTTTCAGTTAAAAGGTTTCCCTTTTTCCATATATGGAAATCTTGCTGTAAAAGATTGTTGCATTAATTCTCTTTCTCCACTGCTTCGTGTGACCAAATCTTCTAAACTTGAAAAAGGTCCTTTGCCTGGAACTGACTGGACAGTTTTTCAGATCAATCACTCAGCCTATCAACCAGTGATATTTGCCAAAGTAAAGACCCCAGAAAACCTTTCTCCTTCCATCTCTAAAGGTGCTTTTTATGCCACTATCATACATGATCTGGGGCTTCATGATGGAATTCAAAGAGTTCTTTTTGGCAACAACTTGAACTTTTGGTTGCACAAGCTCATCTTCATAGATGCCATTTCCTTCTTGTCGGGGAAGAGACTGACATTGTCCTTGGACAGGTACATCCTTGTGGACATTGATGATATCTTTGTGGGAAAGGAGGGAACAAGAATGAACACCAATGATGTTAAGGTAAGTCTTTATTATCTGAAAATTGTTTCAGATTTTGGTTAATCTCTCAGTAGAGTGACCAACCATCCTGGTTTCCTGAGAACTGAGGACTTTTCTGGAATGTAGAACTTTCATTGTTGAAAGTTAGAAAAGTTTCAGGCAAACTGGACGAGTCGTTCATCCTATTTTCTAGCCTTGGATCAACTAGGTAATTGATATCCTTCTCTCTAAAGCAAGAAAAATGAACAACAGACCAAAGAATTATGTATAGCATGATCTTGAAATGGTTCTGTATGTGTATTTTTTAAATAGATAAAGAGTGCAAATAATTTTATTTAATTCCTTT
>NW_006921919.1:1158710-1161240 GCF_000298275.1 Orycteropus afer afer
ATTTTAATTGACAAGATCAGTTTATATACACCTTAATTATAAATGTATATGGATTTATTTCAGCCATCTTATTGTGTGTTTTATATTTTTCCCACTTATTCCATTTCTTATTTTCTCTCTCATTGTCCTTAATTGTCTTCATTTGAACTTATAAACTATAGGTTTCTTACTCTTTTTTCTGTTACTGTAGTGATACTGCCTTGGAAACCCAAGGAGGGGTCACTATGAGTCAGGGCCGACTCGATGGCACATAACAACAACAACACTGTTTTGATATATATTTACTTTATTTCTATTCTTATTAGTTGCTTTAGAAATTTAGATGTACATATGTGCATAAAAATGCTAATATAAATCAGTACCTTCAAAGTTCAGTCAAAAAGTATTAAGAACTATATATTAAACCCATTGAACCTATGATATGATTTTCCTCTATTATTCTAAGAGACTAAGTATGGGGATAGGTAGAAAGGAAGTCAAACAATTGTACAGCTATAAAATATCATAATTAAGCATCAACTGATTGATAGACTTAAGGAATTACTTATCCAGTTATCTCAACTCTCTCTTATATGATAAGCCATTCTTATGCTAAATATTAACTTCATCTTGTTATTGTTTTCTTTTAACTACAGATATTAGACAATATGTTTTTTAATACCATCAGTGTTTAATTAGATTAGCCAGGTGTGTAACATGTCTTTGCTAACTGGACATTCTTTGTCTAATGGACCTCCTGATTCTGACCTTGACCCTCTTTTCAACAAAGCAGCCAGAGAAAGAACATTAAAATAAAATTTAGATCATGCCTCTCCTCTCTTAAGAATCCTTCATGACTTTTAGTAATAACCCCTAGACTAAAAGGCAAAATTCTGTACCCTCCCTTTTAACTCCCTAATCTCACTTCCTGCTTTTCTTCCCTTCATCACTCTGCTATGGCCACTGTACCCTCCCTACTGTTCCTAGCTCCTCCTTCAGGAAGTTGTACTTTCTTTTCTTATTGCCTAAAATAGTCTTCCCCATAATTGCTGCATACTCTTCCTTGCCTCTTTCTCAATGAGGTCTTCTCTGACCATTCTCTTTAAATTGCAAACTCTAACTCTCTCCACCCTTCCCTGCTTTATTTTTGTCCTCAGCTTTGTTTTGGTCCTCTTGTGCCACTCTAACAGAAATATCACAACTGCATGACTTTAACAGACAGGTATTTATTGTCTTACAGTTTAGAAGGCTAGAAGTTCAAGTTCAGTGTGCCAGCTCTAGTGTCTGAGTAAAAGCCACTCGACCTTCGTCATCAGCTCTGCCCCTTTCTTCCAGCCCACTGGAGCTGGAGATGTCTCAACTCAGGCAGCTGCTGACTGCTGAAGCTGACAAACCCAAGGTTGACAAGTAAAATGGCACAGTCCCAAGATTATCAAGCAACATGTCAGGCCACTAGTTCAAGTCCAGAAATAGTTACAAGAATGGCAAACAATATAGCAGACTGCTGAATTAAGATTCAGCTACATGCAGGGTCCAAGCGTGCCAAAAATTTCAGAGACCTTTCTCAAAGCTGCTTCTTATATGCTGGAAGCAGACCACATCCCTCCGGCAGCTACTCAGATGCTCATAGCAGATTCCACCATGGAGTTGATTACCAGTCTAATCATGGGGAATCATTACATCCAGCTGTCCAGCCACTCAAAACCAGGCCCAGCCATGTTGCCACATAACCTTACCTACCGCATTCTTATGATCATCAGTAGTGCTAGAACTGGCTCACACAGGCTCATCAGGTCACTTGTGCACATCTTTTCCCAGTTTTGCCTTCAGTGACATCATCAATAGCTTGAAATTGGACATGGCGGGATATTTACACCACGGAAATAAGCGAATGACACAAATCATGGAATTTTCCCCAAAAAGCCAGTTGTTAAATATTTAAACGCATACTACTAGACATACTATATATTTTATTTATTTATTTTGTTACGTGACTTTGGTTAATAAGATGTAAACTCCATGACAGCAAGGTGTTTTGTGTTATTTTTCTTTGTCTCTTTTGTTCCCTGAGGTATCCTTAGTACCTAGAAGTATGCTTGACTCAGTATGTATTTACTGAACAAATGAGTCTTATTCTTCCTGAAGTATATCCTTTGCAGGTTCCTCTGATGGGAGTCTGTTCATGCTCAAACTGCTCAGACAATGTAAATGTCTTTACTCTTACCCTTGAAAGATAGATTTGTCATGTACCATTGCTTATCATACTGGGAAGATTGGGGTTCCCTGGAAATCACTTGAACTATGGTGGTAGAAGAATATGTCAGAATTCAGCTAACTGGTCCTACTTGTTTTCTTATTGACAAAAGTTAGGAAATTTGGGGTTGTTCTAGCAAACTTATGTGAAGTGATTCTTTAAAAAAAAAGGTAGAACACTTATTTCTAAATTTTATATAATATGATCATAATATACATGTGTACCTTGTACTTTCCAAACCAAACTCACTGCCTTTGAGTCAGTTCCAACTCATAACAATCTCCAGTGGGTTTCCAA
>NW_006921919.1:1161340-1164754 GCF_000298275.1 Orycteropus afer afer
AGTGTAGTGCTTAAGGCACTTGACTGCTAACCAGAAGGCTGGCAGTTCAAACCCACCAGCCACTCCTCGGAAGGAAAATGGGGCAATCTACTTCCGTCGTGATACTGCCTCAGAAACCCAAGGAGGGATCGCTATGAGTCGGGTCTGACTCAATGGCACATCACAACAACACACATTTAAAACAATTACAAATCTTTAGGTAAAATTTCAGATATTTTTGGAAAGCCAAAATAAAATTCATTTTCTCTGATCATGTATATATATATATATGTGTGTGTGTGTGTATGTATTTATATATATATATATATATATATATTTATATATATATATATATATTTTTTGAACTCTGAAAATGAGCATAATTAAGAATGGACAACTATGAGTACACAAAGGATCACTGGCAGTACAATATTAAATCATTTGGCTGCTAACCAAAAGATTTGTGGTTCAAAACCACCAAGCTACTCCAAGATAGAAAGATGTGGCAATCTCCTTCCATGAACACTATATCAAAAAACTAAAATAAAATAAAATTTTATTAAACGGGGTTAAAAAAAAAAAAAAGACAATATCCTAAGAAACCCTGTGGAGCAGTTGTACTTTGTCATACCAGCTTGCTATGAGTAGAAATTGACTCATTGGCACCTAACAGCAACAACAATATGAATATACAAATAAATTCATTCACATATAAACATAAGGAATTAAATAAACTCTGAGATTTCATTGAAAAATTTTCTGGTATGTATATAAAGCCCATCATGCTGTACTTAAATTGCATTCAATTTCTCATTGTATAAAACTGCTGCTTTAAAAAGTTATGAAGATAATTCGTTTTTATTGTAAATGGATTGCATTCTGTAAACAACTGATTGTTTAATATTAAAGACATTTAAAATGACAATAATTTACATTTATTTTAGGATTTATTATGAGAATTTATCTCTGTAATACTACCTACAGATTTCTAATGAAAATGAGAGACTATTGATACATAATTTTTATTTTGTATTGCTTTGCCCTTTTATAAAATAGAACTAAATGAGTTGGCAAAAAATGCATTTTGCAAGAGCTACATTCTTTTCTCCATATACTAAGCATCTGGCAAATAATAGTAATGTTCATCACACTATTTAAATGAACTAAGAATACCAGAAGGATCATTAAATATTACAATAAGAGAGTGTGAAGACTGAAAAAAACTTTCATATTCTTGGCAATATTTTAGCCTTTTCTTTTAAACTAAATAAAAGTTAACAAAGAAGCTAATTTAATGTTTCATTAAATCTTTCAAACTTTATCTGAAACTTGTAGTTTAAACATTTATTATGTTCTTGAAAATTACAAACAATGCATAATTCTCTTCTCCGTTTTCCCTTTTCAAAACAGTATTATAAAAAGTATTTTCAAGGTGTCTGTATCTCTGCTATAAAATTCTTTAAAACTTCCAAAAATATTTTGTTATACTATTTAAAA
The DNA here is from genome assembly GCF_000298275.1 of Orycteropus afer afer. Classification (NCBI taxonomy): domain Eukaryota; kingdom Metazoa; phylum Chordata; class Mammalia; order Tubulidentata; family Orycteropodidae; genus Orycteropus; species Orycteropus afer. The sequence continues at coordinate 1,162,817 of NW_006921919.1, forward strand.
ATGGGTAAATCTAGAGTTTTTATGCAAGCTGCAGTATATTCCCTCATAGAATAAAAGACACCAAATGTCCTGTGTTCTTAAGGATAAGTCTTTCCTAAGGTTTTCAGAAGTGCAGCTGGAATGCTCCTAAGCAAGATTGGCCAGATTTTGTCTCACCTACTTAGATCATATTGTCAGAAGGGACCAGTCCCTGGAGAAAGATACTATGCTGCAAAAAAGGGGAAGCCCCTCAATGAGATGAATCGACACAGTGGCTGAAATGATGGGCTCAACTAAGATTGTGAGGATGGCACAGGACTAGGCAATGTTTTATTCTGTTGTACATAGGGCTGCTTTGAGTCGGAACTGACAACTTAACAGCACCTAACAACAACAGCAACAGGTTTTCTGAGTCTGAAAAATAAAAGGCCTGATGAACATATTCAAGAAGAATTTATCATATGTAAAATACTTTATGAATTACTTATATTTGATGAGAATATATTTCTAAACTACCTAAAGGCTTTAAAAGTGTGTTTTTGAATAATTTAGGTTTTTAAACTACTAATTGCATCAGTGATTGTGTCTCAAAATGTGATTCACTGCAGTCAGTTGCTCTGACAGTATAAACATATTAAATCATTCAGTAACAAGTTATTGTGTAACTTGGAAACCACTTTTGAGTGTATATAGAGAGAGCAATAAACTTTGTCCTATCCCTTTAGAAGAGAAGGTGGGAGCAGGATAAAGCCAGAGAAGCCCAGGAAGCACTAATTAAAGACTGCTGAGCACTCTTCAGCACTTTATATGAGATACAAAGATAAATAAAGCTTAGCTCCATTCTTAATTGAGTGAATTGTACTATGGGGAAAATAGAGAGTTTGCAATGTCCTAAGGGTATCTACATGGCTTTATTTTATGTAAGTAATGCTGTGGGAAATATTACAGGTTGTGCTGTGTCCCAGAAACTATTAAGTGTATAGGACGGATTTTGAAGGCAAGCCTAGCATAATGTGATGCTGTGGGAGGATTTGGGTGATTCATAGAAAATAAGGCAATTTCTTAAAACATGGAAATGGAAGTAAGAATAAAGCTAGCAGGATCAGATTAAAAATCATTTTGGAGGTAAAAGTGAAAAAGTTAGTAATTGGATGAATGGATGTAGAAAAAGAATGTAATCAATGATGACATTAAGATTTTTAGCATAGGTTAATAATTGTTAATGATACCAATAACAAAGAAACAGAATAAAAGAGGATCATAGCAAAGTTACTAGACATCATTGTAAACATTTGCAATTTTATGGAAATGCATGTGGGACATTGAGGTGTAGATGTTTAATGGGTAATTGGCTCACAAGAGAAGTCTAGGTAGGAGGTATAGAGTTAGAGTCATCATTCTGTCATGAGTGAGTAAAAGTGTGAGAGTTTGTAAATTCAGTCAGGGAAAGAGTTTTATAGAGTATAAGGGAAAATGATCAGTTGTAGATTATTGAGGTCGATCATCTTTCAGAAAACAAGTAGAAAGAGATGATCCCATGAATGAGTCCAATAGAAAAGTTTGAGGACCAGGATGCCTTGCTGGAGTGAAGAACTTCAGGAAAGGCATAATCAGGAGTGTAAAATCCAACAGCAGCAATCACTGAAGTAAGGACTGGGAAAATCTCCTTTGGGAGAAGATAAAAGTCATTCGTGACTCTTGAAAAATAAGTGTCAAAGAAATGTTAGAGGTAGATGCTCAGTTACAGTGAGTTCAGAAGTGAACTGGGGAATTATGACATGGAGAAAGAGAGTGTGGAGTACTCACTGAAAAACTGTTGACATTAAGGAGAGATGAGAGATTACACAGTAGCTGGTGAGTGGACTGGAGTTAAGCTGACCAGTTGTCCTGGTATGCCCTAGTCTGAAGGGTCTCTGTGCTAAAATCAAGAATCTCAGGCAAATCAGGATGATAGAGGAC
>NW_006921919.1:1164854-1166360 GCF_000298275.1 Orycteropus afer afer
TCTCATTTCTGCTCCATTGTTATATGTGTCTGTCATACACACAAACCAATGGAATAAAATTGAGAACCCAGAAATAAACCCATTGATCTTTTGGGAGTGTGTATTGCCCAAGGCATTTGACTGCTAACCAGAGGCTGGTGGTTCAAACCCACCAGCTACTCCTCAAAAGGAAGATTGGGCAATCTACTTCTATAGACATACCACCTTGACAACCCAAGGAGGGGTTGCTGTGAGTCAGACCATATTTGCCAGCAGTGAGTTTTTTTGGTTGCTGTTTGTTTGTTATGTATCTGTCATTGAAACAGTACCAGGCTGTTCTGATTACTGTGGTTATGTAGTAAGCTTTACCACTTGTTTTGATAGAGGGCCAGCAAAAAAGGGTAATACCCTCAGTGAGATGGATTGACCCAGTGGATATTACATTGAGCTCAAACACAGCTAATATTGTGAGGATGGCACAGGACTGGGCAGCATTTTCTTCTATTACACATAGGGTCACCATGAGTCAGAACGATTCAGACCCACCAGACACTCCTCAGAAAGAAGGTTAGGCAATCTACTTCTGTAGTGATAGCACCTCAGAAACCCACGGAGGGGTCACTATGAGTCGAATCTGACTCTACCGCAGTGAGTTTGGTTTGGGTTTGGAACAACATAGTAAGTTTTGAAATCGGGAAACACAAAGCCTCTTACTTTGTTGTTTCTCTTCAGTGTTGCTTTAGCTATTCAGAGCCTCTTTCATTTCATATAAAGTTTTTCCATTTCATAAAAAAGGTTGTTGGGATTTGGACCAGGATGTCATTATATCTATAGATTGCTTTGGGTATTATTGATATTTTCACAACGTTATGTCTTCTAGGCTGTGAGCATAGAATGTGTTTCCATTTATGAAGATTTATTTTGGTTTCTTACAGTAGTGTTTAATAGTTTTCCTTGTATTAGTCTTTTATGTCCCTAGTTAGGTTTATTCTTATTTATCCATTGGGGACTGTTGTAAATGGTATTGTTTTCTTGATTTCCTTTTTTGAGTTCTCCAACACAATTACCTTTATGGCTTCTAGATATCATTAAAAATATCAGTAGTTGATAGGGGTTGCAGGGTGCAGTGAAGGGGATGAATAGGTGGAACACTAAGCATTTTTTTGATCAGTTTAACTGTAATGGTGCACACATGATACTCATCAAAAACACATAGGACTGCACAACATAGTGTGATCCCGAATGTAAACTAAACTATAATACCAGACTATACCATGTATACCCAAAACCCAAACTCATTGTCATGGAGTCAGTTCCTACTCATAGAGACCCCCAAAGGGTTTCCAAGGCTGCAAATCTTAACAGAAGTAGATTGCCCAGTTTTCCTCTTGCAAAGCAGCTGGTTGAACTGCTGATCTTCTGGTTAGCAGCCAAATGCCTTATTCACTGTGTTACCAGAGCTCCTTTTACTATATATGTTGTTGTTGTTATGTGCCGTCGAGTCGACCCCGACTCATAGCGACCCCT
>NW_006921919.1:1166845-1181755 GCF_000298275.1 Orycteropus afer afer
CCAAGATCTCCAGGCCAAATGGTGGATTGTTCACTCATGGACTGTTGTAGGCAGCACAACAGAATCCCAATCCACAAAAGAGTGTCTCTTTTCCCAGGATGTCCATAAATATACTGCAAGCAGGCCACACCTCTAGGGAAACTCCCTTTCAATGGATTAGCTGCTCAAAACATATACATCTGATCCTATCATTGGAACAACCCACATCACAATTGCTTAAACCACAAAGAATTGTGGTCCAGCCAAGTTGACACACAGCTCCAACTATCACAGTCCACCCCTTGTCAACTTGGCAGTTGTACACATCTTCTTAACCATATATAATCTCTAAATAAGGGCAATTGTAAAGTCATATTTGCACCTAACATGGTTACACTAACACATGTACAAACAAAATGCATTAACCTTATATACATTTCACAGTTCATAACAGAAGGAAACAAAAATATTTGGTGCACATATACAAGAAATATAACAATCACAGTCCTCATTTCTGCAACTGGCCACATGGTCGTAGCTGATATTCAAAACTACCTTCTTCCACCACCCATTCTGTATTTCCCTTGCCCTCAGCAAGCAACTCAGCTGGTTGTGGTTCTTTGCCTGGTGGGGTGACTCAAACCTTCATTCCTGAATTGTGGTCCAGCCAAGTTGACACACAGCTCCATCTATCACAGGTGGCTTTTATAAATGATAGCAATTTTTTGAATTCCTCTTCAGAGTCCTTCTTGTTAATGCAGAGAAACCCAACTGATTTTTGTGTGCTGATCTTATACCCTGCCACTTGACTGAATCCTTATATTAGTTCCAATAACTTTTTTGTGGAGTCTTTGGGACTTTCTATGGATAGGATCATGTCATCTGTGAGTAAGGATAGTTAATTATTCCTTTCCAATTTGGATACCTTTTGATTCTGACTCATGGTGACCTCTTTGGGTTTCTGAGGCAGTAAATCTTTACAGATATAGATTGACCATCTTCCTTCCATGGAGTGGCTGGTGGGTTTGAACTGCCAGCCTTCTGATTAGCAGTCAAAAGCTTTAAGCACTGTGCCATCAGAGTTCCTTTTTTCTTTCTTTTTTTTTTTTAATTTCACTTCTTAGCCTTGTTGCAAATTTTATTTCATTTTATTCTTCTTGACTCATGGGATCCTTCATCCTTTTTCACATCAGTGCTGCTCTAATAGAAATACCACAAATGGGTGACTTTAACAAACAGATACTTATTCTCTTACAGTTTAGGAGGCTAGAAGTCCAAGTTCAAAACACCAGCTCTAGGGGCTGGGTGAAAGCTCCTCAGCCTTGAGCTTCAGCTCTGCTTCTTGCTCCCAGCCCACTGGAGACGGAGGTGTCTCTTCATTCAGGCAGCTGCTGGCCACTGAGGCTAACAAGTCCAAGGTTGACAAGTAAAATAGTACAGTCCCAAGATTATCACATGATATGGCAGGTCACTGGTTCAAGTCCAGGAACAATCCTAAGATTGGCAGGCTGCTGAATGACAACATGCCTACATGCAGGGTCCAAGCATGCTACAAAGCTCCGGAGACCTTTCTCAAAAGAGTTGATTACCAGTCTCATCATGGAGAATCACTACATCCACCTGCCCAGCCACTCAAAACCATGCCCAGCCAAGTTGACATACAACCTTAACTACCACAGCCTTTATTTTGTTGGCCTTTCCTTCTTTGGAAACCCTATTCTAATGATGGGAGCTCTGGTAGCATAGTGCCTAAGGCACTTGACTGCTAACCAGAAGGCTGGCAGTTCAAACCCACCATCCACTACTTGGAAGGAAGGTTGGGGCAATCTACTTCCATAGTGATACCACTTCGGAAACCCAAGGAGGGGTTGCTGTGAGTTGGGTTTGACTCCATGGAACATAACAACAACAACATTCTAATTGCCCATTCCTACACCATCCTCATAGTCCTGCTATACTTGAGCCCATCATTGCAGCCACTGTGTCAATCCATCTTGTTGAGGGTCTTCCTCTTTTTTGCTGACCCTTTGCTTTACCAAGCATTGTAGCTTTCTCCAGGGACTGGTCCTTTCTGACAACGTGACCAAAGTAGGTGAGACAATGTATGGCTATCCTTGCTTCTAAGGAGCATTCTAGGTACATATCTTCTGGGACAGATTTGTTCATTCTTCTGGAAGTCCATGGTATTTTCAGTATTCTTCCCCAGTACCACAATTCAAAGTCATCAGTTCTTCTTCAGTCTTCCTTATTCATTGTCCAGCTTTCACATGCATATGAGGAGATTGAAAATATGGTTTGGGTTAGGCACACCTTAGTCTTCAAAGTGACATCTTTGCTCCTTAATGCTTTAAAGAGGTTCTTTTGCAGTAGATTTGCCAGTGCAGTATGACATCTGATTTGTTGACTGCTGCTTCCATAGTTATTGATTGTGGATCTAAGTAAAATGAAATCTTTGACAAATTGAGACGTTTCTCCATTTAGTGTCATGTTGCTTATTGATTGGTCCAGTTGTGAGAATTTTGTTTTTTTTATGTTGCAGTATAATCCATACTGAAGACTGCAGTCTTTGATTTTCATCAGTAAGTGCTTCAAGTCATCTTCACCTTCAGCAAGCAAGTTTGTATCATCTGCATATCTCAGGTTGTTAATGATTCCTCCTCCAAACTTGATGCCACATTCTTCTTCATATAGTCTAGTTTCTCAGATTATTTGCTTAACATACTTATGGTGAAAGAATAGAGCCCTGATGTACAACCTTCCTGATTTTAAACCATGCAGTATCCCCTTGTTCTGTTCAGATGACAGCCTCTTGGTCTATGTACAGGTTCCTCCTGAGCACAATTAAATGTTCTGGAATTCCCATTCTTTGCAATAATTTCTTATGCCCACACAGTCAAATGCTGACACAGATAAAGATTTTTCTGGTATTCTTTGCTTTCAGCCAACATCCATCTGATATCAGTAGTGATATACTTTGTTCCACGTCCTCTGCTGAATCCAGCTTGAGATTCTGGCAGCTCCCTGTTAATGTACTTCTACAGACATTTTTGAATTGTTTTCAACAACATTTTAATTGTGTGTAGTATTAATCATATTGTTGGATAATTTCCACATTCTATTGGATCATCTCTGTTTGGAATGGGTGTAAATATTGATCTCTTCTGATTGGTTGGCCAGGTAGTTGTCTTCCAGATTTCTTGGCATAAATGAGTATGCACCTCCTGTGCTGCATCTGTTTGTCAAAACATCACAATGTATTCCATGAATTCCTGGAGCCTGTTTGTTTTGTTTTGTTTTTTCCAGTTCCATCAGTGCAGCTTAGACGTCTTCTTTCAGTATCATCGGTTCTTCATCACATGCTACTTCCTGAAATAGTTGAAAGTTGACCAATCCTTTTTTGGTACAGTGACTGTATATTATTTCCATCTTCTTTGGTCCTTCTGGCATCATTCAATATTTTGCCCATAGACTCCTTCAATATTGTAACCCAGGGCTTGACTTTTTTCTTTCATTCTTTCAGCTTGAGAAATGCTGAGTGTCTTCTTCCCTTTTGGTTTTCTAACTCCAGGTCTTTGCACATTTCATTATAATACTTTGTCTTCTTGAGCCACCCTTTGAAATCTTCTGTTCAACTGTTTTATTTAATCATTTCTCCCATTTTCTTTAGCTACTCTACTTGCTACTCTAATTAGCCCAATCTAAAGACAGTGGAGTTCCATTTCTCTCTTTATTCCTTCTCTTTCTGTTTTCTCCTTTGATTTCCTGCTGTTTGGATTTGTACAGCAGTGCCTCTTTCCTACCTATTTAGGCTCATATGTGTATTTCTGCATACCAAGTTGCCTTTAATTTTTTTCACTCAATTATCTATAAACCAAACCAAACTCGCTGCCATTGAGTTAATTCCCACTCATAACGACCCTCATTGGGTTGCCAAGGCAGTAAATCTTTGCCGAAGTAGATTGCCCGGTCTTCCTTCCTTGAACCACCAACCTTCTGGTTAGCAGTCAAATGTCTTAGGCACTGCACCACCAGAGCGCCTTCAACTATCTATACAGAGTAGAATGAACTTTCTTAAAATAAAAATTAAAAAAAAAAAATTAAAAGTGAAAACCAGTATGTTGTATAGAAATTAAGTCAACCAGTTGGGACATTGAAAAATGATTTATCCAAAAATAGTTCTTCACTGTTTTTTGTCTTGGATTGAATAATGTGTATGACACCAGAACAACATGTACAGAACCATTTCTCTTTTAGGAATCCTAAGAGGCAAAGTTTAAGTTCAAATAGAAATACAGCTTTCTTGATATACTGGGTAAGTGAATTGATTTGGACAAAAACTGTTTAAAGATTAGATTTGCTGTCATCAGAATACTTAGCACTTGTGTCCTACTGGATTTCTGTTGTACATAAGGTCACTATGAGTGGTAACTGACTTGATGGCACCTCACAACAACAAACAAGAAAATAAGAAATTGCCCCTAAATCCCACCTCACACTGGATTTAGTCCATCTTTAAAGTTTCAAAATCAGATAAATATTTTTATTTCATTTTTTAAAAAACTTGTTTTTATGTAATTTCTAGAGTGGGTTAACATGGTCAATATGCTTACTGTCCATTTGTATTTCTCTTTTGAATATTGCTCTTTCTTCTCTTTTCTCTTTGGGTGTTTATTTTTATTATTAATCTGTACAATGCTATATGTTCACAAAGAAAAAGATATAATAGCTGCATGTGGTAGTTATGCCTTTTTGTTTCCATTTTAACATTTCAGAAATTATTTTCCTTCATTCTTAAAGGGAAGGTTTGTTGTTGTTGTTGTTGTTATGTGCTGTTGAGTCGGCCCAACTCATAGCGACCCCTCTTTGGGTTTCCAAGGCAGTGTCACTACACAAGTAGATTGCCCAACTTTCCTTCCAAGGGGTGGCTGGTGGATTTGAACTGCCAGCCTTCTAGTTAGCAGTCAAGTGCCTTAGGCACTACCCTACCACTGTACTTATATTTAGCAGTACCTCCAGTCAGTTATAATTTTTCCTTTTATTTCATGTTCTATCAATAGAACAGTACATTTGTTAGTTAGTATATAATGTTGATGTATCCATATTCCCAGAAAATTTCATGAACTTCTTATAAATTAAATTTTAAAAACATCATTGATATCATAGAAGGGGATAGCTTATGTACCTTCTTTCAGAAGATATGAAGTCACCATGTCTGGTGTTCCATCTCTGTTCCTCCACTGATATGTAACCATTGAGAGCCTCATTTCTCCTATAAAGATGGGAATGAAAGAACTGCACCATCTTTGTCACAGGACCATTGTGAGAATGTGCTGAGTCTGTAGATGTGAAAGCACTTAACAAAGTAGTAATTATTATTTTCTTCTTCTTCTTCTTTTACTGTAATGCAAAAGAATAAGATTTAACCATTTGTAAGGTATGTACAGAGCTCTGATGGTGAAGTGGTTAAGGCATTTGGCTGCTAACCAAAAGGTCATTCATTGATTTGAACCCACCAGCCAGTCTGTGGAAGAAAGATAAGATCTGTACTAGTTCTAACTATGTGAGATTCTCTAAACTTTACCCGGGGTGGCCCAGCACACACTGACTTGAACAGAGTAAATTATATGGTGAAATAAGATGTGCTGAGCTCTCTCTTCTGAGAACTAGACTTCTTATCATCTATCCACAGGGTGAGCTTTGCCTAACAGCTCTAAGGATGGATGTGTGTGAGAAGGTGTGGGTGGCCTCCCAGATTTTAGCCTCATCAGTTTAGAAATATAATTCCAAAACAGTCTACTTTCCCAGAAAAACTTATTATTGCTATGTTGTTTAACTTATTTAAGCAAATTTGAAGCTACTTATATAATCAACATTTACTACTGTTATTGTTATATATTCCATAAGCTTACTTTTGAAATGAAATAAATTTCCCAACTGATCCACCCCCCAAAAAAAAACCTCACTGCTGTTGAGTTGATCTAACTCATAGCGGCCCCCTTGTGTTTCCTAGGTGGTATCACTATGAAAGTAGATTGCCAAAGCTTCCTTCCAACGAGTGGCTTATGGGTTTGAATCGTCAGCCTTCTGGTTAGCAGTCAAATGCCTTAGGCACTATGCCACTAGAGCTCACCAAATTGTGATAGTTCTGTTTTATCTTGGTTTTGTAGACCTCAAGCATTCTCCTCTTGGCATTCACATTTTTATATACTGAAAGGCTCCTTATCATTTCATCTTCCTGATTATTTAGTCGTCCTTGCAAATTGCATAGCTAAACATAATATTCCTACTGAAAAGAGCTTAGGAGTTTAAGTCAGACAGATCAACCTGGGCCCAGTTCCCAACTCTACTTCTTTCCAATTGAGAAATCCTGAGGAAATTTCTTAACCTCTCTCACCATCTGTTTCCATACCTTTAAAATAAAAACAATACCTACTTCACAGTATAAATATCTTCTGTGTGAATGACAGTGTATATAAAATGCCTAAAATCTGTAGGGCTTCAGTAAATTTAACCTATTTTTCATCATGAACATATTATACAATGAGTTTTGAGAAACATATTGGAAAACATTCTAAATGGAGTAGAATTATTTCCCCTAAATAACTTAGAGGTAGAAACAGTGATAAGTAAATGAAACTGTTGTTAGTCATTCACTCAAAAAATATTAGTTACTGTTTACTATGCACCAGGCATTCTTCTAGGGGCTGGTGCTATCATGGTGATTAGTGTTTACACACATTTACCTTTTAGTGAAAGGGGACATACTCTAAACACGTAAGAAATTTATCAGAAAATACAGTCTCAGGTAAGAATAAGAAAGCACAGAAGATGCTCCATGTTTTGAGTAATTAAAAAAAAAAAAAAAGTTGCTATTGAATTAATTCCAACTCATGGTGACCCCCTGTGTGTCAGAGCAGAATTTTGCTCTTGTAGGTTCTTCAATGACTGATTTTCCTGAAGTAGATTTTCTGACCTTTTCTGGGGGAAGATTAGTTCAGAAAGACTGGCAAGGACCACATCATGTGTGGTCTGGAAGACCATGGAAAGGAGTGTAAGTTTATTCCAATTTAGGGGGAAATAAGGAAGTCTGCCTTATGATGTCTGTGGCAAGGTAGTGATAAAGTCTGGCTTAGGTTTTGAAAAGAGCACATTGTGTGTAATATGGAGAATGGAAGGCAAGGGCCCTCTTAAGCCACTGTAGTGTAAACTAAGTGAATAATAAGATGGTAAGAAAGGGAGTGGAGGGAGTGACAATGGTGAGACATTAACAGATTTGAGATGTGGAAAACAAAACAAAACAAAATCCACTGCCATCAAGTTGATTCCGACTTGTGCAACCCTTTAGAACAGGGTTTCCAAGGGTGTAAATCTTCCCAGAAGCAGATTGCCTTGTCTTTCTCCCCCAGAGTAACTGGTGGGTTCAAACTACCAACCTGTTGGTTAGCAGTCAAATGCTTTAACTACTGTATTACCAGAGCTCCTATAGTTCAAAGAACTTTCTGTAATAGATAATAGATGGGGAGGCTTGGAGATTTAAAAGGAGTTCCTGAGAGGCACAAATGGTTAAGTGTTCTACTACTAACCTAAAGGTTGGTGGTTCAAATACAACCAGAAGCATTTTGGAAGAAAAGCTTGGTGATCAGCTTCTGAAAGATCACACCTTTGCAAACACTGTGGAGCAGCTCTATTGTGCACGCATGGGCTTGCCATGGCTTAGAATCAACTTGAACTCAACTGGGTTTTGTTAGGGGATGGAAGACTTTCAGGAAAGTGTGGAATCAAGGATAATGCCTAACATGTTTATCTGAAAATGGATAGTGTTGTGTTCTCTGAGTTGAAGAAGATCTGAAGAAAAGGAAGTGTATGCTGGAGTGGTTGTGCGAGTATGCACCACGTAAATAGACTAAGATTGATTCCCATCTTGGCCACTTACCAGCCTTGGCCACATTACGGAGCCTCTATGCATCCGTTTCCTTTTGTGTAAATGAGAACTAGAATAGCACCCATTTCATAGGCTCTGAAAAGTAAATAATTAAATGCACGTAAATTACTTAGAACAAAGCCTGTCTCCTGTGTTAGATATTATTAAAGGGAGGAAAAATACCTAAGAGTTCTCCTTTGGACATGTTAAGTTTGTTATGCCTTTTAGATATCAAAGAGGAGAAGTATAGGCTGTTGGATATAAAGATTGCAGTTCAGGGAGAAGTCAGATGGAAAGATATAAATTGAGAACTTATTAGCATACTGATGATATTTAAAACCCTGGCACCAGATGAAATCACCTAGGAAAAGAAGCCAGAGAAAAGAAGAAAAGAGGATCAGCCCTGCGGCATTTCAGCATTAAGGTCATAGTTCAAATATACTTGGATGTCACAGAGTCTGTGTGAATTTTCTGTCTTACTCTTTATTTTTAGGGAAGTCCTATTCCTAAATCAATTCATGAAATAATCTTATTTGACGTTCTGCATCACAAAGCCCTCCTCCATTTTACATTTCACATATGTACTTTCCAATCATATTGCCAAAACACACATCAAATAAAGAAAATGACCTCTTTTGGAAAACTGAAGATGAATTCAGGCTCATGAATAAACTTATCTTTCCAGAATCTTTCTTTACTGCATGAGGAGCAGATATAAAATGAAAAGAGAATGGGGCTTTGGACATGGGCAAACCTGTGCTGTAATCTCAGATCCATACATGTTGTTAGACCTCAATAAGTTGCTTAATGCATTTGAGCCTCAGATTCCTCACCTTTGAAATTGGGCTGATAGCAATACCTACCTCAAGAAGTTTGAAGAAGTATAAATGAGATTGTGCCTGACACATGCTGAATATGCACATGTTGGCTTCCTTATCTCTCCTGTAAAATACACTGCATCTTATGGAAGGTGCTTCACATTCATGCATCCCATTATTCTTTGCACATGGATTGTCATTTCATTTTCTACATGTAAAGTTCTGTTTTTTTTAATGTAATGATGTACCCTATGTATAAATGAAGTACACAAGTAATAGATTCTGTGGATATTGGGGTGTGTGTGTGTGCCATCTGTGGATAGAAAAATGCATTGTTTTACAAAAAGGTGCTGTTTAGTTTTACGTAAGTGTATGTGAAAAGATCTTTCGCATGTAATGGAAGGGATTTGTTACACATGTAGTAATTTGTTGCTTTTAAACAGACTTAGCAGCATCCAGAGGGAAAGACTGTTATGGTCTCATTATTTCCTGCCCCAAGAGGATGAACTGTGCTAATTAAGTACATTTAAGGGGAAAAAGTGCTTCTCTTCTGTATCTCCATTAAGCTACTGTTTCTTTACTTACTGATGGCTGTTGCAGTTTATTGACTGCGAATTATACCTCACAGTAAATTAACCGTACTTTTTGATTACTTCCTCCACCCAATTTGCCAGATATAAAAGTTGCATAAAGTTATAAAGCAGCCAATTGACTTCCTAAGAATATTGATATAAAACAATTTTCTGCAGTGTTGAACTCCAGAAGAATTTAACAGCTTTTGTGAATCTAGTACCGATGCTCATTTTCAAGCCAGGAGCAAACCTATAAATCATGTTCAGCACAGTGTACCTGTCTTTAAAAGCTGTTTACAGCCATGTATATTTATTAGTTTTCCTGGTTTCAAGCAATATGTTTTCTTTTCCTTCTCCTTTTCTGTATGTGTGTGTGTGTGCACGCACACACATAACACATTCACACACATGCACGTTGCCTTTACAAAGCCTTTGGGGAAGATTATTTTTTCCCACCTACATCTTTGTGCCATTGTTTCAGATAATATCTTAAATAAACTGAATTGTTTGCTGTTCATGGAAGAGTGGGCTGTGATTTTACCCTGCTTGCAAAGCTAACAGGTTATCAGGACATAGTTTTAGGGATGCTGGCAGAGGGCACAAGACACCTAGGTTAGAGAGAAAGGACATTATTACTCATAGCAATAGCAGTATCCTCAGTATCAGTATTTGTGCTAGTTCTCTGAGTCTCGGTTCCTACAGAGGGATGAAAAGACGCACATGATACCTGCACATGAAGGAGCTGTGTTACAGGACAGGAAGCCTGAGAATAGGAAATCCAAATCTTTTGTAATGGACAGTAAGCCTGCCTGACTTTTGCCCCAGAAGTAGACATTGTTTTTTTTATACTGGGCAGTAAACAAGCTTGCCCTTTGCTTGCAAGGGAGACACTATCTTCAAAAGTTGTTTGCTCTACAAACATTCTTAAGAAGACAGTGCAGAGCAAAGGAAATAGTCCTCTACTCACAAAGCAAATAAACCTGTGAGATTATCATGGAGAATTGCTTTCAAAACCATTAATACTTTTCTCATAAACTTGTATTACAGTATCATAATGTTTTCAATAAATGAGCTTTTAAAGCTAATATGGATTTCAAAAATCACACAGTCCTCTTGTAAAGAAATGCATAAAATTTCTTTTGCTAAATGAAAATTTAGTTTCTTAGTAAAGAAATCAGATGACATTTGCATTGGGCAAATCTGCTGCAAAAGACCACTTTAAGGTTCTATGACACAAAGATGTCAATCTGATAACTAAGATGCACCTTATCCAAGCCATGGTATTTTCAGTTGCCTCATGGACATGCAAAAGTTGGGTGAAGAGAAAGAAGACAGAAGAATTGAAGTATTTGTGTTGTGGTATTTGAAGAATACTGAATATATTATGGACTGGCAGAAGAAAGAACAAATCAGTCTTAGAAATAATAAAACTAGAATGGTCTTTAGAAGTGAGAATTGCAACATTTCATCTTGTTTACTTTGGACATACCATTGGGAAAGACCAATCACTAGAAAATGACATATTTGGTAAAGTAGTTGGTGTTAGGTACTATTGAGTTGGTTTCAATGCATAAGGACCTCATGTACAACAATGAAACACTGCCCAGTCCTGTGTCATCCTCCAATCATTGCTATGCTTGAGTCCATTGTTGAAGCCACTGGGTTAGTCTATCTCATTGAGGGTCTCCCTCTTTTTTACTGACATTATATTTTACCAAGCATGATCTCCTTCTCCAGTGACTGGTTCTTCCTGACAACATACCCAAAGTATGAGAGCTGAAGTCTCTTCACCTTCATTTCTAAGGAGCATACTGGCAGTTCTTCCCCTGAAACAGATCTGTTTGTTCTTCTGACAGTCCATGATACTTTCAATAATCTTTGACAACATGACAATGCAAATGCATCAATTCTTCTGCAGTCTTCCTTACATATTGTCCAGCTTTCACTTGTGTTTGAGGCAATTGAAAAGACAATGGCTTGGATCAGAACAACTTAGTCTTCAAAGTACCCTCTTTACTCTTTAACACTTAAAAGAGGTCTTTTTCAGCACATTTTCTTGATGCAATCCATCATTTAATTTCTTGACTGCTGCTTCCATGGGCACTGAGTGTGATAAAATAGAGGACAATCAAAAACAAGAAAAACCTTCGCTGAGATGGATTGACAAAATAGCCACAGCAATGAGCTCCAACATGTCAAAGATAATGCATGTAGATGGCACAGGTCCGGGCAATTTTTCATTCTGTTATACATAAGACCACCATGAGTTGGAGCCAACTTGATGGCAACAACAATTTCGAAGATCTATTATGTGTTTTATGTTACTTGATATAGTACTTCCAGTTACTATTTCATTCATCTTCACAGTATTCTCGTAAAGAAGATCTCATTTTACAGATAAGTGGACTGAGATACAGACCTTATCCAAGGTCATACAGTATGTAAATAAATGAAAAAGCAGGAATCAAACCCTGTCTTACTGTTGTCTAAATCTGTGCCTTTAAATTTTTAACCATTCAGTATTTCTTTTCTCAAACCCACTTTCTATCATTTGAGAGAGCGTAAACCTTTGTGACAGAAAAATCTCTTCCACTCACCAGCCTTTATCATCAGTGGGAGCAATAGGTTCTCAGTGGGAGTGGAGTGTTAGGAATCCACTTGTGTTTTCAAACAGTGATGTCCACAAAGTTGTAGGTTTGAGCAATCTTATTGTCCAAATGCTGTTTTTTTTGTGTGTGACAGCCTATTGCCGGATGCATAGGCTCCATTAACATATTTTCCATACTCTTTTTGAATGTATGATTACTAGTTTTGGTCGTTTTTATTTCTCTGTCATGAATCTTAATAACAGAGTGACATCTTTGAAAAATAATAGCATGAACTCTGTTCTATAGTATGTTGGCTAATATAAACCAAACCAAGCCAAACACACTGCCTTCGAGTCAGACCCAACTCATAGTAATCCCTCTTGGGTTTCCAAGGCACTATCACTACAGAAGTAGATTGCCCAACCTTCCTTCTGAGGAGTGGCTGGTGGTTACCAACCTTCTGGTTAACAGTCAAATGCCTTAGGCACTATGCCACCAGAGCTGTTATAATATAGGGCTACCCAATCCACTAAAATAATATGCAGCATGATAACTCTGTTATATATTACCATTATTTTGAAAAGGTAAATGTAGCAGCCTTATGTTGATAACATTGGTGAGCCAGGCTCTGAATCTCTTGTTTAATTTGATCACTATTGGTTCTTAGTAACTATTTTATATATGACTCCCCATTGTCTTTTTTCCTACCTATTTAACTTTTTAGGGACAAATCAACAGATATATAGGAAGGACTCATGAAAGAACCAGAACACAAAACCATGAAATAAATAATTTCACTCTTTCAAACTGTTTAGTTTTCATTAGGAGTTCAATTACAGTTTTGGTTTTCATCTGTTCCACTGAGACTTTACTGAAGGTTTCAACTATTATGGACTATCACCTAGATGCTTGGCCGTAGTGTTACTTAACATTTATCAGAAATCCTTCCGAGAGTTTCAGTGGATATTTTTATTCTGTTCCATACCACCACCACCTATCGGAAAGCTTTCTTGTTTCACTTGGATATGAAAGTAAATAAGTACTCTATTTTCTCAGAGACATACTTCTCTATACTGGCTATTTCTGAAAAATTCTGTTACTTCCTCAAAACATTTTATATCTGTATCTCCTCTGTCTCTTTCATGCTATGTACTTCATATTTCCCTTTTAATATTTTTGTAATCAAGTCTCATTCCTAGAGCTCTTTAAGCTGTGAAATATTTTCCAATTACAAGCAGGTTGGGAAATTTCTCTTTGCATTGAGTTATAAAACTAAGATAAAAACTCAAAAAATATAGTAAATCTCTTCAGTTTTCCTTTCATGCATTGACATTGTCAGATTCTCATGTGTGTACCTCCCTAGAGTCTTCATTTTTAACAGATTTTTCTCACTACCCCTAACATCTTAAAATTTAGTCTTTCAGACACCACCCACCGGCCCTCTGACACCTTCTTTCTGATTGAAAGAAGCATTTATGTATATGAGTCACCTCCTGCAAGCTTTACAAGGATTATATAAAAGCAGTCTTCCAAATCAGTGTGGCCTGAGGAAAGAAAATGACATTCAGTGTCAATGTGAAAGTCATTCTTGCTTGTGAAGAATCATAATAGAGCCCTTTAGTACTTTAACTCTCAGGACATGAGGCATTAATCTACTCAACTCACTGCCATTGAGTGGAATCCGACTCACAGCAACCCCTACTTGGGTTTCCCAGGTGGTATCTCTACAGAAGTAGATTGCCCAACCTTCCTTCTGAGGAGTGGCTGGTGGGTTTGAACTGCCAGCCTTCTGGTTAGCAGTCAAAGCCTAAATCTGTGCTATATAAAACAGAGAACACAAAAATGCCATGCTTTTGTTAGTTTCGGATAACCTTCTTGGCATAATACTACTAATGCCATTTTTAGAAGAGTGGCAAGGTAGAGAAGTAAAGGCTGATTCATACTCAGGTAAGTATAATTTAAGGAGTCCTGGTGACACATGCATAAGTGTTTGACTGCTAAGCAAAGGTTCAGTGGTTTGAACCCAACAGCAGCTCTATGGGAGAAAAGATCTGGTGATTTTTTTCACATAAAAATTGCAGCTTAGGAAACCTTATGAAGCAGTTGTACTCTGTCACAGAGGGAAACTATGAACCAACGGCACACACACACACACATATACATATAGTATGTATATGTGTGTGTATATATATGTGAGTGTATATATCCATACGTATCTATACATATACATATATGCACATAGATAGATAGATATACATATATAAAAATATATACACTCATATACATATAACCAGACCAAAACCAAACTCACTGTCATTGAGTTGAGTTCCATTCACAACGACTCCCTTTGGGTTTGTGAAGTGATAAATCTCTATAGAAGTAGATTGCCCAGTCCTCCTCCTCCCATGGGTGGCTGGTGAGTTTGAACCCTCAACCTTCTGGTTAGCAGTCAAATGCCTTAGTCAGTACACCACCAGAGCTCCTTTATATACATATGTACATGAATATATTTACATAATATATGTATACACACACACATATATATGGGCTCTGGTGGTGTAATGGGTAAGGCGTTCACTACTGAGAAGCTCAGAGGTTCAAACCCACCAACTGCTCAGTAGGAGGAAGATGAGGTAATCTATTTCCATAAAGATTTACAGCTTTGGAAACCCAATAGATGTTGCTTTGAGTCAGAATCAACCTGATGGCAGTGGGTTTAGTTTGGCATATACATATACATATATATATATGTATATATATACATGGAGCTCTGGTGGTGTGCCTAAGGCATTTTACTGCTAACCAGAAGGTTGGTGGTTCAAACCCACCAGCCACTCCTCAAAAGAAGGTTGGGCAATCTACTTCTGTTGTGATATCACCTCAGAATCCCAAGGAGGGGTTACTATGAGTTGGATCCAACTCCATGGCAGTGGTTGTGTTTTTTTGCATTCTGTATACATATATACATATGTTGTTGTTGTTGTTATGTGCCGTCGAGTCGGCCCCGACTCATAGCGACCCCTCCTTGGGTT
>NW_006921919.1:1181855-1201234 GCF_000298275.1 Orycteropus afer afer
GGGTTTGAACCGCCAGCCTTCTGGTGAGCAGTCAAGTGCTTTTAGCCACTATGCTACCAGAGCTCCCCACATATATACATATATATATATATATATATATATATATATATATACACACATACATATATATATATATATATATGTATATGTGTGTGTGTGTGTGTATATAGTGACACTGAGGCAGTATATATATGTGTGTATATATATATATATATGCACACACACACACACATATAGAGTGATACTGCCTCAGAAACCCAAGGAGGGGTCGCAAAGAGTCAGATCCGACTCTATGGCAGTGAGTTTGGTTTGATATTAGAGAATATAGATTAATAAATAAGCTGAAAACACCTCCTCTTTCCACACAAATACATAATAGAAAAAAATTTGTTTGAAAGTCAACGCTCATGGCATAAAATAGGAAAGGCTATTTTATGTTCCAAAAAAAAAAGAGAAAGAAAGAATTGTCTATATAACACATTATACATGGAAATATTAGCTGGTGTTTTTAGTTTTCTTACTTCTAGACAAGACATCTTAAACCATATGAGAATATGGGTCTATATCTTCCATTATGCCTCAGTTTATTGTGTGGTTTAAGCAAGTCACTTTAACATGTCTGAGCTTCTAGTTCCTCAAATGTAAATTGGCAACAATAGTATATGCCCTGCCTCTCCTGAGTTGTTGCAAAGATCTAATGAGATGATATGTGAAAGCTTTTTGAGAACAGTAAAACATAATACTAATATAAAGTGACATTTTTGTCTCAAAATCAAAATTCTAGTGTTCTCAGCATTCTTTATTGTTCTGTTGGTAACACAAAATATATTGCTCCATTGGCACAGATATCCATGCCTTGAGTGTCAGTTCAGTGTTTCTGCTGGGTCCTCTCTATCTCTTGACTTTTCTCAGAGGTGGCTGTGGGACACTTGAGTGGTTTACTGTTTTGCAGATTGCCTGTGCTTTAGCAGACTTCAAAGTGGAGGCACTTAGGCTAACTTAAGGACATTGAGCTGGCCTATTATTGATCCCCGGGAGACAGAGAAAGAGACTTGCTGTAGTTCTTGAGAAAATAGCTAAGTTTGCAATCTAACTGTTCTAAGAGGTTTGAACCATAGAAACTGTTTCTACAGGATATTCTTAGGAAACCATACAAAATTAACCAATACGAATTCAAGGAGGACAATTAAAATCTTTTTGGTTTTGACAAAACTCAATTACACCTTTGTAAATGCCAACAAATTAAGACTGTTGCTGTTAGTTCGTCAACTCATTGTATGTAGGCCTAATTCTTCATATAGCTCTTTGGCGCTCTTAATTTCCTTTTCTGAGATGCTATGTTTTCCTCAGTCCAAACTGTCTATTTGTCAATAAACTTCTTCACATCATTTTACTAGAGCACTGACCAATTTGTTCTAAGACATGTTTTTGTGTCAGAATTGTGGGATTTTGAAGGTACATTGCCAACAGCAACCCCTGAGGACTAAAGGAACCTGGCTTAGGTACCAGCAGTACTATTTGGTCCTACTTCTCCAGAAACTCTTGGGAGTTGCTGCAAGGTAAACAACCCCTCAAATCTGAGCTCTGATTTATTCGCATTGTAGCCCTTTAGACTTTATTGAAGATCTGCTTTATCTGTTTTGTTCTTGTAAAAAAAAAATTACTATCTTTCTGGGAAAATAGATAATACTATGTCAAAGGTGACTCCGAGCCACCCTCTGGGACTTCTGCCCACTACATGAGCAACCTCTCTGATCTTTAATGTGCAAATTTTTGTCTGGCTGGCATCACCTTAATGGAGACAGTCTGGCACATCAGTGGACACTCTGGAGTTCTTTTAGTTTACCTAAAATTAATCTTCTGCACAATAAATTAGAAAATAAAGTTTCCTGAACTAGACTTCCAGTAAGATGGCGGAATAGGCAAACAAGCTACACAGACCCTCTTCAACAAAGAAAAGAGAAACCAATTTACATGGATACAGAAGATAATTCTGGAGCCCTGAGCTTTGAAAGGAAGTATACAGAAGTGGATTAGGCACCAACTAGTAGAAAAACCTGAACAAAAACAGTGAGTACAGAGATGGTTGGAGCAGTGGACTGTGAGCTACTCTGATGGGACCAATAGCTTGAATATTTCCAAGTGATGTTGGGACCTGAGAATCAACCTAAAGATCAACCCTGGTCACCAAGGGCTGTAGGGATGACTGCACTGGTGGCCTGTGACTAGGAAAGGAAACAGCAAGGAAGGACAGAACCTGAGCTATGGACTTTTGGCTGTTTGGAGGGCACAGCCATTTTGATAATTTACAAGCAGCAGCCATTTTGGATATTTAAAGTGACCGAGGACACAGCCATTTTGAATATTTACAAGTGGTGGCCATTTTGGATATTTAAAGTGATTGAGGGTGCAGCCATTTTGAATGTTTACAAGCAGTGGCCATTTCAGATATATAAAATGACAGCATTCCCATTCAAATTCCAGGGACCTAACAATAGGCTGTATTTGCCAAGGATGGCATGGACATGTAGTAGGCAGACAACAGGAAAGGAGACAGGTGCTGAATGTATAAGTGCTTACAACTAGTGATTAGAGGAGCACAACACAGTACCCTGCTTATGTAGATAACATACAAACAAAACAAAGAAAACCAAAATTGTGCGCAAGTCATTCTAACATATAATCACCAATTAAATATAAACACAAAAACATCACAATGCCTTGGAGACAACAGAGCATCACAGTCCACACAAAGAAGCAAGAGAAATAAGGGATCAGGATACAGACCCAGAACACAGCCCTGAGGAAGAAGCAGCATTGGAACTCCCTGATAAGGAATTCAAAATAATTATATTTAGCTACCTTCAACAGATTGAGAGGCAGATTAAGGAAAACACTGACAAAATTGAGGAAAACAGAGAACACCCTGGAACAATTTCAAAAGACAATACAAGAACAAAATGACGTGCATATGAAAAATTAGAAATGATACAAAATCTACAGACAGAAATCCAGAAGATTAATACTAAATTTTCAGAAATAGATAATACATTTAACAGACAAAGTAGTAGAATTGAATCAATGGAACACAGAATTAGTGAGACTGAAGACAAATACTTCAATACTTCTTTGGAAAGGGATCAGTCTGAGAAAAGATCAAAACAAAATGTAGAAACCTTAAGGTTCATGTGGGATACCATCAAAGATGGTAACCTACATGTAATCAGAATTCTAGGACAGGAAGAGACAAATAAAACCACAGAGAAAATTGTCAAAGATTTCTTGGAAAAGAATTTCCCTGGTATGATGAAAGATGAGAATATATCCATTCAAGAACTCCAGTGAGCCCCAAACAGGATAAACTCTAAAAGAAAATCATCAACACATATCATCTTCAAACTCACCAAAACCAACGACAAAGAAAGAATCCTCAAAGAAGTATGGGAAAAACAAAAAGTTACCTACAAGGAGCAACCAGTAAGACTAAGCTTAGATTTCACAGCAGAAGCCATCCAGGTGAGAAGACAATGGGATGGTATGTATAAAATCCTGAAAGAGAAAAATTTCCAACCAAAAATTACATACTCAGTAAAATTGTCCTTCAAGTATGATGGTGAAATTAGAACATTTCCAGAGAAGCAGAAATTAAGGGAATTTGTTAAAGCCAGACCAACCTTACAAGAGATGCTAAAGGGAGTTCTTTGGACAGAGAACCAACAACGGCAAACAACAATTGACCATTCACATACATGATGACAAAACCCAGAAACCAACCCAGTTATGGAAATATCCAAAGTAAATAAGCCTACAAGACTGTAAACAGGGAACCAGAGACATCAATTGAGAAATGAGGAAAACTACAAACCAAAAAGAGGGAGAAAACTATAATTATATAACTTCTAAATGGTAGGGAAATCAAGACAACTACAAGATAGAACTGACCATTCTAAACTTGGGAAGAAAATTGTAAATCACAGGGTAATTTCAAAGAAAAATTATAAACCTTCACATCAAAATAAAAAAGAAGACCAGCAAAATATTTAGCAAATATTGAAACAATAGCAATGAAGAAAGTGATAATACGATTCATAAACAAAATGAGCTCAGCACAGAAAATTATATGGAACAAAGAAAACACCATGAAAAAGCACATAACAAAATGACAGCTACAAATTCATACTTGATGATAATTCAACCGTAAAGAGTAACGTAGAACCTGTAAAACACCACATAACATGGAACTTGGAGGACATTATGCTGAGTGAAATAAGTCAATCACAGAAGGACAAATACTTAGTATTAGTTTGTTACTGTAAAAAGTCAAGGAAAGGTTTATATATGGAAGGAAACTTTCTTTGTTGGTCACCAGGGGTGGGAGAGGAAGGGAGGAAACACTGCCCAAAAAAAAGAAAAAGAAAAAAATGCGTTGACCCGTGTCACTTTAGTTTTGTGTATTTCACTGTACGTAAATTATCTGACTCTATGGCACCTAACAACAACAACAACAAATTATGTTTCAATAAAATGCATTAAAAAAAAATAATAATAAGAGCACAGTTCTATCTGACACACATGAAGTCACCACATATTAAAAAACCAAAAACCAAACTCACTGCCCTTGCGTCAGATTTGACTCATAGTGACCTCTCTTTGGGTTTCAGAGGCAGTATCTCTACGGAAGTAATTATCCAGTCTTCCTTCTGAGGAGGGGCTGGTGGGTTTGAACCACCAGCCTTCTGGTTAGCAGTTAAATATCTTAGACACTACGCCACCAGAGCTCCTCCACACCTTAAAAGTAGGGCTTAACTAGCCTAAGAGAAAGACTTTTCTGGTCCCTCCCTAAGAAGGGCTTTTTTAAAAAGTCTTTACAGGAAAATTCTTATCTATAGAATATTTGTTGTTGTTAGTTGCTATTGAGTTGATTCAGACTCATGATGACTCCATATGCAGAGTAGAGCTGTGCCATAGGGTTATCAAGGCGTGACCTTTCCGAAGCAGATAGTCACGCCTGTCTTCTGAGGCACCTCTGAATAAGTTTGAATTGCCACCCTTTCAGCTAGGTAAATCTTTTCAGAAGCATATTTCTTTTGTGGAGCAGCTTGTGGGTTAAAACTTTTTGGTTAGCAGCTGAATGCCACCAGAGGTCCTTTAGGTAGTCCATTGATATGAAAATTGAGCTAATAGGTATTCTTTATAAATGAAGCTTATAGACTCTTACTTTTTATGCCACTGAGAGAATATATTCATACATACCTGTATGTGTGTGATTTTTTGGGAGAAAGGAGTCTGATGATGAATGTTTAAGTTTATTTTTGCCACTTAAAAGGTTATACTAGTAAAGAAAAAGATATGTAACAAAGAAGAAATTTAAAAGGTTTATTAAAATGGAATTTATTTAGTATGTTTAAAGTTTTCATTTGTTATGCTAAAATTTGATAGGTTAATTTATGAGATTTTTAAGGATTTGAATGTCAACTAGCATATAAAGCAAAAATTGAGTTTTTCACTGTTAAGACAATTTTTTTTAATTACTAGGTTGAAGAGGTAAATTTATTCTTTCTGCAATCTGTCTTAAAGACAAGGATCTGACAGAATAAATTCCTTTATGGCTTTGGAAAAGCCACCAAAGACTTGTTTTTGTTTGATAAAGAAAAATGCAACAAGATATTTACTTAATATGACTTGCCTGAAATATGCTGTCAAATTAGGAGAAGTACTAAATTTTCTTTGAGCTAAAATTTGTTAGTAATGTTTACTTAATATTAAACATCAAACACATAAGGCACATAATATTATGTCATATTTTCATGATTTCAATTATTACTTAATTACAAGTATTTTCATTTTTATTTTGAATCTAGCATCATCAAAGCCATTGATTTTAACTGATGAATTCATATAATTTACCTATGGAGTTTTTATTATTATTCAGATATTTAAAATCTTGATAATATTACTATATTCTTGTTATAGCCTGACTATTTAGTATTATGTTTCAAGATTATTATGTACCATATCTGAAGCTTTTAAAAAATAAGTGTAATCGTGATGTTCAGAAGTATTTTCATCTTAAGTTGTTTCAAATTGTGGCTTTATTTTATTTTTTATTAGTTTTATAATTAATTCTCATCAAGACTTTCACTTTTAACAATTATTGTAAGTTAACCATAGATATTTTAATTTGCCATCTGGTATTCAAACAATATTTTGCACAGGTTAAAGAAGTCTTTAGTGAATGTTGTTGTTGTTGTTATGTGCCATTGAGTCGGACCTGACTCATAGCAACCCCTCCTTGGGTTTCTGAGGCAGTATCACTACAGAAGTAGATGTTGTTGTTGTTGTTGTTGTTTGCCGTCGAGTCGGCCCCAACTCATAGCGACCCCTCCTTGGGTTTCCAAGGCAGTATCACTACGGAAGTAGGATTGCCCAACCTTGAAACCCAATTTGCTTAGCATCCCAGGAGACTAGATATGTTGTAAAAGACATAAATGAAAAGACTAATGAGAACTTCATTCTGATTCTCCTTACTATCCATGTGCTACCAAATTAAAGAGAGTTAAAACTTTCATCTATTTGTCCCAACTGAAAAAAGCCAGAGCACCTTCATGGACTTGTCAATTCTGTGGAGAACTGAAACATGCCTTAAGAAGCATCACTTTAACATGCCTTAAGAAGCAAGCAACACCTAAGGTAGACAACTAGTCCCAGTGTTACGGAACAAGATTACATGAATCTTGCTAAATTTGGTGGACTTTATAATTGTTGCTGTTCCTGTTATTAGCTTTATTTCATACCTCTGTCCTTGGTAATTTTATCCAAAATAAAGGTCCATTTAAGTTTCACGTTTCTCAGAGGAGAGGTTTTTGTTGTTGTTGTTTATTTTTTACCTTGATCTCAATCCAACACTCTTGTTCAGCATGAAGTTATAAATAAGTTCAGCATTTTCAGCATGAAACCGTTAGTAGTTCAATCTTAGTTACTAACTTGAGTTTTCTGTGAAAGTACCAACCAAATAACAGGAAGGACAGACATCTAGATAAATCCCAATGACGTCCAATTTAAAAATATTAAAATAAAAATAATGGCAAGGAAAGAATTTAAAATAATACATTGAACCATGCCTTATACTTATATATTCAGTATTCAGAATATGACAAAAGCAGGATTTTAGGCCTATCTAGATCTGCTGTCGCTATTGTTGTTGCATGCCATTAACTCAATTTTGATTCATAGTAACCCTATAGGCAGCAGAGAGCTTCCCTACGTGGTTCCCTAGGCTGTAATCTTTATGGAAGCAGATTTCCAGGTCTTTTCTCCTGCAAAGCTGCTAATAGGTTGGAACCAGTGACTTTTCAGTTAGCAGCAGAGCATTTAGATGTTGTTCCACCAGGGCTCCTTGTTGTTGTTGTTAGTGCTGTGAAATCAGCCCCTGGTTCATGGATACCCAATGCACAAAGAAACAAAATTCTGATGAGGGATGAGGGAGCAATCAGAACATTGTGATCCATACAGCTTTGTTTGGCTGATTTTCAATAGTAGATTGCAAGTCTTCTTCCTAGTCTGTCTTGGTCTGGAAATTATGCTGAAACATGTTCAGCATCATAGCATAACATACAAGCTTTCACTGAAAGATGGGTGGTAGTTGCATGTGAAGTGCATTGGCTTGGAATCAAATCCTAGTCTCCCACATGGTAGGCAAGAATTCTTCCACTAAACTACAATGTCCCCATTGGAGTCTTTGGGTGGTGCAGTGGTTAACATGTTCAACTGCTAACCAAAAAGTTGGAGATTCAGGTCACCCAAAGGCACCTCAGAAGAAAGGCATGGTAATCTATTTCTCACAAATCAACCACTGAAAACTCCATAGAGTACAGTTCTAACTTTGGACAATGGGATCACGGTGAGTGGGGATTAACTTGATAGCATATAGCTTATCTAAAGCTGCTTACACTCAAATGATTTTCTGTGACTAAAGACATTGGAGGACTAAGGTTCACCTGACCCAAGCAATGATATTTTCAGTCATCTCATATGCATGTGAAAGCTGAACAGTGAATAAAGAAGACCTAAGAAGAGCTCTGGTAGCATAGTGCCTAAGGCACATGACTGCTAACCAGGAGGCTGGCGGTTCAAACCCACCAGCCACTCCTCGGAAGGAAGGTTGGGCAATCCTACTTACGTAGTGATAACTGCCTCGGAAACCCAAGGAGGGGTCGCTAGGAGTCGGGGCCGACTCTATGGCAAATAACAACAAATAACAACAAGAAGAATTTATATATTTGAGTTATGGTGTTGGTAAAGAATATTAAATATACCGTGGACTACCAGAGGAGAAAACAAATATTATTTGGAAGAAGTACAGCCAGAGTGCTCCTTAAAAGTGAGGAAAGGGAGACTTTGTATCACATACTTTGGATATGTTATCAGGAAGAACCAGTCCCTGCAGGAAGACATCACGCTTAGTAAAGTAGAGGATCAGAGAAAAAGAGGGAAATCCTCAATGGGATGGGTTGATGTAGTGGCTGCATCAGTAGGCTCAAATATGGCACTGATGATAAGGATGACACTGGGCAGTGTTTTGTCCTATTGTACATAAGATTACTAAGTCAGAACTCACTCATTGGCATGGTACAACAACAATAATAACAAAGCCATTATTAACATACAATGTGTTTGCCCCTAGCCAGGTCCTGTTGTTGTTAGGTGCCATAAAATTGGTTCTGACTTCATAGCAACCATACATAACAGAATAAAACACTGCCTGGTCCTATGCCATCCTTACAATTATTGCTGTGCTTGAGCCCATCATTGCTGCCACTGTGTGAATCCATCTCATTGACAGTCTTCCCCATTTTGCTGACCCTCTACTTTACCAAGCAAGATATACTTCTCCAAGGATTTGTCCCTTCTGATAACATGACCAAAGTAGATGAGATGAAATTTGGCCATTCTTGCTTTTAAGAAAAATTCTGGCTGTACTTCCCAGGCAGATTTGTTCATTCTTCTGCCAGTCCATGGTATATTGAATATTTTTTACCAACACTACTACGCATATGCATCAGTTCTTCAGTATACCTTATTCATTGTCCTGCTTTCATGTGCATGAAGTTATTGAAAATACTATCATATGCTACCTCCTGAAATGACTTGGGTCAGACACACCTTAGTCTTTGAAGTGACATCTTGGCTCTTTAGCAATTTAAGAGGTCTTTTGCAGCAGAGTCACCCAGTGCAGTAAGTCATTTGATTTCCTGAATGCTGCTTCTATGGGTGTGGACGTGGATCCACATTAAATGAAATCATTGCATTCTGGGAAGATGGAGTCATACTGATAATCTGCAGGCTTACTCCCTCTATCAATAGAGATTTTGAGAAACTAGATAAAGAAGAGCAAATAATGGTACTGGAGTTGTGAGCAGCTAATAAGAAGATAAAATATTAGATTCAGTGAAGACAATGAAAGGGAACAGGTTAAGTGACTGTGAAAAATAAAGAAACAAATCCAGCCAGTAGAGCCAAAGAAGAATCATTAGAAATACAAAGGAGGTTGAGGAAGAGGAAAAAAAAGTCACATCATGGAACCCGCAGGTGTTAAAGACTCAGAATAGCTGCCCCAGCAGTTTTTCAAGGTGACCTGGGGCTTTGAGTAGGGATGAAGATCATACTTGGAAATGAAAATCATTCTGGGAAATGGAAAAGGACCCCCATAGCTTAAGCTGCCATTCTGGGAAATGGAAAAGGACCCCCATAGCTTAAGAGTCTGGAAGGGAGTGGGGGAAAGAAAGGAGAAACTCTGTATGAATAAACAGAACCCCAAAGTGCATACATGACAGTGGGCTTGGGTTCAATTCTTAGCAACCCTTTTTAACACAGAGTTGATCTGGAACCTGGGATTTTGTGACTTATGGGTGAACGGGGAAGAGGATAGCCCTCTGTCCTGTGGTGCAACTGTCAGATCTGAACTGCAGGCTTTGATTGACAGCTGACCGTCATCATTGGCAGAAGGCCCAGATGGACCCAGGGGCCAAAGAGGCTGTCCTGCCTGCACGAGAAACAGCCTCTGCCCTTCTTTCCTGGGGTTCACTTCTGGAACTTTTTTTTTTCTTTTTTCCCCTGCCTTGTCCAATAAGAGGAACATATTAACTCTCTACTAGTCAACTGTAGCTACTACACTGAACACCTCACCCAACAGACAGGTAAAACCAATAGCTCCTGCACCACAGGATCAATGACAGATGGTGGACAATACTTGCTGATCCCAACTCCAAATCCTTTGCACAATGAACAGGTACTTGCGCCCACATCCCCACCAGTGATTCTACCAACACAGAGAAAGTTGGAGAGTGAACAAGTACATTCAAATTAATAATCAAAGAAGGACACCTGCTCCACACTTCCAGATATAGTAGAATATAAAGCCAGGGTGAAACAATAAGTACCTAACTGACAAATAAAGGCAATAACTTCAAAATGTCTAGGAAACAAGAAGACAAATTCAAATCAAACAAAACAAAAACAGGACAAGATAGTAGAAACAAGTGTCCAAGCTAAAGAATTAGGATATGTCCCTGAGGAAGAACAAGCAATAGAACTATCTGTAAAGGAATTCAGAAGATATATGTGTGTGTGTGTGTGTGTGTGTTGTTGTTGTTGTTGTTTGCCATCGAGTTGGCCCCGACTCATAGTGACCCCTCCTTGGGTTTCCGAGGCAGTATCACTATGGAAGTAGGATTGCCCAACCTTCCTTCCGAGAAGTGGCTGGTGGGTTTGAACTGCCAGCCTTCTGGTGAGCAGTCAAGTGCCTTAGACCAGAACAAAAATTTAAGAGAAATGAAGAAAACCTAAAAGTTATATGGGATGACATGAAAAGAAACAATATACACCTGACTGGAATACCAGAATGAGAGAAGGGAAAAAAAGAAAGAAAGAAAGAAAACACTAAGAAAATTGTTGAAGACTTGCTAACAGAAAATTTCCCCCATATCATGAAAGAAGAAAAGATACCCATCCAAGAACCTCAATGAACCCTGGACAGATAGATCCCAAGAGAAAGTCACCAAGACATGTCATGATCAAACTTGCCAAAACCAAAGACAAAAATTTGGGGAGCATCTTGGGAAAAATGAAATGTTACCTACCATGGACAACCAATAAGACTAAGCTCTGATTTCTCAGCAGAAATCATGCAGGCAAGACACCAATAGGATGGCATATACAAAACCTTAAAGGAAAAGAATTGTCAACCAAGAATTATATACTCAGCCAAACTGTCCCTCAAATATGAGAGTGAAATCAAGACATTCCCAAACAGAAATTAAGGTAATTCATGAAAACCAGACCAACTCTACAAGAAATGTTAAAGGGAGTCCTTCCAATAGAAAACCCACAATGGCAAACAACAAATTAAAATCAAGACTCTTGACACCACCACCTAGAAACCAAACCAGAAAATTATTCTCAAAATAAGCTCACAAAAAAATGCACATGGAGAAATAGGGGAGTCAGTCTACAAATGGCACCAGCAACAAAGCAAATAGAGGAAATACAAGTTTTAATTACAAAACTTCCAAATAGAGAGGAAGACAAGACAGTGTCTTTACAGAACAGACTGTTCCAAACTTAGGAAGATGAGGATTTACTTCAGGGTTACCACAAAGAAAATGAACAATCCTTCTAACCAGACTAAGAAGAAAATCACAAGGGCTTAGTTAGGACAAAATCAACAATAATTAAGAAAAAAAAGTACTTGATAACAAAATGAACTCAGCACAGAAAACTATTTAGAACAAAGAAATCACCAACAATACAACAAAAAACACAATAGAATGACAGCAATAAATTGATGCCTATCACTAATTACACTCAATGTGAATGGACTAAATGCACCAATCAAGAGAAAGAGAGTAGCAAATAATTGGATAAGAAGAGAAACCCAATGATATGCTGCCTATAAGAGACCCACTTTAGACACAAAGATTAACATAAATTAAAGATCAAGGGGTGGAAAAAAAAATGTATCAAGCTAATGGCAACCAGGCAAAAGCAGGAGTGTCAATATTAATTTCGGACAAAATAGACATCAAGGTGAAAACCAGTAAAAGGGACAAAGAAAGACATTATATGATATTAATAGGGTCAATTGACCAAGACGACATTACCATAATGCACCCAATGAAAGAGCTCAAAAATGGATAAAGCAAATATTAATTGAAAGGAAAAATAGACAACTCTACAATAGTAGTAGCAGGCTTTAGCACACCACTTTCAAGGAAGGACAGAACAAGTAGGGAAAAAAACTCAACAAAGGTATAGAGAAACTCAAAAAGATGATCAACCAACTTGACCTCATAGACATATACAGAGCACTCCACCCAACAAAAGAATAATACATATTCTTCTCCAGTGCACGGGGATCATTCTCCAGAATACACTACTTATTAGGCTACAAAACAAGCATCAATAAATTTAAACACATTGAAATACTACAAAGCATCTTCTCAGATCACAATAGTATAAAGTTAGAAATCAATGATAGGAAGACCAAGGGGGAAAAAAATCTTCAATATTTTCCTCATTTATCATGATGCTGCTTATCGGTCCAGTTGTGAGGATTTTTGTTTTCTTTATTGAGGTGTAATCCATACTGCAGACTGTAGTCTTTAATCTTCATCAGTAAGTGCTCCAAGTTATCTTTACTTTCAGCAAGCAAAATGGCGTTGTCTGTATATCTCAGGTTGTTAATGAGCCTTTCTCCAATCCTGATGCCATGTTTTTCTTTGTGTAGTTCAGCTTCTCAGAGTATTTGCTCATATATAAAATTGGTGATTAGTTTTTCCATGTCTTTAAAGAACGTTGAAGCCTAGTGCCTAAGGCACTTTACTACTAACCAGAAGGCTGGCGGTTCAAACCCACTGGCCACTCCTCAGAAGAAAGGTTGGGCAATCTACTTCAGTAGTGATACTGCCTCGGAAACCCAAGGAGGGGTCTCTATGAGTCGGGTCCGACTCAACAGCACATAACAACAACAACAACAAAGAACGTTGATGGAATCTGGATTGAGATTGCATTGAACGTATAGATTGCTTTGGGTAGTATTGACATTTTCACAATGTTCAATCTTCCGGTTCATGAGCATTATATGTTCTTCCATTTATGTAGGTCTCATAGTTTCTTGAAGTAGTGTTTTGTATTTTTCTTTGTATAGGTCTTTTGTGTTCCTGGTAAGATTTATTCCCAAGTATTTTCTCTTTTTGGTAGCCATTATAAATGGTATTGATTTCCTTATTTCCTTTTCAGAGACCTCTTTGCTGGTGTAGAGGAGTCCAACTGATTTTTGTATGTTGATCTTGTATCCTACCACTATGCTAAATCTTTCAGTAAGTTCCAGTAATTTTCTTGCTGAGTCTCTTGGGTTTTCTGTGTTGAGATAGTTAAAGTTATGTGTCAACTTGGTTGGCCTGGTTGAATGGCTGGGCAGCTGGATGTGTGTGTGTGTGTGTGTGTGTTATGTGCCCTCAACTCAAATACGACTCATAGTGACCACTCCTTGGGTTTCCGAGGCAGTATCACTATGGAAGTAGATTGCCCAACCTTCCTTCCAAGGAGTGGCTGGTGGGTTTGAACTGCCAGCCTTCTGGTGAGCAGTAGTATCCCCCGTAATGAGAATGGTAATCAACTCCATGGTGGAATCTACTGTAAGCAGCTGAGTAGCTGCCTTAGGGAATGTGTTCTGCTTCCTGTATATAAGCAGAAGCCTTGGGGAATGGTCTCTAGCTTATGGCATGCTTGGACTCTGCATGTAGCCGTGTCATTGTTCAGCACCCTGCCATGCTCTGCTGACCTGGGGACTTACAATGGACTTGAATTAATGGCCTGACATGTGGTTTGGTAACATTAGGACTGTGCCATTTTATTTGTTGACCTTGGGCTTGTTAGCCTCAGCAGCCACTAGCTGCCTGAGTGAAAAGATCCCTCTAGCTTCAGTGGGCCGAGAGCAAGAGACAGAACTGAAGCCCAAAGTTGAGGGGATTTCACCCATCCCCTAGAGTCTGGCACTTTGAACTTGGACTTAAAGTTTCCAAACTGTGAGAGAATAAACTCCTATTTGTTAAGGCCATCCCTTTTGTGGTATATGTCTGTCAGAGAGGCACTAGGTAACCAGAACAAACTCCATGGTGGAATGAATGTACTGGTGCAGCTGAGTGGCTCCTTAGGGATGTAGTTTGATTCCAGTATATAAGAAGTGTTGAGAAAGGTCTCTGAGTTTTTTGGCATGCTTGGACCCTGCATGTTACTGAGTCTTCATTTGACAGCCTGTCATGTTTCCTGCCAGTCTTGGGACTGTCACAGGACTTGCTCTAGTGGCCTGCCATTTTGTGTAATAATACTGGGACTATGCCATTTTATTTTTCAACCTTGGGCTTGTTAGCCTCAGAAGTCAGCAGCTTCCTGAGTGAAGAGACACCTCTAGCTCCAGTGGGCCAGGAGGAAAAGGCAGAGCTAAAGCCCAAGGTCTAGGCACTTTCACCCAGCCGCTGGAGCTTGGCATTTTGAACTCAGACTTCTAGGCTCCAAAAGTATGAGAGAATAAACTCCTGTTTGTTAAAGATCTCCATTTGTGATATATCTTTTAGAGTGGCAGAAGTAGTTAAAACATATGTATATGATCATATCATCTGCAAATAGGGATAGTTTTACTTCTTCCTTAATAATTTGGATGCCTTTTATTTCCTTTTCTTGCTTATTGCTCTGGCTAGGACTTCCAATACAGTGTTGAATAGAAGTGGAGTTAGAGGGCATCATTTGTCTGGTTCCTGTTCACAAAGGGAATGATTTCAGTCCCTTTCCATTAGAATAATATTGGCTGTTTGTTTTGCATATATACCATTTGTTATATTGAGAAATTTCCCTTCTATTCCTATATTTCTGAGGGGTTTTATCAAGAATGGGTGTTGGATTTTATCAAATGGCTTTTCGGCATTTATTGATATTATCATGTGTTTGTTTTCCTTTATTTTACTTATGTGATGGATTACATTGATTGTTTTTGTAGTGTTGAACGACCCTTGCATGCCTTGCATGAATCCTACATGGTCATGATATATTATTTTTTTGATATGTTGGGTCTGTTGGCTAGGATTTTATTGAAGATTTTTACATCTGTATTCATGAGGGATATTGGTCTGTAGTTTTCCTTTCTAGTGGTGTCTTTGCCTGGTTTTGGTATCAGTATTAGGCTTGCTTCATAAAATTAATTTGGGATGATTCCATCCTTTCTATGTCCTAGAGCAGTTTGAGTAGGATTGGTGTCAGCTGTTCTCTGAATGATTGGTGGAATTCTCCAGTGAAACTATCTGGGCCAGGACATTTGTTTTGTTGGTAATTTTTTTATGACCTGCTCAATTTCTTCTTTTGCTGTGGGTCTGTTTAGATTTCTGCCTCAATTTATATAATTTAGGTAAGTGGCGTTTTTCTAGAAATCTGTCCATTTCTTCAAGGTTTTCTAATTTGTTGGAGTACAGTTCTTCATAAAATCTAGATATTGTTAATTTTATATCTGTTGGTTCCATTGTGATGTCACCCATTTAATTTCTTGTTTGTGTTATTTGCATCTTCTCCTTCTTTTCCTTTGTTAAGTTTTCTAGTGTTTTGTCAATTTTATTAATCTTTTCAAAGAACCAACTTCCAGTCTAGTTCTATTTTTCTGTTTTATTTATTCCTATTCAAATCTTTGGGAGCTCTGGTAGCATAGTGGCTAAGACACTTGCCTGCTAACCAGACGGCTAGCGGTTCGAACCCACCAGCCACTCCTCGGAAGGAAGGTTGGGCAATCCTACTTCGTAGTGATACTACCTCAGAAACTCAAGGAGGGGTCGCTATGAGTCAGGGCCGACTCGACGGCACATAACAACAACAACAACAACAGCATTCAAATCTTTATTACTTCTTTTTTTCTGGTGACTGTAGGCTTTTTTTGCTGCTCTTTGTCTAATTTTTAAGATGTTGGTTTAAGTTGTTGATTTTGGCTTGCTCTTCTTGTTTGATGTGTATATCTGCTTCTATAAGTTGCCCTGTAGTCACTGGTTGTGCTATGTCCCAAAGATTTTGGTATATTGTGTTTTTGTTCTCATTTGATTCAAGGAACTTTATAAGTTCATTTTTTTCTATTACCCAGTCATTTTTAAGGAGGATGTTATTCAGTTTCAGTGTGTTTGCTCTTTTTCCATTGATCTTCCTAGTATTGATTTCTAACTGTATAGCATTGGATCTGAGAAGAGACTTTGAAGTATTTCAGTGTTTTAAATGTATTGAGGCTTTCTTTGTGGCCTAACACATGGTCTGTTTTGGTTAGTGTTCAACATATGCTGGAAAAAAAATGTATATTTTGCTGTTGTTAAGTGAAGTGTTCTGTAGATGTCTATTAGGTCAAGTTGGTTAGTCATTGTTGTTTAGTTTTTCTGTATCTTTCTTGAGTTTCATTCTAGTTATTCTATCTCTTATTGAAAGAGTTATATTGAAGTTTCCAACTGTTACACAACTTTGCTTGCTGAAAGTGAGGATGACTTAGAGCACTTACTGACGAAGAGTAAAGACTGCAGTCTACAGTATAGATTATACCTCAATATAAAGAAAACAAAAATCCTCACAACTGGACCTATAAGCAGCATCAAGATAGATGGAGAAAAGATTGAAGTTGTAAAAGACTTCATATTACTTGGTCCTGTAATCAATGCCAATGGATGCAGCAGTCAATGCATTAAAAGCCAAATTACATTGGGCAAATCTGCTGCAAAAGACCTCTTTCAAGCTCTGAAGAGCAAAGAAGACATGAAGACTAAGATGCGCCTAACCCAAGCCATGGTATTTTCAATTGCCTCATATGCATGTGAGAGCTGGAGAATGAATAAGGAAGATTGAAGAAGAGTTGATGCTTTTGAGTTGTGGTGTTGGCAAAGAATACTGAAAGTACCATGGAGTGCTAAAAGAACTAATAAATCTGTCCTGGAAGAAGTGCAGCCTGGAATGCACCTTGGTAGGGAGGATGGCCAGACTTTGTCTCAGACCTGCTTTGGTCATGTTGTCAGAAGGGACCATTCTCTGGAGAAGGATATCATGTTTGGTAAAGTTGAGGGTCAATGAAAGAGGGGAAGGCCCTCAACAAGATGGATTAAAATGTGGCTGCAGTGATGTGCTCAGGTATAGTAGGTATTGTGACACAAGAACAGAACTGGGCAAAGTTTTGTTCTGTCGTACATAAGGTTGCTATGAGTCAGAAAGGACTCAATGGCACATAACAAAAAACAACACTATTACTGTGGAGTCATCTGTTTGTCTTTTCAATTCTGTTAAAGTCTGATTTATGTATTTTGGGGCTCTTTCATTGGGTGTATAGATATTTAGTATGGTTATATTCTCTTGTTTAATTGATCCTTTAATCATTACATAATGTCTTTCCTTGTCTCTTATGGTCATTTTTGTCATAACATCTATTTTATCATAAATTAATATTGCCATTTCTTCCCTTTCATAGTTGCTATTTGCTTGGTTTATCTTTTTCTAACTTTGGATTTGTAGTCTATTTTTGTCGTTGTATCTAAGATGAGTCTCTTGTAGACAACATATTGATGTGTCATGTTTCCTTATACTCTCAGCAACTCTTCATCTCTTCAGTAGTACATTTAATCCATTTATGTTCAGTGTAATTAACAACAAATATGAATTTATTGATGTCATTTTGTTATGTGTTTTTTCATGCTGTTGCTGATTAATTCCATATAATTTTCTGGGCTGAGCTCATTTTGTTTATGAATATTTTATCATCTCCTTCATTGCTATTGTTTTAGTATTTGTTAAATATTTGTGTTTATCCTCTTTTTTGTTTTGATGCAAAAGTTTATTATTTTTCTTTTAGGTTACCCTGTGATTTATTATTTTCTTCCCAAGTTTAAAACAGTCTGTTCTGTCTTTCAATTGTCTTGACTTCCTCACCATTTAGAAGTTCTGTAACTACACTCTATATTCCTTGTTTGGTTTGTAGTTGTTTTCATTTTCCAATTAATGTCTCTGTTTCCCTGTTTACAGTTTTGTAAGCTTATTGTACTTTGGATACTTCTATAACTGGGTTTGTGTCATGTGTGTTAATTGTTGGTCTCTATCAGAAGGACTCCTTTTAACATTTCTTGTAAGGTTGGTCTTATTTCAACAAATTCACTCTATTTCTGGTTATCTGGAAATGTCCTAATTTAACCATCATATTTGAGGGACAGTTTTGCTGAGTATATCATTCTTGGTTGGAGAATTTTTTCTTTCAGGGTTTTATATCTGTCATCCCATTGCCTTCTTGACTGCATGGTTTCTGTGAAAAAATCAAAGCTGTTTTACTGGTTCCCCTTTACAGGTAACTTTTAATTTTTCCCATGCTTCTTTCAGGATTGATTTCAGTGAGATTTATGATAATATGTCTTGGTGATTTTCTTTTGGCATCCACCCTGTTTGGGGTTCATTGAACTTCTTGAATGAATATAATCTTGTCTTTCATCATATTAGAGACATACTCTTCCAACAAATCTTTAACAATTTTCTCTGTGCTTTTATTTGTCTCTCCCTGTTCTGAAATTCTGATTACATGTAGGTTATTCCTCTTGATGGTATCCCACGTGAATCTATGCTTTCTTCTTTTTTTTTGATCTTTTTTTCTGATTGATCTGTTACCAAAATATCATTGTGGTATTTTTCTTCAATCTCATTAATTCTGTCTTTCCTTGATTCGATTCTACTCCTTTGCCCCTACAATGTGTTATCTATTTCTGAAATCTTAGTATTAATTTTCTGGATTTCTATTTGTTGTTTTTGTATCATTTCTAATTTTTTATTTATTTTGTCAATTTTTTCTTGTATTGTTTTCCTAAATTCTTCTAGAGTTTTGTCTGTGTTTTCTTTAATTTTGTCACTGTTTTCCTTGATCCTGTCAGTGTTTTCTTTGACCTATCTCTCAATCCATGAAAGGTACCCAAATATAATTCTTTTGAATTCCTTATCAAGGAGTTTTGATGCTGCTTCTTCCTCAGGGATGTTTTCTCAATTTGCATCCTGGTCCCTTGTTTCTGCTACTTTATCTTGTGTCTTTGTATGGACTATGATGGTCTATTGTTTCTGAGACATTGTTATGTTCTGGTGTTTATGTTTAATGTGTTGAAGAGAATGAGAGTGTGTGCACAGAGCTCTGTTTATTGTTCATAAGGAGCAGTTGAGGGTGAGTTGAGCTGGTATTGGCTGTTGTATGTCATTGGTCAGTTGGTACAGAGCAAGTAGTAGCCCTTACTCAGTGGGTGGGGCTTTAAGAGGTGCAAGTATGATTGGGTTGTGTTGGAACAGTTGCT
>NW_006921919.1:1201405-1203775 GCF_000298275.1 Orycteropus afer afer
AAGAATGAGAAAAAAGAGAAAGGAAAAGAAGAATACAGTAATA
Organism: Orycteropus afer afer; assembly: GCF_000298275.1. NCBI lineage: Eukaryota > Metazoa > Chordata > Mammalia > Tubulidentata > Orycteropodidae > Orycteropus > Orycteropus afer. The sequence goes on from NW_006921919.1 coordinate 1,201,449, forward strand.
ATGGGAAAAATGCAAAAAGAAAAACAGGATCAAAGAACAAAAAGAAAGAAAAAAAAAAAGAACCAGCAAAAGGGAACAAAGAAAAAGAAAAAAAAAAAAACCCACAAGAATCAGGGATGGACGCAAAAGAGACTTTGTTTTGACTATGATATTGAGCTTTCCATCATCTCTTTCCAAAACAAACAAACAAAAAGTGAAAGATAAAAAGAATAATTTAAAAACAAACCTGTGAGACTTGAGGCATGGCACCCACACTCTGTCAGGGCACAGACCTGGATGGAGTTCCTGCTGGTCAAGAAGGTGGGTGGAGGGATGATCACCACACTTCTGTTTAGAAAAGTCTGTGGGGTACAGTAATAACAAGGGGAATATTGCAGCTTTCCAGTCATCAACCTGCAGTGCACCTGCCCGTGCTGTCCTCAGAAAGTATAGCCCATTCCTATATCACCATCCAGGTAAGAATACCACTTATATTAAAAATGGTTGTGCCTGATGTTTGGGAATATTAAAAATGGCTGCACCCTCAGGACAGCTGCTGGCAGTCCACAGGTCTGTTTGTCTCCGTTTTCTCTGTTTTCCTTTCTGGTTGTCAGGCAGCAATGCAGTCCTTGCCCATTCAGTCTTAAGTGAGCAGAGCTGATTCTTAGTTTGCTATTGGGATATAATCAAAATAACTGCTTTCAAGACAGCCAGCAGCTCCATTTGTCTCCTTAGTCACCGTTTTCATTTGGGTTCTTCTATTGGTTAGTATTTAATCCACTTCTTTATCCTTGTCTTCAGAGCTCAGGGTTTCAGGATCATCTTCTGTATTGGTTTGAATTGGATACTCATTTCTTTGTTGTGGAGGATCTATGTAGATTGTCTGTCTGTTCCACCATCTTGCCGGAACTCCTCTGTATTTTGACTCTTGTGCACTTATTTGAATTTTCATCAGCTTCAACTTAAACTTGCATAGGAGAAGTTGATGGTCTGTTCTGCAGTTGGCCCTGACTTTGTTTTGACTATGATATTGAGCTTTCCATCATCTCTTTCCATAGATGTATTTAATTTGATTCCAGTGTGTTCCATTTGGCAAAGTCCAAGTGTATAGTTGCTGTTTATGTTGTTGAAAAAAAGGTATTTGAGATAAATATTTCATTGATGTTGCAAAATTCTATCATGTGATCTTCAAACTCCTTTCTATAACAAGGTCATATTTTTCAATTACCTAAGCTGCTTCTTTGATTCCAGTTTTCACATTCTAATTACGAGTGATTATCAATGTATCTTGATTGCATGTTTGATCAATTTCAAACTGAGAATTTGGTAAAAATATTCAATTTTTTCATCTTTGGTTTAGTCATTGGTGCATTAATTTGAATAAAACTAATATTAACTAGTCTATCTTGTAGGCATATGGATATTATCCTATAACTGACAACATTGTACTTCAGTACTTCAGATATACCTTGAATTTTCTTCTCTTTTTTTTTTTTTTGGACAATGAATGTAATGGCATTCCTCTTCAAATTGTCATTCCCATGGTAATAGACCATATTATTGTGCAATTCAAAATAGCCAATAGTAGTCCATTATAGCTCATTTATGCTAGGATGTCAATCTTTATGCATTCCATTTCATTTTTGACAACTTCTGATTTTCCTAGGTTCATACATTCATACTTTCCTAGGTTCATACATTCCACATTTCAGTTGTTAATGGATGTTTGCAGCTATTTCTCCTCATTTTGAGTCATGCCACATCAGCAAATGAAGGTTCTAAAAGCTTTACTTGAGTCACATAATTAATGTCAGTTCTACTTTGAGGTGGCAGCTCTTTCCTAGTTGTGTTTTTTAGTGCCTTCCAACCTTAGGGACTCATCATCTGGCATTATATCAGACAGTGTTTCACTGCTTTTCATAAAGTTTTCAGTTACCACTTCTCTCAGAAGTAGGTGCCACATCTTTCTTCCTAATCTGTCTTAATCTAGAAGGTGTGCTGAACCTGTCCACCTTCAGTCACCTTGCTGGTAATTGAAATACCATTGGCAAAGCTTCTAGTATTACAACAACATGCGAGCCACCACAGTACAACAAACTGAAGATCAGTAGTGAAGGTTGATCCTTTTTGTTGTTGTTGTTGTTTTTGCCGTCGAGTCGGCCCCGACTCATAGCGACCCCTCTTGGGTTTCCGAGGCAGTTATCACTACGGAAGTAGGATTGCCCAACCTTCCTTCCAAGGAGTGGCTGGTGGGTTTGAACCGCCAGCCTTCTGGTGAGCAGTCTCAAGTGCCTTAGGCACTATGCTCCTAGAATATTATATTATGGATGAGAAACATGCTATATTCA
>NW_006921919.1:1204282-1205865 GCF_000298275.1 Orycteropus afer afer
GACTAAAACATGCCTGAAGGATCTCTGGGTGCACAGTGGTTGAGTACTCAGCCACTAACTGACTGTGTTGTGATTTGAACCAACCAGTTGCTCTGTGGGCAAAAGATGTGCGTTCTACTATCAAAGATTACAGCCTTGACAGCTCCATGAGGCTTTTCTACTTTGCACTAGAGAGTCACTAATATTCCAAATAGACTCGATGGCAGTGGGGGTATGGTAAGGCATATTTGGCTATCTGAAGATACAGCACTTGTCCCAGTCTAGTCAGTGCCTGTACAATTTTTCTTAGAATGATATTAGTTTTTACACAACCCAAAGAAACAGGTTTGTAAATTAGAGAAATTTCAGTTTAGTTTTTTTTCAGTTTGTATTACTTAATTTCTGAAATGTGTACATTCAAATTACCAGACAGACTGTGTCACTCAATTTCCTAGAAAGGTTTTCTAATATTCACTGTGTATATATTTGTATTTTCAAACTGAAAAATAAAGAACAATGTGGATAATAACCTCCTCGACACTTTAGTTGTGCCTTAGTTGAGAAGGTTAGATATTAACTCACAATCCTGTTTAGACTTCTACAGGCTATCTGATAGTTATAAATTATAGATAAGCAAACAGAATGGGAGTATAGGTAGGTCGTAATAGGTCTGTTCAACTAAAACAGTTTATTTTCATAGGTTCTTGGAATGAGAACTTTAATTCTTCTTTGAAATTTATGATATTGGAAGTGTTTGTGGAAATGCAACAGGCTGTAGAGCCCCTTGAAAGTTTCTTAACCAATTGTGTCTTTTGTAAATTCTATACAAAACAATAAAAACAAAAACATTGCCTTTGAGTCAGTTCCGCTCTTACTGCTACTTTGATACCAAACATATTAATAGGTAATATGAACAACTAAAAATATATCTTGCAAACATAAGTATTTGATTTGTAAATCCTCTCTTTTTGGTAATGTTTCGCAGTGGTATGCTATAGTACAGATGGCCCAGTAATACAGATCCTATGGGACCTAAAAAAATGTATCATTGACTTAATTGTTTTTTAACTTTAGTTTGATTTGAGATTATCTGTGTAAAGAAAAATTATTTCCCTGTTAGAGAACTGAATAGAAATTGTCTTAGACCCCTGGAATAGCTAAGTGTCCTTCCATCTATATCTTGGTTTGCACCTTAACTGAGTCACTGAGAGCAAACAAGTATTTGGTGGCCTAAATGTACTAAACAATAAAGTTTTTCTAGTTTTAGAGTCAATTTACCAATTATAACTCAAAATTTAAATCATCTAGACTTTATTATTAAAAGAAATTTGAGAATGATCTGATGTCACAACAAAAACAAATATAATATTAGATGTTCTGTTTAATTATTTCAAAGACAAAACCTTGAAGTTTCTGTTCTATGCTTTGCCTGTGTGAATATTACACATCAGTTATAACTAATATCTGATGTGTATTCCCAACTTCTTTCCAAGGGAGAGGTGTATGGTGGAAGTTTATAAAAGATGGAGATTTATGTAAATGAAAAAGGCTTCATGGAACTGTTGTTGTTGTTATGTGCCGTCGAGTCAAACCCGACTCATAGC
>NW_006921919.1:1209440-1225642 GCF_000298275.1 Orycteropus afer afer
TGTTTCGTTCTGCTGTGCATGGGGTCGCTATGAGTGGGAAACGACTTGACAGCACTTAACAGCAACAACAACAACCAACTGCCAGCTCAAGGAATATCCGCAGAATAGTGTGTTACAGCTATCCTCAGCTCCTCATTAGAAATAAGAAGTAACTTAAACTACCCGTATCTTCACCTACAAAGAGCCCACAACAGGTAAGTGTTTGGCTGATAACCAAAAGATTGGCAATTAGATCATATCCAGGGGCTCTGCTGGAGAAAGACCTAGCGATCTCTCCCATAAAGATTGCAGTCAGAACAACCCTATGAGGCACTTCCACTTTATCACATGGGGTCACTTTGAGTTGGAATTCACTTGCTGGCTACCCCAACAATATCACATATCTAGCAAAGCCCTGCTCAAAGGGCTTGGCAGGGCATTGAGCAATTCTGCATTTGATCCCAATTTTCACAAAGTGGTAAATGTCAACTGTTTTCAACAGTGAGTTAAAATTTGAGAGTAAATCTGATTTAAATTAAAGATTGGTTCTGCTTTGGAAAATTAGCTTTTGAAGCCTTTATAAACAGATGAAATCCTCATGCTATAATGGAATGAGTCCCCCATCATATCAAAGCCCATGAGATGAATATGCATTCAGCAATCAAAAGCTTTTTAATACTGCATTAATTGGCTTGGGGTGCTTTGACCTTTGATTAAATGAAATAGATAAACTTTCTATTTACAACAAGCTTGAAATTATATAAGCTTGAAGAACAGGACACACAAGTTGATTTTTTTTTTAATTAACAAATAAATTTTCTAAACCTGATATTCAAATCTGCAAACATTGCTTCTCCCTGTGTTTGATATTGTCATATATTTAAAACCTGTGTCTTTTTGAAACTTTCTTCAGTCAAAAGGAAGGAAAAAAAATCAGGAAAGGAAAAGCTTACTTCTCCTTACTTGCTCCTAAAACCCACTGCCATTGAGTCAATTCTGACTCATAGTGACCCTACAGGACAGAGTGAAACTGTCCTATAGGGTTTCCAAACTATAAATCTTTAGGGAAGCATCTTTCTCCCCAGGAAATGGCTGATGGCCACTAGCCACTGACCTTTTAGTTAGCAGACAATGGCTTTAACCACCATGTTACCAGAGCTCTTTTATGGTTCGGTAGGTAAATCAATCAGATATAAATCCCATATATTTTGTGAGCTAATCGTTGTTGTTGTTGTTATGTGCCCTCGAGTCGGCCCCGACTCATAGCGACCCCTCCTTGGGTTTCCGAGGCAGTATCACTATGGAAGTAGGATTGCCCAACCTTCCTTCCGAGGAGTGGCTGGTGGGTTTGAACCACCAGCCTTTTGGTTAGCAGTCAAGTGCCTTAGGCACTATGTTACCAGAGCTCTTTTATGGTTCGGTAGGTAAATCAATCAGATATAAATCCCATATATTTTGTGAGCTAATCGTTGTTGTTGTTGTTATGTGCCCTCGAGTCGGCCCCGACTCATAGCGACCCCTCCTTGGGTTTCCGAGGCAGTATCACTATGGAAGTAGGATTGCCCAACCTTCCTTCCGAGGAGTGGCTGGTGGGTTTGAACCGCCAGCCTTCTGGTTAGCAGGCAAGTGCTTTAGCCACTATGCTACCAGAGCTCCTGAGCTAATCAATAGTACAGCAAAATCCTAGGCCAAAATTCTTGAAGTTTCATGATACCGATAGTTTAAGAGAGGGTTAGATTGGATTAGCTACAAAGAGATTAAATTAAAATAATATGCATGATTAGAATTATATATTGCAAAGTTAACAAAACTGAGTTTTGTTTTAATTTTTATCTTTTTGCTTTTTTAATTTAAATGCTGACAAATTAAAAATATTCTTTTTCTATTAAACTCAAGGTAGATTATAGTAAACTCTGTGAGGATTTTGTAGACAAAACATAAGACTCTAAAGAAATATTTTCTGTAGAGGAACGATGTCTATCTCTAGAGCAAGTCTCCAGAAGTGCAAGGGATATGTTCATCTTCCTCTTGAGAGACTGGTGCTTCAATGCAACAAAATACCAGGTTTGGCAATCTCTAGAATATCTTCCAACTCTACCACGCTCTTATCTTATTCTGAGATTATTATGATTTATAATATGCCTTCAGTCAACCCCAGGTGGGGATTACTCTTTAGTTAAAGTCTGGTTCCCAAACATCTCCTTTCCAATTATAATATGCTTCCCCTACTATGCCCAGTGATGTCTAGCCCGTGTTGTTGTTAGGTGCCACTGAGTCATCTACAACTCAGGGACCCTGTGTACAACAGAACAAAACACTACCTGGTCCTGTGCCAGCTTCATGATCCTTACTATACCTGACCCATCGTTGAAGCCTCTGTGTCAATCCAACTTGCTGAGGGCCTTCCCCTTTTTTGTTGACCCTCCACATTACCAAGCATGATATCCTGCTGCAGAGAATGGTCCCTTCTGACAACATGACCAAAGCAGGTGAGACAAAGTCTGGCCATTCTCGCTTCCAAGGAGCATTCCAGCTGCACTTTGTGCAGGACAGATTTGTTAGCTCTTTTAGCAGTCCACAGTATATTCAGTGTACTTCGCCAGCACCACAATTCAAGCATCAACTCTTCTGAGGTCTTCCTTATTCATTGTCCAGCTTTCATATGCATAAGAGGCAATTGAAAATACCATGGGTTGGGTTAGGCACACCTTAGTCTTCAAGGAGACATCTTTGCTCTTGAGCACTTTAAAGAGGTCTTTAGCAGCAGATTTGCCTAATGCAGTAGGTCATCTGATACCTTGACTGCTGCTTCCATTCGTGTTCATTGTAGAACCAAGTAATATGAAGTTTTTGACAAGTTCAGTCTTTTCCCCATTTATCAGTGTTGCTGCTTGTTGGCCCAGTTGTGAGGACTTTTGTTTTCTTTATATTGAGGTGTGGTAGTATAGTGCCTAAGGCACTTGACTGCTAACCAGAAGGCTGGCAGTTCAAACCCACCAGCCACTCCTCGGAAGGAAGTTTGGGCAATCCTACTTCCGTGCTGATACTGCCTCAGAAACCCAAGGAGTGGTCGTTATGAGTTGGGGCCAACTCGATGGCACATAACAACAACAACATTCCATGCTTCAGACTTTAGTCTTCAATCTTCAGCAGTAAGTGCTTCAAGTCATCCTCACTTGCAGCAAGCAAGGTTGTGTCATCTGCATATAACAGGTTGTTAATGAGTCTTCCTCCAATATTGATGCCACATTCTTCTTCAGTTATGGCAGCTTCTCAGATTATTTGTTCAACATACAGATTGAATAAGTATGGTGAAAGTTTACAACCCTGATGCACTCCTTTCCTGATTTTAAACCATGTAGGATCCCCTTGTTCTATTTGAATGACAGCCTCCTGGCCTATGTACAGGTTCCTCAGGAATACAATTAAGTGTTCTGGAATTGCCATTCTTCTCCATGTTATCCATAATTAGTTATGATTCACACAATTGAATGCTTTTGCATAGTCAATAAAACACAAGTAAACATCTTTATGGTATTCTTTGCTTTGAACCAAGATCAATCTGACAACAGCAATGATATCCCTCATTCCAAGTCCTTTTCTGAATACAGCTTGCATTTCTGGAAGTTCTCTGCCAATATACTGCTGTGGCCATTTTTGAAGTATCTTCAGTAAGATTTTACTTGTGTGTGATATTAATTATTTTGTTTGATAATTTCCACATTCTGTGGGATCACCTTTCTTTGGAATGGGTACAAATATGGATCTCTTCCAGTTGGTTGGCCAGGTAGCTGTCTTCCAAATCTCTTGGCATAGACAAGTAAGTGCCTCCAGCGCAGCATCTATTTGTTGAAACATCCAGTGGGTATTCTGTCAATTCCTGGAGTCTTGTTTTTTTGCCAATTTCTTCAATAGAGCTTTGACTTCTTCCTTCAATACCATTGGTTCTTGATCATATGTCACCTCCTGAAATTGATGAACATTGACCAATTCTTTTTGGTACAGTGACTCTGTGTATTCTTTCCATCTTCTTTTGGTATTTCCTTCATCATTCAATATATTGCCCATAGAATCTTTCAATATTGCAACTCGAAGCTTAAATTTTTTTCCTTAGTTCTTTCAGCTTCAGAAATGCTGAGCATGTTCTTCCCTTTTGGTTTTCTCACTCCAAGTCTTTTCACATTTCATTATAATAATTGACTTTGTCTTCTCTAGCTACCCTTTGAAATCTTCTGTTCGGCTCTTTTGTCTTCTCATTTCTTCCATTTGCTTTAGCTACTGTCCATTCAAGGGACAAGTTTTGAGTCCCTTCTGACATACACTTGGTTTTTTTCTTCCTTTTCTATCTTTTTAATGACCTTTTGCTTTCTTCATAGATGATGTTCTTGATGTCATCCCACAATTCCTCTGGTTTTCGGTCATTGGTGTTGAATGCTTCAAATCTATTCTTTAGGTAGTCTCTAAATCAGGAGGGATATATTCAAGGTCATATTTTGGCTTTCATGGACTTGTTTTAACTGTCTTCAGCTTCAACTTGAACTTGCATATGAGCAGTTGATGGTCTGTTTCACACTCAGCTCTTGGCCTTGTTTTGGGTGAAGATAGTGAGCTTTTCCATCACCTCTTGCCACACATATAGTCAATCTGATTCCTGTGTACTCCATCTGGTAAAATCCACATGTATAGCCACGATTTGTGTTGTTGAAAAAAAGTATTTGCAATGAATAAGTCATTGGTCTTGCAAAATTCTATCATGCAATCTCCAGTATTATTTGTACCACCATGACGATATTTTCCAACTACTCGTGATCCTTCTTTATTTCCAACTTTTGCATTCCAATCATCAGTGATAATCAACACCTCTTGATTGCATATTTGGTCAATTTGAGACTGCTGATATTGATAAAAATCATCAATTTCCTTCCTCATCTTTGGCTTTGGTGGTTGGTGTATAAATTTGAATAGCAGTATTAACAGGTTTTCCTTGTAGGCATGTGGATATTATCCTATCACTAAGAGCATTTTATTTTTCAAGGTAGATCTTGAAGCATTCTTTGTGACAATGAATGCCATACCATTCCTCTTCAATTTGTTATTGCCATCATAGTAGATCATATGGCTGTCTGATTCAAAATGTCCAAAACCAGTCCATTTCAGCTCAGTAATGCCTAGGATATCGATCTTTATGCATTCAGTTTCATTTTTGACAACTTCCATGTTTCCTCAATTCATATTTCGTACATTCCATTATCTGATTTTAATGAATATTTTTGGCTATTTCTTCTCATTTTGAGTTGTGCCATATCAGCAAATGGAGGTCCCAAAAGCTTCACTCTGTCCACATCATTAAGGTCAGCTCTACTCTGAGGAGGCAGCTTTTCCCCAGTCATATCTTAAGTTTCCTCCTATCTGAGGGGTTCATCTTCCAGCACTATATGGGACAATGTTTCAGGGCTATTCATAAAGTTTTCCAGTAATATATCAGACAGTGTTTCTCTGCTATTTATAAGTTTTTCTGTGATAGTTGGAGCTGTGTGTCAACTTGGCTGGACCACAATTCTATGTGATTTAATCAATTGTGATGTGGGTTGTTCCAGTGATGGGATCAGCTGTATATGTTTTGAGCAGCCAGTCCATTGAAAGGGAGTTTCCCTAGGGGTGTGGCCTGCTTGCAGTATATTTATGGACATCCTGGGAAAAGAGACACTCTTCTGTGGATGGGGATTCTGTTGTGCTGCCTACAATAGTCCATGACCAATCAATCCACCATTCAGCCTGGAGATCTTGCATTCATCATTTATTGGAGTCAACAGCCAGTATACTGCCTGTCAACCTTGAGCTCCTCAGCCCCTGTAGCTGTGTGAGTTGGGAAAAGCCTCTAGCTTGACATTTGATCCAAGAACTTGGGACCTGCAAGCTTCTATAAGTGTGTGACCCATTTTCCTAAGATAAATTTCTCTTTCTCTCTCTCTATGTAAAAGCTTTACTGGTTTTGCTTCTCCAGAGAACCCAGTCTAACACATTTGGTAGCGGGAGTGGTTCTAGAGAGACAAAATCATAAGGATGGGCTTCTTAAATTGGTTCTCCAATTTGATTAATTGTAAAGGCACTGGTGACCCTGCCTCCATTAGTAAAGAGAGCCCTGCTAATCCATGGCATGAGGTGACAACATTAATATGCAAAATAGCACCACCTATAGATCAAGTACTTTTGAGAAGTGAGGCTCTGAGTGATTGCATATTTGATACTTTTCTGCAGTTTTGTCAGCATGAGGAGTATAAGGAAGCTGACTGGTTGATCCTACTTACACTAGACAAAGTGGTGAAAGAGCGAGATGAGCTCAGGACTGCTGAGTCACAGCTTTAGCACTGCATAAAAGACCTCAGTGTTTCCAGTTGTGCTCTGAAAGAAAGCCTTATTTCTTCTAATAACAGAGCTGATATTGCCAAAAACAAAACCCAGAGTCTTATTGTATGGGTGGCTGAATTACAATGCCAATTAAATTGCCAACCCAGAATGGTGTCTGAAGTTAAAGTGAGGGCATTGATTGGGAAAACATGGGATCCTGAAACATGGAATGGGGACATATGGACAGATACTCAGGAAGATCAGGATGTGGAGCCTGTAAATTCTGTTGAATCCCTCCCATCTAAATGAATTACTGCAAAACCATTATTCCCTCCACCTCAGTTTGATGGGATTAACCCAACTGTTCCTGCTGGGTCATTGCCTGAGGCAGAGACCATGGAGGACATTGCTGAATGTTCTCAGGAACTACTTCAACCACCCATTGTTGCTGCTAGATCTATAATTAAAGTTAAATCCAAGTGAGCCCCAAAAGGTGAAATCAAAAGTGTGACTGAGGAGGTGTATACTACACCCGAAAAGACCTACTTGATTTTGCTAACATGTACAGACAGAAACTTGGAGAATATGTATGGGAATGGCTACTGAGGGTGTGGGATAATGGTGCAAGGAATGTAAGATTGGATCAGTCTGAGTTTATTGATTTAGGCCCACTAAGTATGGATTCATTCAGTCTTTCAGCTTGAGAGGTTAGGAAAGGATCTAATAGTTTATTTGGTTGGCTTACTGAAGCATGGATTATGTGGTGGGCTACCTTAAATCAAGTTGAAATACCAGACCTGCCTTGGTATATTGTAGAAGAAGATATCCAGAGGCTTAGGGAAATTGGCCAGTTAGAATGGATTTATCAGATTAGACCCCTACAGCCAGAAATGGAGAGTCCAGAAGGCATGCCTTTCACCAGTATGGTGAGGAATAAATTTGTGAAGGGAGCCCCAACATCCTTGAAGACTGCTGTGATTGCTATTTTATATAAGCCGGATTTGACAGTGGGAACTACCTTAATTGAACTAAGACATTTAACTACGATGGGGCTGATTGGACTCCATGGTACTGGGGCCAAGTTAATCGACAGAGGCAAGGTGGGCATGGTTACCATAATGGACAGCAGAGTCAAAACAGTAATCAGAATACTCTCACTCATGTGGAATTATGTCATTGGCTACTTAATCATGTGTTTCTAGTAGTGAAATACATGGTAAACCTACTAAATAGTTACTTGATCTGTATAGACAGAAGAATTCTAGGTCATGTGAACAGCAGCCTAGGTTGAGTCACCAGAACAGAGAGTCACAGCCTCTCAGTCAATTCCCAGACATGAGTCAGTTTACAGACCCACAACCCCTTGGATGAAGGGGAGGCTAGGGTCCCTTTGAGGAAGGACCCCACTACATTGCCAAAATTTATAATGTCAGTCTTTCTCCCAGCCTTCCCCATAGGGATATGAGGCCTTTTACAAGAATGACTTTTCACTGGGGAAAAGGAAATAGTCAGACTTTTAGGGATAACTGGACACTGGCTCTGAACTAACACTAATTCCAGGAGACCCAAAGCGTCATTGTGGCCCACCAGTCAGAGTGGGGGCATATGGAGGTCAAGTTATTGATGGAGGCTTAGCTAAGGTCTCTCACAGTGAGTCCAGTGGGTCCTCGAACCCATCCTGTAGTGATTTCCCCAATTCCAGTATGCATAATTGGAATAGATATACTGAGCAATTGGCAGAATTCCCACATTGGGTTGCTGACATGTGGAGTAAGGGTTGTTATGGTAGGAAAAGCCAAGTGGAAGCCATCAGAACTGCCTCTACCTACAAAAATAGTAAACTAAAAGCAATACTGCATTCCTGGAGGGGTTGCAGAGATTACTGCCCCCATCAAGGACTTGAAGGATGCAGGGGTGGTGATTCCCACCACATCCCCATTTAATTCACCTATTTGGCCTGTGCAGAAAACAGATGTATATTGGAGAATGACAGTAGATTATCGTAAACTTAATAAGATGGTGACTTCAATTGAAGTTGCTGTTCCTGATGTGGTTTCATTGCTTGATCAAATTAGTACATCTCCTGGTGCCTGCTATGCAGCTATTGATCTTCCCAATGCCTTTTTTCTCAATACCAATTTCAAAGGGCCATCAGAACCAGTTTCCCTTCAGCTTGCAAGGCCAACAGTATACTTTCACAGTGCTCCCTCAGGGGTATATCAACTTCACAGCACTTTGTCATAATTTGGTCTGTAGGGATCTTGATTGCCTTTCCCTTCCACAAGACATCACATGGGTCCATTATATTGAGACATTATACTGATTGGACCTAGGGAGGAAGAAGTATCGATGACTCTAGACTTATTAATGAGACGTTTGTGTGCTAGAGGTTGGGAAGTTAACCCCAAAAAATTCAGGCACCTTCAAACTCAGTGAAGTTTCTAGGGGTCCAGTGATGTGGTGCATGTCGAGATATTCCTACTAAACTGAAGGATAAGTTATTGCATCTGGCTTCCCCCACAACTAAAAAGGAGGCACAACATCTGGTGGACCTCTTTGGATTTTGGAGGCAACATATCTCTCATTCAGGTGTGTTGCTGCGGCCTATTTATCAAGTGACTTAGAAAGGTGCTAGTTTTGAGTAGGGCCCAAAACAACAAAAGACTCTGCAACAGGTTCAGGCTGCCATGCAGGCTGCTCTGCCACTTGGGGAATATGATCCTGCTGATCCAATGGTGCTTGAAGTGTATGTAGCAGATAGAGATGCTGTTTGGAGTCTTCGGCCGGTCCCTATTGGTGAATCACAATGCACACCCTTGAGATTTTGGAGCAAAGCCCTGCCATCCTCTGCAGATAACTACTCTCCTTTTGAGAAACAGCTTTTGGCTTGTTACTGGGCTTTAGTAGAGACTAAATTCCTAATCATGGGCTGGCAAGTCACCATGAGGCCTGAGCTGCCCATCATGAACTGGGTGTTGTCTGACCCACAGAGTCATAAAGTTAGACGTGCACATCAGCACTCCATCATTAAATGGAAGTGATATATCAGAGATCGGGCTCAAGTAGGGCCTGAAGGCAAAAGTAAGTTGCATGAGGAAGTGGCCCAAATGCCTATGGTCTCCACTCTAGTCACATTACCTCCCCTCTCCCAGTCTGCACCTATGGCTTATGATCAGTTAACTGAGGAAGAGAAAACTTATGCCTGGTTTACAGATGATTCTGCGTGATATGCAGGCACCACTCAACAGTGGACAGCAGCGGCACTGCAGTGCCCTTCTGAGACTTCCTTGAAGGACAGTGGCAAAGGGAAATCCTCCCAATGGGCAGAAATTCGAGCCATGCATATGGCTGTTCACTTTGCATGTAATAAAAAATGGCCAGATGTGCAATTATATATGGATTCATGGGCTGTGGCTAATGGTTTGGCCAGATGGTCTGGGACTTGGAAGGAGCATGATTGGAAAATTGGTGACAAGGATGTATGGGGAAGAGGTATGAGGACAGATCTCTTTGACAGAGTCAAAAGAGTAAAGATATTTGTGTCTCATGTGAATACTCATCAAAAGGTGGCCTTGGCAGAGGAGGACTTTAATAATCAGGTGGATAGGATTATACATTCAGTGGAAACCAGTCATTTTTTTTCCCCAGCTACTCCTGTCTTTGCTCAATGGGCTCCAGAACAAAGTGGCCATGGTGGCAGGGATGGAGGTTATACATGGGCTCAGGAACATGGACTCCCACTTACCAAGGCTGATTTGGCTATCACCACTGCTGATTGCCCAATCTGCCAGCAGCAGAGACCAACACTGGGTCCGTGTTATGGAACCTTTCCTTGGGGGTGATCAACCAGCAACCTGGTGGCAGTTTAATTACATTGGACCTCTTCCATAATGGAAAGGACAGCATTTTGTTCTTACTGGAATAGATACTTACTCTGTTTATGGATTCACCTTCCCTGCACGCATTGCCTCTGCCAAAACTACCATCCATGAACTTATAGAATGCCTTATCCACCATCATGGTATCCCACACAGCATTGCTTCAGATCAAGGGACTCATTTCACAGCAAATGAAGTGCAGCAATGAGCCTATGATTATGGAATTCACTGGTCTTACCATGTTTCCCATCGTCCTGAAGCAGCTGACTTGATAGAATGATGGAATGGACTACTGAAAACACATTTATGGCACCAGCTAGGTGGCAGGCAATACCTTGAAGGGTTGGGGCAATGTTCTCCAGGAAGCTGTATATGCTCTAAACCAGTGTCCAGTATATGGTGCTGTTTCTCCAACAGTCAGGAGGCATGGGTCCAGGAACCATGGGGTGGAAATGGGAGTGGTACCACTCGCTATTACCCCTAATGACCCACTCAAAAATTTTTTGCTTCCTGTCCCTGCTACCGTATGCTCTGCAGGTCTGGATATCTTAGTTCCAAAGGGAAGAACACTTCCACCTGGAGACACAATACTGATTTGCATCGAATTGGAAATTAAGAATGCCACCCAGCCATTTTGGCTTCCTCATGCCTCTGGATCAACAGACAAAGAAGGTCATTACTATACTGGCTGGTATGATAGATCCCAATTACCAAGGGAAATTGGATTGACATTACATAATGGAGGTGAAGAAAAATATGTCTGGAATACAAGAGATTCTTTAGGACATCTCACTACTACCAGGCCCTGTGATTAAAGTCAATGCATAATTACAGCAACCCAATTCTGATATGACTAGTAATGGCCCAGACCCTTCAGGAATGAAGGTTTAGGTCACCCCACCAGGCAAAGAACCATG
The DNA here is from genome assembly GCF_000298275.1 of Orycteropus afer afer. Lineage (NCBI taxonomy): Eukaryota > Metazoa > Chordata > Mammalia > Tubulidentata > Orycteropodidae > Orycteropus > Orycteropus afer. The sequence continues at coordinate 1,220,563 of NW_006921919.1, forward strand.
ACCAGCTGAGGTGCTTGCTGAGGGCAAGAAAAATACAGAATGGGTGGTGGAAGAAGGTAATTTTGAACATCAGCTATGACCATGTGACCAGTTGCACAGAAACGAAGATTGTGATTGTGATATTTCTTCATTGTATATGTGCACCAAATATTTTTGTTTCCTTCTGTTATGAGCTGTGAAATGTAAATAAGGTTAATGCACTTCAGTTGTGTACATGTTACTATATCACGTTAGGCACAAATATGACTATAATTATCCTAATTTAGAGATTATATATGGTTAAGAAGATTTGTACAACTGCTAAGTTGAAGGGTGGATTGTGATAGTTGGAGCTTTGTGTCAACTTGGCTGTACCAAAATTCTGTGTGATTTAAGCAATTGTGATGTGGTCATTCCCATGATGGGATTAGATGTTTATGTTTTGAACAGCAAATCCATTGAAAGGGAGTTTCCTTAGGGTTTTGCCTGCTTCCAGTATATTTATGGACATCCTGGGAAAAGAGACACTCTTCTATGGATCGGGATTCTGTTGTGCTGCCTACAACAGTCTGTGAGTGAACAATCCACCATTCAGCCTGAAGATCTTGGATTCATCATTCATTGGAGTCAACAGCCAGAACACTACTTGCCAATCTTAAGCTTGTCAGCCCCTGCAGCTGTGTGAGTTGGAAAAAGCCTCCAGTTTGATGTTTGATCCAAGAACATGGGACTTGCAAGCTTCTGTAAGCATGTGAGCCATTTTCCTAAGATAAATTTCTATTTCTATACATAAGCTTTACTGGTTTTGCTTCTCTAGAGAACCCAGTGTAACACATTTTCACTGGCCAATTGTTTGAGAAGTGGATGGCCTCTTCCTTCTTCCAAATCTGTCTTTGTCTGGAAGCTCCACTAAAACCTGTGTACCACGGGTAACCCTTCTGACATTTGAAACACTGGTAGCATAGCCTCCAGGCTCATGACAACATGCAAGCTACCACAATACAACAAACTGACAGACAAATTCATCTCCCTTTGCTGTTCCAAATCCACTGCCAGCTTGCTTCATGCTCTCACTTTGCTGTTCCAAACCCGCCACCGCCTAGCTTCCTGGTCTCTTAGCTATTCCACACCTGCTGGTGACTCACTTCCTGGTCTTCCTTAGCTTGTGTAGACCATACAGAACCCTTGCAGATCTAATATTAGTGTCAATATAGTGTGTATTTTTTATATTTGTGTTATTATCGACTCAATTGTGTATCCTTTTTCTGTTTTTGCTTTATCTTAATGTTTTATATCTAATGTTTATCACTTTTCAAGTTATACTTGTCACAACTTTGTAGAACCTGGATGGTGCAAATGGTTAACATGCTTGGGTTCTAAATGAAAGACTGGAGGTTTGAATCTACCCAGAATCACCTCAGAAGAAAGGACAGGAACTTTATTTCTAATAATTCAGCCATTGAAAACCCTATTTTGCACAGTTCTACTCTGACACACTTGGAGTCTACATGAGAATAGACTCAATGGCAACTGTTTTTTTCAACAGGTCACAACTTTAAATCTTCATTTTAGAATTAGATTAAGGTATTAAAATTTTGTTGTGGTTAGCATGTGCCAGGTGCTGTACATTAGATTATGTCACCCAAAACGTACAACCATATCAGGTAAATGTTGTCACTTGAGTTTTTATTTATTTATTTGTTTGTTTGTTTCCAAAAATAAGGGAACTGAGGTTCAGGGAAGGTAGGTAACTTGCCAAGGTGAAGAAGTTTCTCTGTGTCCTTGGTGCTAGGATTCAGGCCCAGAAAACCACACTATTAATGATCTTTCAGAATAGCCACCCAATTAGAATGTTGCTGGAAAGTCACAGTAAGGTATTTGGGTAGCTCGATTTAGCTTGAAGTCTTTGTCAGATGTTATGCTATTTCTGTTTCTGGTTTCTTCAGGTCCAGTAACTCTTCCTCTCTTTTAGCTTTTAGATCTCCCTCTTTTTTGCTTTTTGAATTCTCTCCCAGAAAAGCTAGCCTTATCCAAAGAAACCTCTTTTCCCCCCTAATTTTAGTTTCTTTCTTTGGCCTCAGGACTACAAGTTCAGGCCCAATCTGCTCCAAATGCTATTTCAGAAGCATTCATTCATTCACTTTTTCATTCAACAAATATTTATGAGTGTCTACTATATGCCAAGCGGTGAAAAATCTGCAATAAACAAAACAGGCAAAAGTCTTGCTCTCATTTTCCTTATGTTTATGTGGCAGTAGACAATAAACAAGTAAGTATACAGTATAACAAGGTACTGACAGGTGCTGTGGAGAAAATAAAGTAGAGAAAAATAGATAGGGAATTGTGTTCCTCAGGAGAAAGAGAGGTATTATTGCCAAGTTTATAAAGATGGCCAGTGGAAGCCTCTCTGATAAGATAATATTTGAGCAGAGAAATAAAGGAAATGAGGTTGAAAAATCTGAAGATCTGGCAAGAGTACCAGGGGTAGAGGGGTAGAAGAACAGCAAGACTATCAGGGGTAGAGAGAACAGCAAGAGGAAAGACCCTGAAGCAAGAACAGTCTTGGAGTGTTTCCATAGCCATCAGAAGGCCTGTAGGCTGGAGCAGACTGAGATGAATGTGTTGATGCCTAAGAATGCTTGACTCATCTATAATTCATTCAAGAATGGTATTTTACTTTGAAAATATGAACCATTTTCTGGAAAACTTATTTCAAACACTATTAATATTTTTATACATTTGCTTAGTGCTTTACAGTGCTAAAAGATTTTTCATAGATATGTCATTTTTCTCCTCCAAACACCCTACCACTGAGTAGTGGGTCTTATTTTATTGTCTCAACAATGAATATGTTGTTGTTGTTGTTGTTATGTGCCATCGAGTCAGACCCAACACATAGTGACCCCTTCTTGGGTTTCCGAGGCAGTATCACTACAAAATTAGTTTGCCCCATTTTCCCTCTGAGGAGTGGCTGGTGGGTTTGAACTGTCAGCCTTCTGGTTAGCAGTCAAGTGCCTTAGACAGTAGGTGCTGTCAAATTTGTTCTGAGTCTTAATAACCCTGTGTACAACAGAATGAAACACTTCCTGGTCCTGCACCATGCTCACAATTGTTGCTATACTTGAGCCAATTGTTGTAGCCACTGCGATCAACTAATGTAGGACCTGAAATTTAGTAGGCACTGAAAAAATGTATGTTGAATTAATTAATTAAATTATTTACTATATAATATAGGTTTTAATTTTTCAAGTATATCTTGTTCATGGCTATTGAACCTCAATGATTGGATTTTAATATTGTCTCAGAGGCAATAGAGATGTATTGGACAATTTGCTGCCACTCTAAAATGTAGGTTTTTAGTTTGTGTGGCAAAATATACCTTTTCTGACTAACTCTTCCATTAAGTTCTTTCCTTTGCTGTCTGTTTCTGTTAAAGAAGAAGGGGGATAAAAGCACCATAACCCATTGCTGTGGAGTTGATTCCACTTCACGGCAACCCCATGTGTTGCAGAGTAGAGTTTCTCCATAGGGTGTCTGGGCTTTAATATTTATGGAGGTAGATGCCAGAACTTTTTTCTGCAGTATCACTGGATGGATTCAAACTGCCAACTTTCAGGTTAGTAGTTGAGCACAAACTGCACTGCCCAGGGACATCCCAGGTTCTCTGGGCTCCTAATTTATCTAATCTGCCATATTCTATTAACCCAAATCACAAAGCTTATTAGATCTATATGTAGAATAGCTCTAAATGAGAGCATGAGTCCAAATGAGAGAATGAAACTTTTTGTTAAAGAATAAATTCAAGAGTTCCGACAAGATGGCGGACTAGGCAGAAAGACTGCACAGACCCTCTTAAATAAAGAAAAGGGAAACCAATTAACACAGACACAGAAGATAATCTTGGACCCCTGAGACTTGAAGGGGAGCATATAGAAGTGGACTAAACCACAAATAGAAGAAGAATTTGTGTGAAAATACCAAAAAAGGAGACATACGGAGCTGCGGTCTGGCAGCGATCCTGACAGCACGGCAAGGACAGCTTGACTTGGAGATTCCTGAGGGGTGGTAGGACCTAAGAATTAACCTAAAAATCAGCCCTGCTATCCAGGGGACTGCACAAAGGGCTGCTCTGGTGGCTGGGGAACAAACGGAGAAGGTGAAGAGAAAGGTGAGCTGAGCTGTGGACTTCTGCTGGTCAGGAGGGCGCCACCATTTTGAAGCTTTAAAAGTGGCTTGACTATTTTGGATATTTAAAGAGACAGCACTCTCACAGATTCCTGGGGCTTAAGAACACGTTCTGATTTCCACCATCCACAAGGACACTCTGGACCTGCTAGAATGAAAAGGTACCACATTCCTCTTGTTACTCCTATACACCACACCTGCTTGGTGAACGGAGCTGTGGCCATCCCCCATCTACCTTTTGGGCCTGCAGGAACTTGATCACAGTCTGTGTGCTCAGATGAGCCTGGGTGCCCTGCCCTGTCCTCCACCCATTTTTTTCTCTCTTTTTTTATTTTTTTTCTTTTTTGCTTTTTTCTGGTGATAAGTTTGCTTGTATTTGTCTGCTTTGAAACAATTATTATTATTAACACTTTTGTCCTTTTTATGTTTCCCTCCCAGGTCCTATATTTCAGCATTTTTTTCTGTTCCCTGTTCCTGGTTGATTTTTTGTTTGTTTGTTTTTTTAATTTAAGTGTTTTTCCCCCATCTTTTTTCCATGGATAACCTCATTCCTTGTTTTTCTTTTAGCAGTTTTCCCATTTTTTTTTTCCTTCAATATTCTTCTTCTCTACTTTTTTCCTCTTAGTGCCCTGTACCCAGATATTGTAGGTTTTCTTGTTTTTCCTTCTTCTTTTTACATTTTTTCTCTTTTTAGTTACTGTTCCTGTGTGATTACCTGGTGTGTGTTTTGTCCATGTGATTTTAGTTTTTTGATGGTTATTCAATTGTAATTTTCATCTAAGATCAAATAACATGAAAAAGAAATGAAATAGGTGACATCACAACAGAACCAACTGAAATAAAAAGGATAATATCAGGATACTATGAAGAATTGTACTCCAACAAATTTGAAAATGTGGAAGAAATGGACAAATTT